>NW_020837989.1:2134748-2187978 GCF_003676395.1 Aethalodelphis obliquidens | reverse complement strand
TGTGTGTGTGTGTGTGTGTGTGTGTGTGTGTGTGTGTGTGTGTGTGTATGGAGAGCGGGGGACGAGATGACTTGGTAGGTAAGGATAAATGAAATAGGGTAAAATGAATTAGAGAGAAAATGTTAGGCACAGAAGAGAACTAAAGACCAAAAAAACCCCATATAATTGGAGTCTTTGAAGACAAAAAACAATTTTAAATGTGAAATAGAACTAATTACCATCCAAACAAAAAAATGAGGTAGCTTTAGCAAAGGACAAATGGTCTTTTACTTTACATATGAAAAGAAAGACTCATCAGAATAGACAGCCCATAAATAAATCCACACACATGTGGTCAAATAATTTATAACAAAGGAGCCAAGGATACACAGCCCTCCCTTGGTATCTATGGAGGATTGGTTCCAGGACCTGCCACGGACACCAAAGTCCACGGACGATCAGGTCCCATAGTTGGCAGTCCATATCAATGAATTCCACATCCTTGGATTCAACCAACCACAGAACATATGTTAAGTTTGCTGGCTGGTTGAATCCATGGATGCAGAACCTGTGGATACAGAGAGCCAACTGCATATTTATTGAAAACAATTCCACATACACATGGACCCACGCAGTTCAAAAACCCTTGCTGTTCAAGGGCCAACCGTACAATGGGAAAAGGACAGTCTCTTCAATAAATGGTGATGGGAAAAACCGGACAGCCACGTGCAAAAGAATCAAACTGAACCACTATCTTATCCCATACACAAACATTAGCTCAAAATGGATTAAAGGACTGAATTTAAAATCTGAAACCATAAAACTCCTACAAGAAAACACAGGTGTTAAGCTCCTTGTCCTTGGTCTAGATGAAGATTTTTTTTGGATCCTACACCAAAAGCAAAAGCAAGAACAACAACAAATAAAGTGGGATTACATCAAACTAAAAAGCTTCTGTGCAACAAAGGAAACTATCAACAAAATGAAAAGGCAGTCTACTGAATGAGAGAAAATATTCGCAAATCATCTATCTGGCTAAGGGGTTAATATCCGAAATATATGAACAACTCATACAACTCAACAGCAAAACACAAGCAAAAAAATCCAATTAAAAAATAGCCAACTGTAGGGCTTCCCTGGTGGCGCAGTGGTTGGGAGTCTGCCTGCTAGTACAGGGGACATGGGTTCGAGCCCTGGTCTGGGAAGATCCCACATGCCGTGGAGCAACTAGGCCCGTGAGCCGCAACTACTGAGCCTGTGCATCTGGAGCCTGTGCTCCGCAAAAAGAGAGGCCGCGATAGTGAAGGCCTGCGCACTGCGATGAAGAGTGGCCCCCGCTTGCCACAACAAGAGAAAGCCCTCACACAGAAATGAAGACCCAACACAGTCAAAAATAAATTAATTAATTTAAAAAACATAGCCAACTGTATATTTATTGAAAAAGACCTACATATATGTAGACCCACGCAGTTGAAAAACCCTTGCTGTTCAAGGGCCAACTGTACAATGGGAAAAGGACAGTCTCTTCAATAAATGGTGTTGGAGAAAACTGGACAGCCACAGGCAAAAGAATCATGCAGATGACAGTTTTCCACCTTATTTTTATAAATGCAAATAAGGTCCTAAACTTAAAACCAACAAGTTTGTTTCTGGAACCACACACTTGATTTTGGTTTTAAAATTCATATGGAAAAAATCATGCAAAATTAGCCTTTTAAAAACTTGGGGGAAAAGGAAAAGTGGGGACTAGCCCTCCCAGACATGACTAGAGCCTCACTTAATAACCTTTACTGGGGCCTGAAAGAGACCCTGAAGCAGAAGATTCAGTTAAGTCTTGCCCAGACTTCCTGACCCACAGGAACTGTGAGATAATAAAATTTGGTCTAAGCCACTAAGTTTTAGGGCAATGAGTTAAAGAGCAATAGATAATGAATAAATAAAGATAATTCTGATTCTTATTTGGATCTAGGGAAAAAAACACAGGTACAGGGCTTCCCTGGTGGCGCAGTGGTTAAGAATCTACCTGCCAATGCAGAGGAAACGGGTTTGAGCCCTGGTCCAGGAAGATCCCACAAGCCACAACTCAGTAGAGCCCTCGTGCCACAACTACTGAAGCCCACATGCCTAGAGCCCATGCTCCACAACAAGAGAATCCACCACAATGAGAAACCCACGCACCGCAATGAAGAGTAGCCCCTGCTCGCTGCAACTAAAGAAAGCCCGTGCAGCAAAAGACCCAACACAGCCAAATGTAAATCAATTAATTAATTTTAAAAAATAAAGTTCCCTTTAAAAAAAAAAAAAACAGGTACAAAAGACATTACTGGGACAATGAGATAAATTTGAATTTGAATATGTAATACTGATATGAAATTTCTTTGACGTAGTAGTAATATCATGGGACTCTACGAAAATGAGAGTTCTTAGGAAATGTGCTAAAGTATTTAGGGATAAAATGGCACGTTATCTGCCATTCACTTTCAAGTAGTTCAACAAAAACACAGGAAAATATATCCATAAACAAGTGTATGTCTGAGCGTGTGTGTATGGCAAGTAAGAAAGAGAGTATTATGTACATTTTGTTAATGTACATGAAAGGTATGTGATGGTCTTTGTATTAATCTACATAAATTAAACTATTATATAACTTTTAAATTCCATTGTATCAATTAAAATTGTCATCTCTTCTGTAGGTTTTTAATTCTTCAAACTAAAAGGTTACATATCTAAGATGATATTGCTGGAATTCCCAGTATATAAGTAGAATTGTTAAAAATGACTCCATGGTGAGGGAGGGAGGTACAGTGACTAATTCCAGAGCCCTGTCAACTCAACCCTCAGTCTTCAGAGTGGCCAGGAGACACTCTGGGAATAAGGCCTCATGAGGAACACGGTTAGAAGGCCACTAAGATAAATCAACTTGGAGGTCTTATCCTATCCTGAGAACTTACAGCTTTATGCTTCCTTTTTTTTTTTTTTTTTTTTTTGCGGTACGCGGGCGTCTCACTGCTGTGGCCTCTCCCGTTGCAGTGCACAGGCTCCAGACGCGCAGGCTCAGCAGCCATGGCTCACGGGCCCAGCCGCTCCGCGGCATGTGGGATCTTCCCGGACCGGGGCACAAACCCATATCCCCTGCATCGGCAGGCGGCCTCTCAACCACTGCGCCACCAGGGAAGCCCGCTTTATGCTTCTTGATTCATTGTAAAATTTGATCATGCGTCAATTGTTTTGCTTTCAACCATTTGAAATCCCACACCTTCCAGGAGAAGTTACTACAGAGCTAATTGTTTTGAACTAAAATAAAGCTCCCCTACCGCTAATTTTATTTCATTTAGAGAGTGCATAGGAAATCACCTGAGAATCTGGTTAAAATGCAGATTCTGATTCATCAGGTCTGAAGTGGGGCTTAAGAGTTTGAATTTCTCAGAAGCTCCTAGGGGATGCTGCTACTGCGGATGCAAGCAGCGCATTTCGAGTTGCCAGGCCTTAGAGCAACTTCCCAGCAGGCTGTAATTTAACGTGGGCTTCAACTCTCAGTCATTCCAGCACTAGCAAAACTTACCTGTGGATTCACTTTCTCAAGAAAACAAAAATATACATAGATAGAGGTTTTCTATAACAAACTTACTATTGCAAAAGAAAAAAATGGTAACACTCTTAATGTCCATCAACAGGAGAATGGCTAAATTATGTTTATCTATATAAGGCAACGCCTGTAATCTTTTTAAAAACTGTCTACCCTGTGACCCAGAAATTCCAATTCTAGGTATTTTCACAACAGAAATGAAATAGGTCCACAAAAGATCTATACAAGTATGTCCATAGAAGTTTCACTCGTAAGTGCCAAAAACTGTTAATAGCCCAGGAGCCTATGAAGGGGAAAATGGAAGAACAAACTGTGGTATATTCATACAAGGTACTACTCCTCAGCAATTTAAAAAACAAAACAAAACATACTACTGCTTTTTTCAACAACATGGACGAATCTCAAAAACATCATACTGAGTTGAAAGAAGTCTTACACCAAAGAGTACATACTTTCTGGGGTTGTGATAATTTTCTATTTCTTGATAGGGATTTGAGTTACAAAAGTGAACTCATCAAAACTCATCATAGATTACACTTAGGATTTTTGAATTTCATTATGTAAGACTTACCTCCAAACAGGAAAAATGTAAGCAAATACTGAACTCTAGTTAATGATATGCATAGGAAGTATTTAGGGGAAAGTGGATCAGTGTCTACCACTTACTTTAAATGCATCAAAAAAATAAAATGAATTGAGAGACAGAGGGGTAGATACGTGACAATGCAAATATAGTAAAATGTTCACGGTGGAACCTATGTAACAGGTAAAATTTCTTTCACCTTTCTGCACGTTTAAATTTTTTTCATATTGAACTGTTGGGAAAAGTGAGGTAGATGTGTGTGTTGACATGGAAAGGTCAGCAAGCAATCTAACGATATTGCTAAAAACGATATAATGATGTGCAGAAAAATAAGTTACAGATAGACCCACACAAACGTATGTGAGCTTTCTGGCTGGATAGATAGGAAACTAACACGCTGTTACGTGTGAAGAGTAGGAGAAGGTGTTGGTAGTAGAGAGAGGGAGACTTTCACTTTCTGAAAGGGAGAAAAGTGAAAGTTAAGAAATGTAATACTGTCAAAAATAAAATCACAGAAGCAGAGGAAGTAATGACCCGAAGCAGCCAAAGTGAGCTCAGTGTTGTATGTAACGATATGCGTGTTGCGACACAGAACTAGTGTGCATGTCTGCTCTGGCCTTTATACCTCGAACAGAAACATGAAACGCTCGCCTGGATCCTGCCGCTCTGTGCAGTCAACTTCTACGATCCTGAGAAGAATCTGCCTAGTAGTCTAAATTAAAATCAATCTTCTACTAGTTGCTGGGATGTAATAATGAAATCAATTTAGTCTCTTTTCTCATTATACTTCTGAATAGTGAAGTATACCTAATACCTAAATATGTTGGGATGTGATTTACAGTGTTGGTGACAGCTTTGGGAGGTCTGTCCAGTCAGTGGCTCCCTCTGGAGGCTTCTCACAGGGGTGTAATTCTAGGTGCATACTTCTTCCACTTGACATCAAACCTCTGGCCATGGCTAAGTGGACTTCGGATGAACACCTGGACCCAAGTTGGTCTAATCAGACTTCTCTCTCTCTCTCCTGAGTTCAGAACTGGATTAAAACCTATTCATTAATTTTTTCTAGTACTACGCATGTAAGCTCAGGAACTACGGAGATGCTATTTTCCACCAAGCACAACTGAGAAGCATAGAAAGCTGGTCGGCCGAAAGAGAGGGCATGGGGGTTGTGCAGAGAGAAGTGAGGGCAAAAGTCAGTGAAGCCCCCAGACAGCTAGAAAGAACAGCTACCCGATTTCTATTCACACCCCTGCACTTCTGTTCCTGGTACCTTGTAGAGCACACTTGTGGGTCACTGTCCCTAGGTTCCATGAGAACTCTGAAGCTGCCCAAAACGCTTCTTACTTTCTTAAACCAAGGTGAAGAATTTCTCTTCCAGCTCGAAAAGCCATAACTAAGGCAATTATCACAGAAGAAGGTGCCAAGGGCATTTCAAGAAGCCAGAGGAGATCCCATCTGAGGCTCTGAGAATTCCGGAAACTTCATACTACATAGGAAGTCATCTGGGACCAGGCTGCATGGGCCTCGAGTCTCTAAACCTTGAGACCACCTGTTCTGTGACTCCCCTTGTCCATCTCATCCAGATGGAGGTCCAGAGGCAGAATGTGGCCTGGACATGCTAAAGGAGTGATCAATCATCACTCCTAAATTAATTTTCAACCTTGTTTTGCAAACACAGCCTTAAGATAATCTCTTAACCACCAGTTACCAGTAAATTTTCCCCCCATATCCTTCCTATGTAGAAGTTCCCATGAAAGTAGACATTCTGGGTTATTAAAAAGCAATCTCAAAGTATGATTCATGAAATTTGCTCTTTCTTTCTCATCTTCCTATAATGTACCAATGGAAAAATAATGACTTGCTATAGGTTCAGACAAGTAGAGACTTAGGGTTTTGTGACGTGAGGTTTCCATGCATTATAGAAAACATGCCAGGGACTTCCCTGGTGGTGCAGTGGATAGGACTCTGCTCTCCCAATGCAGGGGGGCCAGGTTTGATCCCTGGTCAGGGAGCTAGATCCCACATGCATGCCGCAACTAGGAGTTCACGTGCCATAACTAAGGAGCTGGTGAGCCAGAACTAAGGAGCCCTGGAACTGCAACTAAGGAGCCCATCTGCCACAACTGAGACCCGATGAAACCAAATAAATAAAAAGAAAGAAAGAAAAAAAGAAAGAAAGAAAGAAAGAAAAACATGCCAGTTTCCTCATGTGTTGTTTTGCACATGGGTGTAGGAAAACTGAGAGCTGGCTACCACTTGCTGGCTTTTCAGCTCCTGGTAGGGTCATGGCTCTCTGTGCTGTCTAGTCCAGCAGTCCTTCTTATTTGGAAATAACAACATCTCTTTGACAGATACAAACACCCATCAGAGCAGAGTTAACCTTCTTGGGAGTCAACGTATTGGTCACACTTTCCTAAAACAGAGGAACGCAAAAAAAGGAAATCCAGTATTTTGGTTTAAAAATGAAAGGAATTCTAACCCCCTTCCATTTCAGTAACTTCTTAGTTGCACACTAGCAATAAGCTGTCAAGATAAGGTGATGGCAATGCATATTTGTTCATTCCACAAATATTTAAGCGCATCTATGCCAGGCTATCTAGGTGCCAAGCTCATGGGGCTCAGGGAGGGCAGAATGGTATATGTAAGGAAGTACTGTGTTCTTTAAAGAAAACGAACACAAGGTAAGAGTACCTTTTAGGTAGGCTGGTTAGGAAAGACCTCTGTGACATGGGGCTATTTGGGCAAAAGCCAGAACACGAGAGTGCAGCTATCTGGGAAAAGAGCATTACAGGCAGAGGTAAACCATACGTGCAAAGGCCCGGAGGAATGACAATGCCAACAAAGTATTCTCTAAGAAGAGAAGGTAAGGTCACACAGAGTGAAAACAGGCCTTGATCTGTGTAAGCAAAGCACATCGTGAATGATGAACAACTGTCCTGAGTCCTTAACACCCACCAGTCTTCATAAATCCCTTTGCTGTCTATGTGCCCTGTCATTTTTCAAAGCTCCAGGGTAATTCATTATTAGATAATAATTAATGGCTCTTTGGAAGTAAAATGTTCTTTTTTTCCCATTTTACCTGACTCTATTTCATCTGCCAAGTCAAACACTGAATCTGTCACATAAACATACTGCTTACAGATTTGATACATAATGACCAGAGGCTCCCCAAAATAATAAAATAAAGAAGGCTTAATGTCTTTTATTAAACTCAGACTGTCAATAAAATTTTAAATATAAACTTGGGATCAAGACTAGCCAGTACGGTAACTTTCAAACTATGCTTTTTGCAGGAAAAGACAGACAGATCAATGGAACAGAACTGGAAGTCCAAGGTAGCCCCACCATCCTAAACACACACACACACACACACACACACACACAGAAATTCTTACACGTAAATAGCTTTTACGAGCAGTGAGAAAATGTGGATTGTTCAATAAATGGTGGTGGGACAACTGGCAGGACACTGGAGGAAAAATATAAATGTATCATCACTACTTACACCAAAATGGATTCCAATGGGTCAAAAGGTAAAAAAAGTAACATTGTGAAAGTTGTCAAAGAAAACATTGCAATTTTTAAAAATAGTATTGGAGTGGGGAAAGCTAAAGCAACATATATAACCCAAAAGCCTCAAAGATTAAGAGCTATGACTACATTAAAATTTCAAAACCATAAACACTAAAAAGACAAATGTGTTAGGGAAATGCAACATGACAGAAAAGGTAAAAATCTCCATTCACAAAAAATTCTGACAAATCAATGTCAGAAGAATAAACTCTCTCTCACTACCCCCAAAGTGAAAATAATATGGATAGACACGTAGCAGGAAAAAAAAATGCAAATGGCTTTTCAACATATCTGCAAATGCACATTCAAAATCAAAGAAATTTTATTTAAAACTATGAAATATAATTTTATCATATTAACAAATACTAACAAGTTTGAAAATGTAGTGTTGGTAAGGGTGTAAGAAACAGGCTTTCCTAGGCAATTGTTGGTGCAAGTGTAAACTGGTACAATCTTCTTGGAGGACAATTTGGCTGCATTCATGACAATCTAAAATTCACATGCCCTGTAACTTAGCAATTATACTTCAAGCAATTTATCCCAATAGATATGTTCTCACACATGTGTTAACAGAAATATCTAAGGCTGCAGTACGATTGTAACAGTAAGAATTTGGAAACAAACATTCACCATTAAAGAATGAGTTAAATAAAGGACAGCACCATCATATAATGTAATACGGTACAGCAATTAAAAAGATGAAGTCGACTTATACAGGCAGATAACAGAGGACATCCAAGACATAATGGTAAGTAATGAAAGCAGGACAAAGGCATTAGATATTATATGTACATACCCGCACACACGAGAAAAACGTACTAGCAAGGACTAACCCTGCAAAATATCTATCATACCCAGTGTGGTCGAAGTTCATTGGCTTTATTAGCCCATGATCATATTGCCAATGAGTAAAGAGGTGAGGACTCAAACCCAGATCTGTCAGACTCCAGAGTTCCTGCTGTTTATCATGATGCTAGATGCCATTTGATGAAGCTAAAAGGACCAAAGTAGCAAGAAAACAAATGGCAAGACCTTTCCTACCTTCTACTTCCCAAACCACCAGGTATAAAACTGAACAGACTCATAATAAAGGAAATAATAGAATTTTTACAAAAGAAAGCCATTTTCATTTTTAAGTCCTGGAAGGGAAAAAGCTGATACAGTAGAATGTTTACCCCTGTCTCCCCTTCCCAGGGATAATCTGAAAAGACAACCAGAATTTGTCAACAAAAGAACCTTTCGTCACTAACATGAGTTTTAGGTACAGAGTCCATCAGGATGAAATTCTTACCTTCTGGCTATCCACAAGACCTGGTGCTCTTCTTACTAGCTTCAACTAAATTCTACCCAGTTTAAAAATTATATAAATTCCCAGCTTGTTTGACAGTTCTGTGTATCCAATAAACCTACTTATCTATCGCCAGATAAACATCATTCCAACAGACTGCCAACTCATGGGGAAGGGGTGAAAATTCCTTAGATGAATTCTGAAATTTGCAGCCCTAGAACCTGGCAAGACTGCATTCTAGCCCTTAAGTTTTTCTATGCCGAGCCAATCACAGTAGCTACCCAGCCCTCAAGAATTCACTTTTCTTTGGGAGTAAATTCTAACACTCAGGGGTAGGCAGAGCCCAAAGGCCATCTCTATGCCCCGTGATCCTGTCACCCAGAGGAAGCAAAGTGAACAAGGGAAACTAGGGGCTTTGGTTGAGCCCATCAAATTCTCTATCCCAGGAATCGGAAGTTTCGAACAAAGTGGCTGGGAGCCTGGTTTATTACTGTCAGCTAAATGGTAGTACCCTAGAGAGAAAGTCCACAGATTCCTGCTGCTGGAGTTCCCAGAGCTACCCTGGTACCTACCCTCCTCAGGCTTTGACAACACTTCTTCCATTCTGCAAGGCGCTCAGTGTCCTTTCTCCTCAGTCTGTCCAGGGACAGCTTCTATTGTTTTCACCAACAATAAAGCAATATGAATAATATGCCTCTGCTTGTTGCCTGGCCAATACTCACTTCCCATTTCCCTTGTTACCAGAACCCTGATGTTGTTTGCTTAAAATAATACCCAGTTAAATACTCAATCTCCTGTCCTCCCTTGCAGCTAAAGGCAGTCACATGACCCAGCCCCTGCCAACGAAACAAGCATAAGTCACCGGTGGAGCTGCCTGAGGACCTCCTTCAAAGTGACTGGATGCTGGGTCATCTTTTGTCCTTCGCGCTCACTCTTTCTTGGCTGGGATGCATATACGATGCCCAGAGATGGATCTGCCATTTTGTAACTGTGAGGTTGAGAGCCACACACTAAGTATAGTAGGCCAGGAATAAAGAAGGAGCCTGTGTGTTCTTGAAGACATCCTTGAACAGCTGCATGAGCCCCACCTCACGGCTTTCAACATGAGAAAAAGAAACCCCAGTTTGGTTAAGCAGTTAGGACAGGTTTCTTAAAACAAACAGCTGAATGCAATCCCAAGGGACACACCACCTGTCCTTTTGTGAAGTCTCTTGTATGAATCAATTCAATGCAAGTATTAGGAGAGAAACTACTTGCACAAGTTGAGGCAGGAAGGGAAATAATGGCATAAGGACAGGTCCGCCCTCTTGTGGGTAAAACATGCAGATACATAAGCCACTGTAATAAAAAGTAGAGTGAAATAAGTGATGACCAGAAGTGTAAACAACGGCTGTGGAAACAGAGGACAAAATGAAATCTGACTGACAGGTGAGGGAAAAGATTAATAGTAGCAAAGGTGGTAACTCATCTGAGCCTTGAAAAAATATATACATATATTTTTGGCTGCGTTTTTTTTTTTGGCTGCGTTTTCTTTGGCTGCATTTTTTTTGGCTGCATTTTTTTTGGCTTCATTGCGTGCAGGCTTTCTCTAGCTGCGGTGAGTGGGGGGTACTCTTCGTTGCGGTGCGCAGGCTTCTCACTGCGGTGGCTTCTCTTGTTGCAGAGCACGGACTCTAGGTGTGTGGGCTTCAGTAGTTGTGGCCCACGGGCTCAGTAGTTGTGGCTTGTGGGCTCTAGAGCGCAGGCTCAGTAGTTGTGGTGCACGGGCTTAGTTGCTCTGCAGCATGTGGGATCTTCCTGGACCACAGCTCAAACCTGTGTCCCCTGCATTGGCAGGCAGATTCTTAACAACTGTGCCACCAGGGAAGCCAATAAACAGAACCTTGCTAGGCAAAGAGCCTACAGGCCAGGCATAGAGCACGAACAAAGGCTTGCAGCTGTGTTAGAAAATCGAAATTAAAAAACTCCTCATCTGCTGTGATCATATAAATATTAACGATGACAGCTGTCATTTACTCAGTACTTACCCTGCACCAGCTCTTTTGTATGCATTTTCTCAGTAAATCCTTACAACAGGCCACAAAAAAATAAGATACTATTATTATTACTCCCATCTTACAGACAAAGAAATCGAAATATCAAGAAGTTAAATCATTTGTCCAGGATAGCAGAGATCACGAATAGCAGAGATGGGATCCTGGCAGGAATCACTCTGGCTCCAGAGCCCAGCCTCTTTAGTCTCTCTGTCCAAATGCTTGACCATGTCCTTATGAAGGACATTATTAAAAGATAAGAGTGGCTACTGGCACATGGATCAAGTGGAATCCAATGGCTAACATGACTACTGAGTTTTTAAAAGCATTGTATTGTCAAGAGCCTGGTCTAAAACTAACTGACTATTTAAGACTTGAAACCACAGTAGGACCTCCAAACATCACTTGTCAAGAAAGGAGCTGAGCCAGCTCCCAAGAAAAGTATAAAATCCCTATACCCACAACACTGGTGACCAAGAAGAATACTGCAAACAGAAGAATCTCCCAAAAGGCAGATACGATCTGGGAAGTACAATTTACAATGGAAATATTCCCAAGGAGCAGAATGGAAACCAATGAAGGAATATCCTCCAATAACAAGCCAGAAAGTTCCAAAAATGTGAGCCCCAGGGCTTTTGAAATTGCTCCATACCAGTGACTACTGTATATCTCTAATTCTTCTCCATTCCAAATGGAAATGATAATTAAAATTATTCTGGTCCTGCCTCTTTCATCACTGTATATTGTAGACTTAGATGCAAAAGAATTTTGTTTTTTAAAAAATCACCAAAGCATAACCAAGAAGAATTATAGTCTGTTTTCAGCAGTATTATGGATAGATTCTTGAATGCCCACCCCTTCAAAACAGCTAGATCCCACACACAGCACAGTTTTAATTTCACTGCTAGACTCACAGGAAGCAAAAGTAATTCACAAAGAGGAAGTAATACATATGTGTTCCCATCCCACCCCCCGCCCCCCAAAATGAACTTAATTAGAACCATGAGCAGTAAGCACATAGGAATGGTATGGTTACACAGAGAGTGACGTGTTTTACACACTGTTTCAATTGCAAGACTAGACCTTAAGTCAATAGCAAGTTGGGGGTGGAGGCTAAATCTAAACTCACAAAATAAGCCAATGACTCTGGAATGAACTAAGGTGGTCCCAATGTTGGTAGCACTCCCAGTTTCACATCATAAGCAAAACAATTACAAGTTCTCTCTTGAAGAAACCGTCTTCAATTCAAAATCAACCTCATATATTCTCACAACCAAACATTACCAGACACACGAGGAAAGGAACCACCATGAGGGAGAGTCAGCAGAAAGAAACAATGACAGATTTGGACTCTTCTTTCCCCAAGGACTTCAGATATTAGAATCAGATTGAGAATTTAACATGACAGTTTATGATTTTAAAACTAAGAGGTGGAGGGCTTCCCTGGTGGTGCAGTGGTTGGGGGTCCACCTGCTGATGCAGGGGACGCGGGTTCATGCCCTGGTCCGGGAAGATCCCACATGCCGCGGAGCGGCTGGGCCTGTGACCCATGGCCGCTGAGCCTGCGCGTCCGGAGCCTGTGCTCCGCAGCAGGAGAGGCCACCCAGTGAGAGGCCCACGTACCGCCAAAAATAAATAAACAAATAAATAAATAAGAGGTGGAATCAGAAGACTATCAAAAATGAACTAGTAGTTTTAAAAATGAATGAAATAACTCAGAAATAAAAATATTTTATTATTATATATAAAATATATTATATAAATAATAGTCATATTCACTATACATTATTTTCAATGGGTGGGACAAATAGAGACTAAACATCCCTAATGAGAAAATTTGTGGGTTGGAATATATATCTGAAGAAATTACTCAGAATGCAGGACAGAAAGCCAAGAATGAAAATTCCTAAAACGGGGATTCAGGATAAAATGAAAAAAAGATTCAAAGATCCTAAGTAAAATATTAGCAAGGCAATTTTATCAACTAATTAACTATATGAATGCAAGAACTGTTTAACAGAGGAAAAAGATGATCTTACTATATACATTAAAAATTCTCATAAAAATGAACAATTATGATAAAACCAATCAGCAAAATAGGAATAGAAATTCCTTAATTGGATAAAGGAAATAACATCCAAAATGTCTAACAAATATTACACTTAGCACTGAAAGGATAGAGACATTTGCTTTAAAAGTCAGGAGTAAATTTCATCACTGCTTCTATTCTATACTAAACTGGAAATTCTAGTTGGAAGAGCAAGACAGAAAACATCTGCCCACTGAAAGAAGCAAAGACTTCCCACTAGTAACGGGTATACCTAACACTGAGATATTGGTCTCTAACACAATTCTCCACTGAAAGAAACCATGGTTCATTCTGATTCCAAGGTTTGTGCCAGTTTGGGACAAGATGAGCCTGGAATATACTGGAATATGCCAGAAAGTAAGGAGGTATTCAAAAACTAATGAGAGCATGTCACAAGGACACAGGAGCCAGCTTTGGGCACCAAAATAATTCAGGACAGTAATGAATTATAAACCATTGAGAGAAAATGTAAGGATTCGTGAGTTCATTCCTATAAAATGTAGTTAGGGAAATAAGGTAGAATAATTATAGTAAAATGCTAAGGGATGACCGGTGAACACAGAAGGCATGCTGCAGGTAGAAAATTAACAGTTTGCAACCATCTAAATAAAGATTAGATCTGGGAAGAAGTATCCATGAATGTTAAATCTATAGGAAAATTCTGATGAGGAACAGGATATATGCATGGGCTTTATTATTACTTATAAGGGGGAAACATATATAATAGACAGTGGATAAATCAGATAGCACCTTACTGAGTGACCAACATTAACACCACCAAGTAGGACCAATGAACATCAGGTGTAACCAGATGTGATACCCTCAGAAGGATACATCACTCATGGGGTGTTCTGGCCAAGAATGTTTAACTCAAATGCAATCACAGGGAACCATTAAGCTAATGCAAACTGAGAAACATTCTCTTAAAAATGTGTAGAGAGGGATACTGCTGGTGGGAATGTAAATTGGTACAGCCACTATGGAGAACAGTATGGAGACTCCGTAAAAAACTAAAAATAGGAGGGACCCTCAAGATGGTGGAGGAGTAAGACATGGAGATCACCTTCCCACAAATACATTATAAATACACCTACACGTGGAACAACTCCTACTGAACACTGGCAGAAGACCTCAGACTTCCCAAACAGCAAGAAACTCCCCACGTACCTGGGTAGGGCAAAACAAAAAAGAATAAACAGAGACAAAAGAATAGGGACAGGACCTGCACCTCTGGGAGGGAGCTGTGAAGGAGGAAGTTTCCGCACACAAGGAAGCCCCTTCACTGGTGGGGATGGGGGGTGGGCGGTGCGGAAGCTTTGGAGCTGCAGAGGAGAGCGCAGCAACAGGGGTGTGGAGGGCAAAGCGGAGAGATTCCCACACAGAGGATCTGTGCCGACCAGCACTCACCAGCCTGAGAAGCTTGTCTGCTCACCTGCCGGGGCGGGCGGGGCTGCGAGCTGAGGGCTCGGGCTTGGGCTTCGGAGGTTGGATCCCAGGGAGAGGACTGGGGATGGCTGCGTGAACACAGCCTGAAGGGGGCTAGTGCACCACAGCTAGCTGGGAGGGAGTCCGGGATATTTCTGGACCTGCCTAAGAGGCAAGAGACCATTGTTTCAGGGTGCGCGAGGAGAAGGGATTCAGAGAACCGCCTCAACGAGCTCCAGACATGGGCGCGAGCTGCGGCTATCAGCACGGACACCAGAGATGGGCATGAAACGCTAAGGCTGCTGCTGCAGCCACCAAGAAGCCTGTGTGCAAGCACAGGTCACTATCCACACCTCCCCTCCTGGGAGCCTGTGCAGCCCACCACTGCCAGTGTCCAGTGATCCGGGGACAACTTCCCGGGGAGAACAGATGGCATGCCTCAGGCTGTTGCAACATCACACCAGCTTCTGCCGCCCCAGGCTCGCCCCGCATTCTGTACTCCTCCCCTCCACGCCAGTCTGAGTGAGCCAGCGGCTCTATAATCCCATCCTGTCTGAGCGGAAACAGACGCCCTCAGGTGACCTACACACAGAGCAGAGGTGGGGCCAAATCCAAAGCTGAATCCCAGGAGATATGCGAACAAAGCAGAGAAAGGGAAATTTTCCCCAGCAGCCCCAGGAGCAGCAGATTAAATCTCCACAATCAACTTGATGTACCCTGCATCTGTGGAATACCTGAAGAGACGCTGAATCATGCCAAAATTCAGGCGGTGGACTTTGCAAGCAACTGTAGACTTGGGGTTTGCTTTCTGCCTCTAATTTCTTTCTGGTTTTATGTTTATCTTAGTTTAGTATTTAGAGCTTAATATCATTGGTAGATTTGTTTATTGATTTGGTTGCTCTCTTCCTTTTTAAAAATATATATATATTTCTTTCTTTTTTCTCTTTTGGTGTGTATGCTTCTTTGTGTGATTTTGTCTGTACAGCTTTGCTTTTACCATTTGTCCTAGGGTTCTCTCTGTTTCTTGTTTTTTTGTATAGTTTTCAGCACTTGTTATCATTGGTGGATTTGTTTTTAGGTTTGGTTGCTTCCTTCTTCTTTCTTTCATTACTTTTTAATATTTTTTTATTTTTAATAATTCTTAAAAATTTTTTATTTTAATAACTTTATTTTATTTTATTCATTTCTTTTCTGCTTTTTTTTCCCCTCCCTTTTCTTCTCAGCCATGTCACTGACAAAGTCTTGGTGCTCCAGCTGGGTGTCAGGCTTCAGCTTCTGAGGTGGGAGAGCTGAGTTCAGGACACTGGTCCACCAGAGACCTCCTAGCTCCACGTAATATCAAACAGCAAAAGCTCACCCAGAGATCTCCATCTCAATGCTCAAATCCAGCTCCACTCAACAACCAGCAACCTACAGTGCTGGACACCCTATGCCAAACAACTAACAAGACAGGAACACAAGTCAACCCGGTAGCAGAGAGGCTGCCTAAAATTATAATAAAGTCACAGACACCCCAAAACACACCACCGGACGTGGTCCTGTCCACCGGAAAGACAAGATCGAGCCCCATCCACCAGAACACAGGCACCAGTTCCCTCCACCAGGAAGCCTACACAAGCCACTGAACCAACCTTACCCACTGGGGACAGACACCAAAAACAACAGGAACTACGAACCTGGAACCTGCAAAAATGAGACGCCAAACACAGTGAGTTAAGCAAAATGGGAAGACAGAGAAATATGCAGCAGATGAAGCAGCAAGGTAAAAACCCACCAGACCAAACAAATGAAGAAGAAATAGGCAGTGTACCTGAAAAAGAATTCAGAATAATGATAGTAAAGATGACCCAAAATCTTGGAAATAGAATGGAGAAAATACAAGAAATGTTTAACAAGCAACTAGAAGAACTAAAGAGCAAACAAACAATGATGAACAACACAATAAATGAAATTAAAAATTCTCTGGAAGGAATCAATAGCAGGATAACTGAGGCAGAAGAACGGACAAGTGACCTGGATGATAAAATAGTGGAAATAACTACCTCAGAGCAGATAAAAGAAAAAAGAATGAAAATAATTGAGGACAGTCTCAGAAACATCTGGGACAACATTAAACACACTGACATTCGAATTATACAGGTCCCAGAAGAAGAAGAGAAAAAGAAAGGGTCTGAGAAAATATTTGAAGAGATTACAGTAGAAAACTTCCTTAACATGGGAAAGGAAAGAGTCAATCAAGTCCAGGAAGCACAGAGAATCCCATACAGGATAAATCCAAGGAGAAACATGCCAAGACACATATTAATCAAACTATCAAAAATTAAATACAAAGAAAAAATATTAAAAGCAGCAAGGGAAAAGCAACAAATAACATAAAGGGAATCCTCATAAGGTTAACAGCTTCAGCAGAAACTCTGCAAGCCAGAACAAATGGCAGGACATACTTAAAGTGATGAAAGGGAAAAACCTACAACCAAGATTACTCTACCCAGCAAGGATCTCTTTCACATTTGACGGAGAAATTAAAAGCTTTACAGACAAGCAAAAGTTAAGAGAATTCAGCACCACCAAACCAGATATACAACAGATGCTAAAGGAACTTCTCTAGGCAGGAAACATAAGAGAAGGAGAAGACATACAAAAGCAAACGCAAAACAGTTAAAAAAAAAGGTAATAGGAACATACATATTGATAATTGCCTTAAATATAAATGGATTAAATGCTCCAACCAAAAGACACAGACTGGCTGAATGGATGCAAAAATAAGACCCGTATATACGCTGTCTACAAGAGACCCACTTCAGACCTAGGGATACATACAGACTGAAAGTGAGGGGATGGAAAAAGATATTCCATGCAAATGGAAATCAAAAGAAAGCTGGTGTAGCAATTCTCATATCAGACAAAATACTCTTTAAAATAAAGACTATTACAAGAGACAAGGAAGGACACTACATAGTGATCAAAGGATCAATCCAAGAAGAAGATATAATGATTGTAAATATTTATGCACTCAACATAGGAGCACCTCAAAACATAAGGCAAATGCTAACAGCCTAAAACGGGAAATCGACAGAAACACAATCATAGTAGGAGACTTTAACACACCACTTTCACCAATGGACAGTCTTCCAAAATGAAAATAAATAAGGATATACAAGCTTTAAATGATATGTTAAACAAGATGGACTTGATTGATATTTATAGGACATTCCATCCAAAAACAACAGAATACATTTTCTTCTCATGTGCTCATGGAATATTCTCCAGGTTAGATCATATGTTGGGTGACATATCAAGCCTTGGTAAATTTAAGAAAATTGAAATCGTATCAAGTATCTTTTCTGACCACAATGCTATGAGACTAGATATCAATTACAGAAAAAAGCTGTAAAAAGTACAAAAACATGCAGTCTAAACAATACACTACAAAATAACCAAGAGATCACAGAGGAAATCAAAAAATACCTAGAAACAAATGACAATGAAAACACAATGACCCAAAACCTGTGAAATGCAGCAAAAGCAGTTCTAAGGGGAAAGTTTATAGCAATACAATCCTACCTTAAGAAACAAGAAACTTCTCAAATAAACAACCTAAACTTTCACCTAAAGCAATTAGAGAAAGAACAAAAACACTTAAAGTTAGCAGAAGGAAAGAAAACATAAAGATCAGATCAGAAATAAATGAAAAGAAATGACGGAAACAACAGCAAAGATCAATAAAACTAAGAGTTGGTTCCTTAAGAAGATAAACAATATTGATAAACCATTAGCCAGACTCATGAAGAAAAAAAGGGAGAAGACTCAATCCAATAGAATTAGAAATGAAAAAGGAGAAGTAACAACTGACACTGAAGAAATACAAAGGATCATGAGAGATTACTATGAGCAACTATATGCCAATAAAATGGACAACCTGGAAGAAATGGACAGTTTCTTAGAAAAGCACAACCTTCTGAGACTGAACCATGAAGAAATAGAAAATATAAACAGACCAATCCCAAGCACTGAAATTGAGACTGTGATTAAAAATCTTCCAACAAACAAAAGTCCAGGACCAGATGGATTCACAGGTGAATTCTAGCAAGCATTTAGGGAAGAGCTAACAACTATCCTTCTCAAACTCTTCCAAAATATAGAACAGGGAGGAACACTCCCAAATTCATTCTACAAGGCCACCATCACCCTGATACCAAAACGAGACAAAGATGTCAAAAAAAAGGAACTAAAGGCCAGTATCACTGATGAACATAGATGCAAAAATCCTCAACAGAACACTAGCAAACAGAATTCAACAGCACATTAAAAGTATCATCACCATGATCAAGTGTGGTTTATCCCAGGAATGCAAGGATTCTTCAGTATACACAAATCAATCAATGTGATACACCATATTAAAAATTCAAGGAGAAAAACCACATGATCATCTCAATAGATGCAGAAAAAGCTTTTGACAAAATTCAACACCATTTTTGGTAAAAACCCTCCAGAAAGTAGGCAGAGAGGGAACTTACCTCAACATAATAAAGGCCATATATGACAAACCCACAGCCAACATCATTCTCAATGGTGAAAAACTGAAAGCATTACCACTAAGATCAGGAACAAGACAAAGTTGCCCACTCTCAGCACTATTATTCAAAATAGTTTTGGAAGTTTTAGCCACAGCAATCAGAGAAGAAAAATAAAAGGAATCCAAATTGGAAAAGAAGAAGTAAAGCTGTCACTGTTTGCACATGACATGATACTATACTTAGAGAATCCTAAAGGTGATAGCAGAAAACTGCTAGAGCTAATCAATGAATTTGGTAAAGCAGCAGGATACAAAATTAATGCACAGAAATCTCTGGCATTCCTATACACTAATGATGAAAAATCTGAAAGAGAAAGTAAGGAAACACTCCCATTTACCATTGAAACAAAAAGAATAAAATACCTAGGAATAAACCTACCTAAGGAGACAAAAGACCTCTATGCAGAAAACTATAAGACACTGATGAAAGAAATTAAAAGTGATACAAACAGATGGAGAGATATACCACGTTCTTGGATTGGAAGAATCAACACTGTGAAAATGACTAGACTACCCAAAGCAAACTACAGATTCAATGCAATCCCTATCAAAATACCAATGGCATTTTTGACAGAACTAGAACAAAAAGTTGCACAATTTGAATGGAAACACAAAACACCCCGAATAACCAAACAATCTTGAGAAGGAAAAATGGAGCTGTGGGAATCAGGCTCCCTGACTTCTGACTATACTACAAAGCTACAGTAATCAAGACAGTATGGTACAGGCACAAAAACAGAAACATAGATCAATGGAACAGGATAGAAAGTCCAGAGATAAATCTACACACATATGGTCTCCTTATCTTTAATGAAGGAGACAAGATTATACAATGGAAAAAAGACAGCCTGTTCAATAAGTGGTGCTAGGAAAACTGGACAGCTACATGTAAAAGAATGAAATTAGAACACTTCCTAACACCATACACAAAAATAAACTCAAAATGGATTAAAGCCCTAAATGTAAGGCCAGACACTACAAAACCCTTAGCAGAAAACATAGAGAGAACACTCTATGACATAAATCACTGCAAGATCTTTTTTGACCCACCTCCCAGGGGAATGGAAATAAAAACAAAAATAAACGTATGGGACCTAATGAAACTTAAAAGCTTTTGCACAGCAAAGGAAATTATAAACAAGACGGAAAGACAACCCTCAGAATGGGAGAAAATATTTGCAAATGAAGCAACTGACAAAGGATTAATCTCCAAAATTTACAAGTAGCTCATGCAGCTCAATATCAAAAAAACAAACAACCCAATCCAAAAATGGGCAGAAGACTGAAACAGACATTTCTCCAAAGAAGATATACAGATTGCCAACAAACACATGAAAGGATGCTCAATATCACTAATCATTAGAGAAATGCAAATCAAAACTACAATGAGGTATCACCACACACCGGTCAGAATGGCCATCATCAAAAAACTACAAGCAATACTGGCTGGAGAGGATGTGGAGAAAAGGGAACCCTCATACACTGTTGGTGGGAATGTAAATTGATACAGGGCTATGGGGAACAGTATGTTCCTTAAAAAACTAAAAACAGAACTACCATACAACACAACAATCCCACTACTGGGAATATACCCTGAGAAAACCATAATTCAAAGAGAGTCATGTACCACAATGTTCATTGCAGCTCTATTTTTAATAGCCAGGACATGGAAGGAACCTAAGTGTCCATCGACAGATAAATGGATAAAGAAGATGTGGCACATATATACAATGGAATATTACTCAGCCATAAAAAGAAACGAAATTGAGTTATTTGTAATGAGGTGGATGGACCTAGAGTCTGTCATACAGAGTGAAGTAAGTCAGGAAGAGCAAAACAAATACCGTATGCTACACATATATATGGAATCTAAAAACAAAAGAAGAAAATGGTTCTGAAGAACCTAGGGGCAGGACAGGAATAAAGACGCAGACGTAGAAAATGGACTTGAGGACATGCGGAGGGTCAGGGTAAGATGGGATGAAGTGAGAGAGCAGCATGGACATATATACACTACCAAATATAAAATAGATAGCCAGTGGTAAATAGCTGCATAGCACAGGGAGATCAGCTCAGTGATTTTTGTCCACCTAGCAGGGTGGGATAGGGAGGCTGGGAGGGAGACACAAGAGGGAGGAGATATGGGGATATATGTATATGTATAACTGATTCACTTGGTTATAAAGCACAAACTAACACACCATTGTAAAGCAATTATATTCCAATAAAGAGGTTAAAAAAAATAAACCTAAAAATAGAGCTACCATATGATCCAGCAATCCCACTCCTGGGCATATATCTGGAGAAAACCATAATTCAAAAAGATACATGCATGCCAGTGTTCACTGCAGCACTATTTACAACAGCCAGGACATGGAAGCAACCTAAATGTCTATCAATGGAGGATGAAGATGTGGTACATATACCATGGAATATTACTCAGCCAAAAAAGACTGAAATAATGCCATTTGCAGCAACATGGATGGACCTACAGATTGTCATACTGAATGAAGTAAGTCAGACAAAGACAAATATCATATATCTCATATATGTGGAATCTAAAAAAATGGTACAAATGAACCTATTTAGAAAACAGAAATTGAGTCACAGATGTAGAAAACAAATTTATGGTTACCAAGGGGGAAAGGGGTGGGGGATAAATTGGGAGATTGGGATTGCATATACACACTACTATGTATAAAAGATAACTAATAAGAACCTGCTGTAGGGACTTCCCTGGTGGCACAGTGGTTGAGAGTCCGCCTGCCGATGCAGGGGACACGGGTTCGTGCCCCAGTCTGGGAGGATCCCACATGCTGCGGAGCAGCTGGGCCCGTGAGTCATGGCCGCTGAGCCTGCGTGTCTGGAGCCTGTGCTCTGCAACGGAAGAGGTCACAACAGTGAGAGGCCTGTGCACCGCAAAAAAAAAAAAAAAAAGGAACCTGCTGTAGAGCACAGGGGACTCTGTAATGACCTACACAGGAATGGAGTCTGGAAGAGAGTGGATATATGTATTTGCATGGCTGATTCACTTTGCTGTACAGCAGAAACTAACACAACATTGTAAATCAACTCTACTCCAATAAAAGTAATTTTTTAAATGTGCACAGAGGTGAGAGTGGGGAATGGGGAAGGGTCTAAATGCAATGTCGTATTCTGGATTCGATCTGGGAAAAGATAAAAAGACATCAGTGGAAAAATTCGTGAATCTGAATAAAGTCTGCAGTTTAGTTCATAGAAATTCAAAAGAAGGCTTGTTTTCGGGGTTGATTAACTTTGTGGTTTGACAGCAAGATCAAGAAACCAGGTTTATTCTATCATTCTGTTCTGCCATCCGAAGTGTGGTGGCTTTGCCCCTCAGGCTGGCACTCTTCATAGCCATAATATGGCTGCCAGCGTTCCAGACATCACAACAAGAAATAGTAATGACAGAGATAGAAAGGGCAAATATCTTATATTCCTTTCTCATAGGTTACAAAGCCTTTCTAAAAGTCCCATAACAAATTTTCCCTCATGTATTCAAGGCCAGTATCACATCACCCATTCAATTCCCAAACCAAATACACTCATTCCTAAATAAAATATTGGCAAAGGGATTGAGGTGAGCATGATTGTTTTAGACAAACCACCAGGTGGACGGGATGTTGGGGTGTCAACCATCAAGACAATAATGTTAATTCTGATTGGTGAGAAAAACCTTTGATGTGATTCTTTAAACATGTTTTCCTTTTTCTATCAAAATTTAAAAATAAAGTAATCCATCACCCAATGAAACTCAGGTGTCCTCCTTAAAAATCATCATATTCAATCCTCTCTTTGAATAGATATTGGACCAGTTGAACAACTCATGTTTGTTGAGTTCCTACTAACTGCCAGACATTATGCTAAGTATATCATCACATTCAGTCCTCACTAACCACCTTTAAATCTCAGTAACTCTCATTCTATGAATGCTAAAACTAAGCCTAGAGAAGGAAAGTGACTTGTATAAAGTCACCTGTTGAGTACATGGTAGAACTGGGACCATACCCTGATCTTTGAACTAATACCCTAATCTTCAACCCAGACCTGTATTCTCTACCCTTATTGGTTGGGCGGGGGGAGGGGGAAGAGACAATTATCATTGGAGATATAGATTCATATGCTAAGAATAGCTGGCTGGGCTTCCCTCGTGGCGCAGTGGTTGAGAGTCCGCCTGCCGATGCAGGGGATGCGGGTTCATGTCCCGGTCCGGGAGGATCCCACATGCCGCGGAGCGGCTGGGCCCGTGAGCCGTGGCCGCTGAGTCTGCACGTCCGGAGCCTGTGCTCCGCAACGGGAGAGGCCACAACAGTGAGAGGCCCGCGTACCGCAAAAAAAAAAAAAAAAAAAAAGAATAGCTGGCAAATATTTCCCTAGAGTAAGATGTCTTCTTCTCCATAAACTATGTAAGAAAAAGAGATGATAAATTTCAGAATCCTCAGGACCCACTCTCAAAGCATCAGACAATGTGTTGAGCAGGGTGGTAGCCTACTTCATAGAAAACTCCATCTGTCAAAGAATTTCCCAAGAGACACAGAAGGCCTCTGTGTAAGGAGAACACTCCTCAGTCTCTCCTTTACTCTCACACTATCGCCACACTCACCATACGTCTGACACCCGATGTGTGGGGTTTCCACACATCAAACAAATCTCTGTGACACCAGCTGGGTGTCCTACAATTCGATTCAATTCTGACACTAACTGGAGTTAGCACAGACACCACAGACCAAGGGCTCAGTCCCAGGAGACTGTCCCGCATTTTAGACATCAATCTCAAGCAGTAGGTCCCTAGGTTACCAACAATTTCTGTCCAAGTTGGTTACAATTCAGAGGTTCACATGACCCCCTGCCTTGATTTCCAGTATTTGCCAGAACAGCTACAGAACCCATGGAAATACTTAAGTTAACCAGTTTATGACATAATAAAACACACAGAAAAGATACAGACGAACAGCCAGATGAAGAGATACATTGGGCGACGTCCAGAAGGTTCCCAGGTACAGGAGCCTCTGTCCCCGTGAAGCTGGGGTGCACCGCCACCCTCCTGGTATGCAGATGTGTTCACCAACCCAGGAGCTCCCCCACATCCTATACTACTGGGATTCTTGTGGAGGCTTCCTCACATGAGCATGATCAATTATTAACTCCATTTCTAACCCCTCTTCCCTCTCTGGAGAATCGGGGGTGAGGCTAAAAATTCCACACTTCTAATTATGAGCTTGGTCTTTCTTTCTGGTGACCAGCCAGGAGCCCACCAAGAGTCACCTCATTAAAACAAAAGCCCCCCCCCCTCCACCACTTCACACAGGAAATTCCAAGGAACATAGGTAATCTGTGTCAGGAACCAGGGTCAAAGACCAATATATATGTTTCTTATTATTTCACAGTCTGGCGTCTCCACTGTGCTCATTTATGCAAATCAACTTTCATAAATATGGGGACACCTTGGCCTCCGTGAATGGTGGGCACATCACAGATGTCAACAACCCAAGGTGACTTGGGGTCAGATGATTAAGAGAGGAGCAGCAGTGTGACAGGGAAAAACTTTGAGGAGAAAAAGTTGAACCTGGCTGGTCAGACGGAAACTGAACAGCCCAGTTCTGGGGAGAATCGCCAGGCCGGTGGTGTGGGCGTGATGGATGGGCCCCTCCAGGGTGGCCTGTGATTGAAGTCAGATTGTCAGAAGCAGTCAGTAAGCCAGGAGAGATAAGCAAGAAGTTAGATGGTGCTGTCAACTTGCCAGGGGTTATGCAGCAAAGATGCAGTATGGGACCTGCATGAAGAGTGAAGAGAAAAAAAAGGTGAGGCGGTGGATGAGTTTTTTAAACAGCTTCCAAGGACACCTATGAGAAAATCGCAGGCATCTGATGTCATTACAGTGATGTGTTTGCAAACAGGTAGACTCATCGCCTTCCAGGAAGTCAGGCTGTCTGCTGGTATGAGGTCTGCAAGTGGAGGGGAGACAGCCCACCTTCTAGAGAACCTAGGAGACTCAAAGGTGGTGTCCTTTGGAAGACAAGAAGCTTCTGGAGCTTCCATTTTAGGAGCTGAGCAACAGTGGACAAGCCAGAATTGTTGGCTAGTCGCCCCCATCCCACCCTGCAAGGAAGGGATGCACTCCAGGCTGTTAGGAAGGCAGCCACAACTGATAACTCCTGAGAACCATGGGACAGCTGCTTTGTTAATTTCACCTTGAAGTTTACTGCAGAAGGACAAGGCTGTTGGTCTACAGCCAACCAAGGAATCCGAAAACCCCAGGGGAAAACCAGTGGGTCCAGAAACTCCAGTGTGTTCACAAGGTGCTCTACGAAGTCCTAGGCGTTCTGTGCAAATCTCCCAGGGACACAACTAGTGATCAGCGGAGAGAAACAGGAGGCAAGGGCCAAAACAGAGCAGCTTTCCTTCTGTGGGTGTCAAGTTACAGCTAACATTTATCAAGGACTTACAGTATGCCAGGCACTGTGCTGAGCATTTCATAAGTGTTCTCACAGCAACCCAAATGAGGTGATGCTATTAAAATTCTTATTATACAGGTGAGGAAATCGAAGCACAGAGAGGTTAAGTAACTTGCCCAGGGTCACACAGCTAGTACTTTGCTGCAGTGGGAGTTAAGCCCACGTCTTCACCACTGTGTTATACTGGGGCTCTCTATCAGATTTCCTGTGATGAAAGGGTTTTCTCCCTGCACAGAAGAGAGGGTTTATCTAAAGTGCCTCATGGGCAGCAACCTTAAGACTGACAGGCTGAGGCATATCAAAAACTCTGATGGCAGCTCCTGAGTCATCAGAGTCACAGCTGCTCAGCAGTTCACTCTGCCATCTATTAAAATGAGGAAAATATTAAATATTAACCTCTTGCAGCTCAGCCAGGCTTTGTGAGTTTTCAGGATTTAATGTCTGAAAATCACCTCCTGAAGTTACCTGGGGCACTTCACAGTAACCCTCCGACAGACATCACCTTCTTTCTCCTGCTCACCCCAGGGCTAATAAAGGAGCAGGGGCCAAGCTGCGGGCTTTATCCAGACAACCACTACGAAGGGCAGCCTCAAAAAGGGTGGCGGGGGGAGAGAAACAGGAGAAAGGGGGCTGTCAGTGGAGATGGCGAAAATGCTGAATAAACACGAGACTTGGACAAATGAAGGTTGTCTTTTATGCTAAAGAAGGAAACAGTTTGACCTCTGGAGAATTGCTGTTTCTTTTTATGAGACCCTGGAAGACATCCCTGGTTTTTTCTCCCTGGCCTGTAAGAAGACTCAGTTAAATTTTATGCTCAATTTCAGTCTGTTTCCTTACCTTAGGTTTTTGGCAACCAGCTTCTCCCTGACAATAAAACTGAAAACTCCCCCAAATGAGGTAACTATGCCTTGTTATGACCAGGCTTCATATTCTCGCGGAGAAGCAGGCAGAAGATAGTAAACTATTATGCTCAGAGTGAAGAAATCACGCACTGGCCCCAAGATTGCATGCTAAAGAAAACCTGGTCCTTTCTCAACCAGGATTTGCTCAGAAACAATTTCCACTCCAGAACACAAAGTCCAAGAAAAAAAAAATTAGTTGCTTTTGAAAAAAATTTTATATTTGATTTATAAATGTCTAAGTTTTAAAAATTAACTTAAAATGTTTTTAAGTGAAAAAATCTGCAACAAACATGGAAATATTAGCATCTGGGTGGTAGGCACACAGCTCATTTTCTTTGCATTTGAAATATATCATAATTTTGAAAATAAACCCAAATTGCTGAGAGAGAAGCAGCTGGCATGAGGGCTAGGAGCCCTGGGCAGCCTGAGTTTTGTGCTCATATTTTTAATCTGAAGTTGGGTGAGATTGAGATAAGGAACAAACCTCTTCATCTCCAGTCTTCTGATCAATCAATCAATCCATCAATCATTCAAAGACATTTACAGAGTTCTACCATATACCTAATACTTTTCTAGGCCTTAAGGACATAAGGGTGAACAGAAAAGATACAGTCACCACCTTCCTTGAGCTCCCAATCTAGTGGAAGGAATGGACAAGAGGTAAACAAACTAAGGACTGAGTAATTACACATGTGATAAGTGCTCTAAAAAAAGCCAGTAGTGTTCAGATAGAAACCAATGGCAAGGGGGCTTTGCCCAGTTTATACAGAGTGATCACAGATGGCTTCTACGAGGAAGTTCTATTTAGCTGAACTGAAGCAAAAGGAAGAAAGGAAGAACAATCCATGGTGAGATCACTTGGTACAGACACGCCCTGAAGCAGGACAGAGCTGTGTGAGTCCTAAGGGCGGAACGTGGACAGATTGGCTGGTACACATCATTGAGGAGGGAAAGGACCTGAGGTAAGGTTCAACAAACAGTCAGGCGCCATACCAGGCATGGCTTTGGACACAGAGGAAGGAGTTGGCCTTTTATCCAAAACAAATGTGGCAGCCACTACGCATCTTAGTTGCAAAGGAGTAACATGTTCTCAACATACCTTGTAAAAGAGCTCACTGGTTGCTGTGTGGCTTGGAGTTGGTAAGAGTGGAAGCAGAGAGATGAGTAAGAACTGGAATCAGCTAATGGCAAGCTAAATCCAGTTTACCACCTGATTTGGTAAATGAAGCTTTATGGCAACACTGCAAGATTATTTGTCTACTATTATCCATGGCTGCTGTCACACTGTAACAACAGAGTTCAGTGGTTCAGACAAACACTCTAAGGCCCACTAATCCAAAAATAGTTACTATCTGGAAAAATGTACCAGCCCCTGCATTAGAAACCTGTAGCAGTAGCCACAACACTATATGATGGTAGCTGATCAGCATTTAACCAATAAGAATTATTGAACACCTACTGTGTGCTTAGGAGAAAGACAGGAGCCTGGAAATATAAGTGCTATGTAAGACCAGGTGTCTTCTTTTATAATGTTCAATAGCATCAGATCCGTCCCCTCACTGACCCTGACAAGATCTACTCAGCCTCAAGCTCTATCCCTTCTAAACCTTCAACTTTGGCTCAAGTCCTACCCCCTCCATAGAGTTTTCCTTCATTTACTTACATCTTACTCTTTTTTTTTTTTTTTTTTAACTCCAGCCATAAGTATCTCCTATGTTCAATCCTTCGGCTTTGACTAATCTGTGAATATTCATGGTTTTGGATGACCAACACATTTCTCCCCCGTGGTGATGAAAACATGGAATAGCCCCATCTTGTCCCCTAAGCTCTGAGGTACCAATCAAGCCTCTCACCCAATGGGAGAGCCCTAGGTCCAAGGTTATGGCAACTGGGTCAGGGTCAGAACATGGCCCTAAGAGAACCTTTCCCTCAAGGCTATCTGCTGAAATTCATAAGAATTACTGTCTCTTGACTTTACTGCCATAGTACTACAAGGCTCTGAGTTTGGGACAGCCAACACCCCTGACCAATGTGCTCACTGGAGACACACAGAGCCCGTCTTTAGTAAGGGGAGAAGCAATGGAGAGAGACGCAGATTGAGAGCTGGGAGTCCTCATGGTCTTCCCTGAGCCCTGCATCTCACACTACCTCTCCTCTCATCCTCACTAATTATACAAACCAATAAATCCAAATTATTTAAGCGGGTTGTGTTTCTGCCATTTACCACAGGAATCCTAATGTAATAGGCAACTACTTCTGCCCAAAGACAACCAAGGCAGGGCCACTTGGTAGCTCTATAACCCTCAGCCTGGTACCAGAGAGATTCAGATTGCTGGTTCACTAGATGCTGGCTGGTTGGCGGGCACCTAGGCCCTTTACACTTTGATCTTGGCTGTTAGGGCTTCACCTACAACCAGACATTGCTAAGAAGAAACCTAGGGAAGGTCTGGTACAAAACCAAGATACTCTACCTTCCATTACCTCTGGGGCTGGCTAGGTACGATAACTTGCCATGTGATTTCAGTTAAGTCCTTCGTACACTAAAATCCCCCACCTTCAAATGAGGAAATTGGCCTTTCTGAACAACCCTCCCCATTCTCTGATTCCTGAGCTTAGGTCTGTCCAATCCCTCCAGGAAAATGAGCATTTTTAGTCCATCACTTTGGGACCAAGGTGACTGTTTTCACAGAGCATTATGTGATTTTGTTCTGAAAAATTTAATCTCTGAGCCACATGCAGAGGCAGGAGTCTACTATTTACATTGGACTTCTCATTCTGTCCTGGCTTGGGCAGCCTCCACACACCTGGCAGGGATGGGCTAAGGGGAATGACAGCACTTTGTTTTTACTGCGGTTACCTGTGTCTCATGAAATATCCCAAGTGCTTCTTGAAAAACATAACCAGGAAGTATGAAAAGGAGATTTACAAATGTCTTAGAGGCCAGCATAACCGATGAGGAATTCTAAAGCTGGCTGAAAATGTTATTTTCTTGTTTCCTATAAAAGTACCTTACGTTACTTTACTTATTATTTATTTATTTTTGGCTGTGGTTGGTCTTCGTTACTGTGCGCGGGCTTTCTCTAGTTGCCACGAGCAGGGGCTACTCTGTTGCCGTGCGCAGGCTTCTCATTGCGGTGGCTTCTCTTGTTGCAGAGCACGGGCTCTAGGTGCACGGGCTTCAGTAGTTGTGGCTCGCGGGCTCTAGAGCGCAGGCTCGGTTAGTTGTGGCGCACGGGCTCAGTTGCTCCGCGGCACAGGGGATCTTCCCAGACCAGGGCTCGAACTCGTATCCTCTGCATTGGCAGGCGGATTCTTAACCACTGCACCACCGGGGAAGACTGAAGTACCTTCTTTTTAAAAATCAAATCAGATCAAGAAGTTCTCTGGCACTGGTTTCTTGTTTCCGACAGTTGGCCCCATTTCTCATGAGCTGTTATTCATGGACTATTATGGCTACAATATGGATAAGGCTCATCACAGACTTTCTCAGCTAGGGCACCGTTAGCATCTTAAGTGAGATTTTTGTTTTTGCTTCACGTCCCCTGCATTGCAAGACATTCACCATCCTAGCTAAATGCCAGTCTCCCACCATTGCAATAGTCAAAAAATACCTCTGTGCATTTCCAATAACCCAAGGGGGGCTGGTACTACCCCTTTCCAAGTCTCATTTTACAAATGGGTTGAGGCCCAGACATGGGAAAGTGACAAGATTTCCCAAGACCACACAAGATAGGGGAAGGGATGGATCTGAAGCCACGTATTTTGACCATCCAATCCTAGTAATCTTTATGCTACCTTAACCCATCTCTGATAGCTGTGGGTTTCAACTCTACAGCTGACGCTATAAGACAACTGACAATGAAGTTATTACTATTAATGCCAATACCAACCATTGCTTCCCAATTATACTTTGATTGCACGTGATACATTCTTACAATGCAGTTCAGCAAGGGTCTTCATTACCATAAGTAGCTCATCTTACTTGCACTGGTTAGTGGACAAGCAGTAGCCTATCAGAATCCAAGAGCAGCATTCTAATTCTTGATCCTTGGCTCTCAAGGAAGCAGAGAGATGAGTTGGTGGGAGTACCCCCAGAAGACAGAGACCAAAGATATTCAGCAACTTGGGAAGCTACTTTGTCCGTAAAATCCTAGCGTTTCTGATATTTGGAGCACTGTTTGGTCAATGTTTATGTCTTCCCATGAATTGCTCCTATTGGGTGACCCACAAGTGGTCTGCAATACCTAGAGGGGGCTGGGTCTAAATATCTAGCAGTAATAACATATTACGGTGAAATCTGCTCATCCTTTGCCTGTTACAGCTCCCCAAGTCCCATCCCGTTACTAGGTTCAAGAGGAGGAAATAAACAGAAAGGAAAAGAAATATGCTCCACTAATTGAAGTTAGTGGTATTTGCATTGCACTCTCCTGCTACAAAAGAGTCACTGGCAACCAGGATAGAAAAATCTGCCTGCATGTCATGTGTCTCAGACTCTTCCTCACACTCACGTACACCTGATCCATCAATATTGTATGAAGGTGAAAAAGGACAGAACCTTCAAGACTCTGTGTTCTCATGGTATTTTCAGAGCAATTCATGAGCCTCTTTTAATGCATTTGCTTTCTTTGAGATGTGCTTCAGACAAGCCCACATGATCAATGATGGAGTGATGCCCAGTCACTTTTTCAGAGTTTTGGTAGAATAACAGGTCTGGAGTTGCATTTTAATAGCAACACACTCTTATAATCCAGAGTCATTTTTTTCTTGCACAGGAAGAGCTGTAGCTGAGAGTTACCCAAGTGTTTATCCAAATCCATTCTTCAACAAATATTTGTCTCAAACAAGGAAAAGGCCTGCAAAAATTTACTGTTAGCAAGGAGACTTTAAAAAACAACCATTCGGGATGAGAGAGAGCAAAAAAAAAAAAAAAAAAAAACAGAGAAACCCTAAAAATAAAAATAAAGCAATTATCTGGCATGCCTGAAAGCTAGTCATAACTATTTTAAATTACTTTGCATATAAATATCAGTTATCCCCATGGGAAAATGTAAAACCCAAAGAGAAATGCCTAGAAGTGACTGAGGTATAAAGCTGGCATTATTGTTGGTAAAGCTATACCATAGAAAAATGCATTTCCTACACCCCCAACTTGATTTCAGTTCTTTCCCGTGAAGCATACTGACAAAAAACTTTCTGGTGGTGAAAAAACAACAACGGGAAGCAAATCACCATAAGTGCATCAGACAAAAGTCAATAAGGCGTGTCTTCAACTCAATTATTTCCTCTCTGAGGATGAAGCGGGCGCTCACGAGGAGGTGTTTGTAAATACGCTCTCGGTATCTATTTGGTTTGCTTAAACATGATCACCTCTCAATCCACACCGCTATTTCATTCTCCTTCTCTTAAGGGCTCACCTCCATCCTCAAGAGGGAGTCATCAGAAAATTATCAGGGAGAAGGTTGTGGTCTTACTGCAAACTACAGATGGTCAAGGAGTAAATTATATTACTTTGAAAAGCTTGCCAGAAGGTGGAGAGAAGAGGTTTCAAAGCTTAAGTGAATCACCTTCCATCAGTTGAGCTCCAATATTCTTTAATAACGGAAGATCTCAAGTCCTCCAACTCTAAATAATCAAAATCGTCAAGCAAGATAAAATCATTTTTTGTATTCCCTTGAGACCAAATTTAGCGTGTTATGAGGCCCAGGCAAAGACTTAGGACACCAAACTTTTTGGGTGGATGTGTATATATATGTGTGTGTATATATACACACACACACACACACACATATATATACACATACACACACACACACATGTACTCACCCAAAAAGTAGGGCCACTGTTTAAATACATATCAACGACAGAGGAGAAGCCATTTTGGAAGAACAGTCATCAGAAACATTGCGCACAAATAGGCAAGAAATTGACAGTCACTCCTTCACCAAACTGCACTCAAGCTCCTCTAAGCCCCTTTCAACTAGGTGTCATCCTTGGGCGTTGTTCTTAAGAGCAAGAATCTAGCTAAATTATGGAGAATCCCCTACCCTCTGAGGATAACTGTTTTCTGATCCAGTTCCTCACCCACTTCCATCCCCCACGTGATAACCGATCACTCTGGCCAGCCGTCAGCAAGCATCCTGTTAAACTGGTTTAGTCAGAAATCCCCCTTTGCCCCTGATGTTGCCTATTAGTAATTTCCCACCCACTGACTCCCACCCAGAGCCCCTTAGCTCTAAATCCTAACTTGGCTGTGATACATTCAGAATTGAGCACAGATCTACCCTGAGGTCTCCATGTTCCCCTACTGCAGTAGTTCCTGAGTAAATCTGTTTTTAGCATTTTAACTGCTTTCCAGCTCTAGTTTGCTTGGACAAAATTGCAAAAGTACAATAAATAAGAAAAAGCGTCCATGAAAGGGCATTTCTTGGATGGATTTCATGTCTGTGAGCACCTGTTTGTTTATTGTGGGTTTTTTCCCCACCAATTGATCTTTAACATTTAAGAGAGGCATGAATGCAAGCCTGTCTTATGTTTTTGACAGCTCAAACATTACTTCTCAAAAATTCTTTCTCTTCGTTCTCTCTTCCACAGAAGTTTGTGATGGCTACAGGAATTCAGAATTTCCTACGGCTCCCATGCACCATGCCTTAAAGGTAGCTCTCCTTTATTTGGAAAGGGAGCTACACTGCAGTAAAATATGACCATCCTACGTATCTGAAAAGGAACTTTCAAGGTACTCAGGTCACTTTGAGCCTAATCGCTTCAAGTTTTCTCCACCTGGAGTCTTATTCAGTCATCAGTGAGGTTCAGAATGCTGTTCTAATAACATTTTCTCTCAGTCATCTTAGGAAGTGCTAGGAGAGTAGAAGGAAACATTTGGAAAGACTTTTAACAACAAAATCCAGAAGAGGTATTTGTGATGTGAGGGTGGGTCAAGGGAAGAAGAAAGTTTTAACGTTATAGGAAATGCAGTTAACCCAGAAAATGCCAGTCCTCACATATCCTGTTTTATTAAAGATGTGGAGCTTGTTTTTGAAACTGTCTGTCTTGTAGGATGTAGAGCAGTGAGATAATCCAGAAAGGCAGGGAGGAGGACCTAGGTTCTAGCCTCTATTCTGACCATGTGGGTCTAGTAACAGGCACTCAGGGGAAATGATAAGAGCTCCACCTGGAAAGGGAGGTGGCGGGAAGGGTGGACAGACAGCCCACAGAATCCATTAAATGTCCAGCTCAGGTACGGTGATGGTATCCCTGGGCAAGGCAACCCAGCAAAGGTTTTGAAGAAAGTGAGGACCTTGATTGGAGCTGCGGTTTAAACAACTCCCTGGAAGCCTTGGTCTTTGGTGAATCAATGCGGGGGAAACATCGTAGGCTGAGAAACCAGTCAAGAGGTTACTGTGATATTCAGGCTACAATGAGGGCCTAAAGTGGACAACGGAAACGGTAACGTAAACGTTAACGGAAACGCTGACGGAAATGTTGACGGAAACGAGGAAGCCCAGGAAGGCAAGGCAAGACAGTCGATGCTGTTTGGAACATGCTGGCTTCCAAGCAGGAAGCATTTGAAATGCTTCAAATGGCATTTGAAACAGCTGTTTGCAATAGCTGTTTCAAATGGCATTTGAAACAGCTGTTTGCAACAGCAGAACACGAGGGAGAACATGGTAACAGGATATCAGAAAGACAGAACCCGAGTATCAGCTAAAATTCACCGAGTTGCCACCAGGCTCCAGACACCTTTTTAACTATAAATGAGGTACTGAAAGAGCAGATTCAGCCACACAGCTAAACCTTATGTAACTTGCTGCAAGAACAAAGCAAAAAGCACAAACGGCTCTTAGGAGCAGCCCTGCTCAGTAGGCCAGGCCTGGAAATGGTTTTACGCATTCCCAGCCTCTCTTCCTTAGCAAACTCTTTCCCCTTCTACTTGGGTTGCTTGGCGACAGTGCCAGCCAGTTGTTAGGTGACTCCGATACTCTGTGGCCCCTTTCCCTAGGTGAAGGCACTGTCAGCTCATGAATGCAGCCACTGACGCCAGGGCAGCTCTCCCCAATCCGGAGAGAGATGTTTTCTGCTGCAACCTCTCAGCCCGTCTCCCAGAACCTGAACACTGGTGGTTCATTCCTCTGCCTCCACAAAAGCTTCTTAGTTCCCCTCTGTCTTCATGGTTCCCAGTTTGGCAAAAACATCTCCTCTCAGTAAGAATTTCTAAAAGACTCCAAAGTTTGGGCCTGACCAGCTTTCACGCAGACTGTTCTTTCATCTAGCTTTGGGGAACCATGAGCTTCCGAATCCCATGTATCCCACTCTGTTCCCTAAAACTGCAAGTTCAAGATACTGGGAAACATCCTAAAAGCCCACCAACTCGTGACGGTTATTCAATTATGGACTCTCCAGGCAGGTGAGCACCATTTAATGCTTTAAAAACTATCCACGAAGCTTATCTATGTATGCTGGGGTGAAACCACCAATACACTCTCAGTGCAATGAGGAAGAAAAACGCACAGGAGTGTGTATTGCACTCTTTCAGCTACAAAGGGGGCTGGAAGATGGTTGCACTTGTATCAGATAGCTCTGGTTGAACACCTTTTTAAAATTCTGTGGTCAATCTCAGAATTCAGTGCCCAAAGATTTGCCCCAGTTGTGAACGAGTCAGGGGAAACAAAACTTACAGTGAAATTATTCTAGTCACTGTTTGACTTCTTCTTTTCTATGGAAATTGGTTAAAAACTAGTTTTCTGTTAATGGCTTGTTACCAGGATACCATGTTTCCAATTACTCACAAAGAGCAGAGATGATTAACCCTGCGATTTTATTCCAGTGGGGCTGTTCAAAATCATACTTCTTGCCATTCACAGAGGTTAAGTAGTGAATTATGAATGGCACAACAATAATGAAATTCTCAGAACGAACTTCCGGAAGCTTCAAATAGGTTTTTACAAAACAATGAGGAAGCCCCCAGAGCCTCAATCAGAGAAATTGCCCTAATTCCATGTAACAAACACTGTTAAGTCAGAGTATCTGAGAGACTATAGAAATAAATGCAATAGGAACAAATAGCAACAGTATCTACTAACAAATTAACTTACCTGGAGCCTCTTCCGGAACTTCCACCAAAACGGGATTTGTTACCAAACGCTGACCTGGGCGGCTCTCTCTGCAGAAAGGGAAGCCGACTGAAAATGGCCGTCCCACCTCGTTCTTCTTATAATGAGTTCACACGGGATCCGTGAGGCCCTGACTCAGGTGAGTCCACCAGGTGCAGGTCATTAAGAGGCAGCACTGGGCTTCCCTGGTGGAGCAGTGGTTGAGAGTCCGCCTGCCGATGCAGGGGACACGGGTTCGTGCCCCGGTCCGGGAAGATCCCACGTGCCGCGGAGCTCCTGGGCCCGTGAGCCATGGCCGCTGGGCCTGCGCGTCCGGAGCCTGTGCTCCACAACGGGAGAGGCCACAACAGTGAGAGGCCCGCGTACAGCAAAAGAACAAAAAAAAAAAAAAAAAAAGGGGCAGCGCTGGTGCTGCCAGTGCTAGGAAGGATGGAACACTGAGCCTGGGCTCTGGTTGCAGCCCCCTCTTCACCAGGAAGCCAGGTAAAAGCTGTAGTAGCACCTGTGGGCACGTCAGAAATGCAGAGTCATAGGCCCTGCCCCAGACCTACAGAATCTGCATTCTAACAAGCTCCTCAGGCAATTCACAGGCACATACAATCTGAGGAGCACTAAGGGTGAGCAGCACTAATGAGAAATGCTAGCTACACTGAATACAAAGAAGTAGAGAAGAGGACGCCCTCTCTTTTCAGCTTAGCCTTACAAAATGTTCAACACTTACTATTTTCTCAAATCTTGGCATGACACTGATGCTTTGGGAAGACAGTCCTGCAGAGAAGCACAACATCCCAGCTCACCCTGCATCCAGGGGAGGAGAGTAGAAGAAGCCTGCAGTGAAGGCTGAATCACGAACTCGGTCTTCATTCAGGCAAGTTCTCTGCCCTTTCCCATCTCACTTACCCATCAGTAACATGAAGACTTCAGAACTAGACCATCTTCTAAGCCCCAGCTTAAGCAGTGAAGGTCCACCGTTCTCTCAATGAGAAAAATAACCTCCACTAAGACGTCTCCAGATCACAGATAAAATGCCCTTCAATTGCCCCCTTTATTGACCACTGGATTACACAGGGCACCTGTGCCAGAGCCTCTTTAGATCTTTTTGGCTTTCCTAGTTGGGCCTAGCAGCCCATCACTCCGCCAGAAGACCCTACATTTAATTGGGGCCAGCTGGTCTGCATCTCCCTGACTGCTTCAGGGAGCCCTCTTAGTAACTCCAAAGACACAGATGTCAGGAAGCCTGAGCTTTCCTCGAGGTATCTGGCTCCTTCTCAGAAAGAAGGCTAACACACACACATGCATACCTACAGAATCTGCGAAGATGAAATAGTTTAGCTTTTTTGGTATTTGTCATGTAGGGATAACCATCTTGGTTTTCCACAAGCCACAGTGGCTATCAGTATAGCTGATTACTTTAAACACAGAATCCAGGGTAAAATGTCTCTTTAAACTTGATCCTTAAAGATCAAGTACCCTAAATTATATTTAAATGTCCCTGACATTTAATACCCTGACACCTTAGCCTTCAGGCCCTGAATATCACCATTATTAGCAAAACCATTCCACCTGCTCTCTAGAAGTTTCCTTGAGGTTATGGATCACAGATCTGCTTTCTGGTCACTTTTACGTACTGGGACTGCCTCTTCTTCTAAGCCCCTCAGCACCCCTCTTCTTTAGCGTAGGCTTCTAGCTTTTGTTCTCTAGTTAAGCATCCCCAGTTCCTCTTAAGATGTTTAAAATTTCTTTAGTAGGCTCACAACCCTTTTAAAGACTAGCACAGAGGGGGGGCCTTCAAGATGGCAGAGGAGTAAGAAGTGGAGATCACCTTCCTCCCCAAAAATACATCAAAAATACATCTACACGTGGAACAACTCCTACAGAACACCTACTGAATGCTGGCAGAAGACCTCAGACTTCCCAAAAGGCAAGAAACTCCCCATGTACCTGGGTAGGGCAAAAGAAAAAAGAAAAAACAGAGACAAAAGAATAGGGACAGGACCTGCACCTCTGGAGGGGAGCTGTGAAGGAGGAAAAGTTTCCACACACTAGGAAGCCCCTTCACTGGGGGGTGGGTAGAGGTGGGGGGAAGCTTCGGAGCCACGGACGAGAGCACAGCAACAGGGGTGCAGAGGGCAAAGCAGAGAGATTCCCGCACAGAGGATCGGTGCCGACCAGCACTGACCAGCCTGAGAGGCTTGTCTGCTCACCCGCTGGGACGGGTGGGGGCTGGGAGCTGAGGCTCCAGCTTCAGAGGTTGGATCCCACGGAGAGGACTGGGGATGGCAGTGTGAACACAGCCTGAAGGGGGCTAATGCGCCGCAGGAGCCAGGAGTGTGTCCAGGAAAAGGTCTGGAGCTGCCGAAGAGGCAAGGGACTGTTGTTTTGGAGTGCGTGAGGAGAGGGGATTCAGAGCACCATCTAAACGAGCTCCAGAGACAGGCACAAGCCGCCCCTATCAGCTCAGACCCCAGAGACGGGCATGAAACGCTAACACTGCTGCTGCAGCCACCAAGAATTCAGTGTGCAAGCACAGGTCACTAAGCACACCTCCCCTCCAGAGAGTCTGTGCAGCCCGCCACTGCCGGGGTCCTGTGATCCAGGGACAACTTCCCCAGGAGAACAAATGGCATGCCTCAGGCTGGTGCAATGTCACATCAGCCTCTGCAACAGCAGGCTCACCCCACATTTCCAATTATAACGACTCTACCCCTCCCTCCTCCTGGCCTGAGTGAGCCAGAGCCCCCTAATCAGCCACTGCTTTCACCCCTTCCTGTCTGGGTGGGAACAGAAGCCTGAGGGCAAGCTACACGCAAAGGCGGAGCCAAAACCAAAGCTGAACTCCAGGACTTGCGGGAACAAAGAAGAGAAAGGGAAATTTCTCCCTGCAGCCTCAGGAGCAGTGGATTAAATCCCTACTATCAACTTGAGGAAACCTGCATCTGTGGAATACCTGAACAGACAACAAATCAACCCAAAACTGAGGCAGTGGACACTGGGAGCAACTGTAGACTTGGAGTTTGCTGTCTGTGACTGACTTGTTTCTGATTTTTATGTTTATCTTAGTATAGTTTTTAGTGCTTGTTATCATTGGTGGATTTTTTTATTGGTTTGGTTGCTCTCTTTTTTTTTATTACTTTAAAATTTTTTTGTTTTAATAATTTTTTAATGTCTTATTGCAATATTTTTTTATTTATCTATTTGTGTATTTATTATTATTTTTCTTTCTTTTTTCTCCCTTTTCTTCTGAGCCATGTGGCTGACAGGGTCTTGGTGCTCTGGGCTGGTGTCAGGCCTAAGCCTCTGAGGTGGGAGAGCCAAATTCAGGACATTGGACCACCAGAGACCCCCTGGCCCCATGTAATATCAGTCGGTGAGAGCTCTCCCAGAGATCTCCATCTAAACACTAAGACCCAGCTCCACCCAAGGGCCAGCAAGCTCCAGTGCTGGATGCCCCAGGCCAAAAAACTAGCAAGAAAGGAATACAGCCCCACCCATTAGCAGAGAGGCTGCCTAAAATCATACTAAGTACACAGACACCCCAAAACACACCACCAGATGCAGCCCTGCCCACCAGAAAGACAAGATCTAGCCCCACCCTCCAGAACACAGGCACCAGTTCCCTCAACCAGGAAGCCTACACAAGCCCCTGAACCAACCTTACCCACTGGGGGCAGTCACCAAAACCAGCAGGAACTATGAACCTGCAGTCTGCAAAAAGGAGACCCCAAACAAAGCAAAATGGGAAGACAGAGAAATATGCAGCAGATGAAGCAGCAAGGTAAACACCCACCAGGCCAAACAAATGAAGAGGAAATAGGCAGTCTATCTGAAAAAGAATTCAGAGTAATGATAGTCAAGATGATTCAAAATCTTGGAAATAGAATGGAGAAAATACAAGAAACGTTTAACAAGGAACTAGAAGAACTAAAGAGCAAACAAGCAATGATGAAAAACACAATAAATAAAAATTTCTAGAAGGAATCAGTAGCAGAATAACAGAGGCTGAAGAACGGATAAGTGAGCTGAAAGATAAAATAATGGAAATAACTACCACACAGCAGAAAAAAGAAATGAAGAGTACTGAGGACAGTCTCAGAGACCTCTGGGACAACACTAAATGCACCAACATTCAAATTATAGGGGTCCCAGAAGAAGAAGAGAAAAAGAAAGGGTCTGAGAAAATATTTGAAGGGACAATAGTTGAAAACTTCCCTAACATGGGAAAAGAAATAGTCAATCAAGCCCAGGAAGCGCAGAGAGTCCCATACAGGATAAATCCAAGGAGAGACAGGCCAAGACACATATTTATCAAACTATCAAAAATTAAATACAAGGAAAAAAAATTAAAAGAAGGGAAAAGTAACAAATAACATACAAGGGAATCCCCATAAGGTTAACAGCTGATCTTTCAGCAGAAACTCTGCAAGCCAGAAAGGAGTGGCAGGACATACTTAAAGTGATGAACGGGAGAAAACTACAACCAAGATTACTCTACCCAGCAAGGATCCCATTCACATTCGATGGAGAAATTAAAATATTTACAGACAAGCTAAAGATAAGAGAATTCAGCTCCACCAAATCAGCTTTACAACAAATGCTAAAGGCACTTCTCTAGGCAGGAAACACAAGAGAAGGAAAGGACCTACAATAACAAACCCAAAACAATTAAGAAAATGGTAATAGGAACATACATATCGATAATTGCCTTAAATGGAAATGGATTAAATGCTCCAACCAGAAAGACACAGACTGGCTGAAAGGATACAAAAACAAGATCCATGTATATGCTGTCTATAAGAGACCCACTTCAGACCTAGAGACACATACAGATTGAAAGTGAGGGGATGGAAAAAGATATTCCATGCAAATGGAAATCAAAAGAAAGCTAGAGTAGTATTCTCATATCAGATAAAATAGTCTTTAAAATAAAGACTATTACAGGAGACTAGGAAACTACATAATGATCAAGGGATCAATCCAAGAAGAATATATAACAATTGTAGATATTTATGTACTCAACATAGGAGCACCGCATTACATAAGGCATGTGCTAACAGCCATAAAAGGGGGAATTGACAATAACACAAGAATAGTAGGGAACTTTAATACCCCACTTTCACCAATGAACAGATCATCCAAAATGAAAATAAATAAGTAAACACAAGCTTTAAATGACACATTAAACAAGAGGGACTTAACTGCTATTTATAGGACATTCCATCCAAAAACAACAGAATACACTTTCTTCTCATGTGCTCATGGAACATTCTCCCGGTTAGATCATGTCTTGGGTCACAAATCAAGCCTTGGTAAATTTAAGAAAGTTAAAATCATACCAAGTATCTTTTCTGGCCACAACGCTATGAGACTAGATATCAATTACAGGAAAAAATCTATGAAAAATACAAATACAGGGAGGCTAAACAATACATTACTAAATAACTAAGAGATCACTGAAGAAATCAAAGAGTAAATCAAAAAATACCTAGAAAAAATGACACTGGAAACACGACGACCCCAAACCTATGGGATACAGCAAAATCAGTTTTAAGAGGGAAGTGTACAGCAATACAATCCTACCTCAAGAAAAATTTCAAATAAACAACCTAACCTTACACCTAAAGCAATTAGAGAAAGAAGAACAAAAAACCCCAAAGTTATCAGAAGGAAAGGAATCATAAAGAGCAGATCAGAAACAAATGAAAAAGAAATGAAGGAAACAATAGTAAAGATCAATAAAACTAAGAGTTGGTTCTTTGATAAGATAAACAATATTGATAAACCATTAGCCAGACTCATCAAGAAAAAAAGGGAGAAAACTCAAATCAACAGCATTAGAAATGAAAAAGGAGAAGAAACAACTGACACTGCAGAAATAAAAAAGATCATGAGAGATTACTACAAGCAACTACACGCCAATAAAATGGACAACCTGGAAGAAATGGACAAATTCTTAGAAAAGCACAACCTTCTGAGACTGAAATAGGAAGAAACAGAAAATAAAAACAGACCATTCATAAGCACTGAATTTTAAACTGTGATTAAAAATCTTCCAACAAACAAAAGCCCAGGACCAGATAGCTCCACAGGCAAATTTTATCAAACATTTAGATAAGAGCTAACAACTATCCTACTCAAACTCTTCCAAAATATAGCAGAGGGAAGAACACTCCCAAACTCATTCTACGAAATACAAAGATATCACAAAGAAAGAAAACTACAGGCCAATATCACCGATGAGCATAGATACAAAAATCCTCAACAAAATACTAGCAAGCAGAATCCAACAGCACATTAAAAGGATCATACACCATGATCAAGTGGGATTTATCCCAGGAATGCAAAGATTCTTCAATATATGCAAATCAATCAACGTGATACACCATATTAACAAATTGAAGGATAAGAACCATGTGATCATCTCAATAGATGCAGAAAAAGCTTTCGACAAAATTCAACACCCATTTATGATAAAAACCCTCCAGAAAGTAGGCATAGAGGGAATTTACCTCAACATAATAAAGGCCATATATGAAAAACCCACAGCCAACATTGTCCTCAATGGTTAAAACTGAAACCATTTCCACTAAGATCAGGAACAAGACAAGGTTGCCCACTCTCACCACTATTATTCAACATAGTTTAGGAAATTTTAGCCACAGCAATCAGAGAAGAAAAAGAAATAAAAGGAATCCAAATTGGAAAAGAAGAAGTAAAACTGTCACTTTTTGCTGATCACATGATACTATAGATAGAGAATCCTAAAGATGCTACCAGAAAACTACTAGAGCTAATCAAGGAATTTGGCAAAGTAGCAGGATACAAAATTAATGCACAGAAATCTCTTGCATTCCTATACACTAATGATGAAAAATATGAAAGGGAAATTAAGAAAACAGTCTCATTTACCATTGCAACAAAAAGAATAAAATACCTAGGCATAGACCTACCTAAGGAGACAAAAGTCCTTTACGCAGAACACTATAAGACACTGATGAAAGAAATTAAAGACGATACAAACAGATGGAGAGATATACCACGTTCTTGGATTGGAAGAATCAACATTGTGAAAATGACTAGACTACCCAAAGCAATCTGCAGGTTCCATGCAATCCCTATCAAACTACCACTGGCATTTTTCACAGAACTAGAACAAAAAACTTCACAATTTGTATGGAAACACAAAAGACCCTGAATAGCCAAAGCAATCTTGAGAAAGAAAAATGGAACTGGAGGAGTCATGCCTCCTGACTTCAGACTACACTACAAAGCTACGGTAATCAAGAGAGTATGGTACAGGCACAAAAACAGAAATATAGATCAATGGAACAGGATAGAAAGTCCAGAGATAAACCCACACACATATGGTCACCTTATCTTTGATAAAGGAGGCAAAAATATATAATGGAGAAAGACACCTCTTCAATAAGTGGTGCTGGGAAAACCAGGCAGCTATATGTAAAAGAATGAAATTAGAACACTTCCTAACACCATATGCAAAAATAAACTCAAAATGGATTAAATACCTAAATGTAAGGCCAGACACTATAAAATTCTTACAGAAAACATGGGAGAACAGTCTTTGACATAAATCACAGCAAGATCCTTTTTGACCCATCTCCTAGAGAAATGGAAATAAAAACAAAAATAAACAGATGGGACCTAATGAAACTTCAAAGCTTTTGCACATCAAAGGAAACCATAAACAAGACGGAAAGACAACCCTCAGAATGGGAGAAAATATTTGCAAATGAAGCAACTGACAAAGGATTAATCTCCAAAATATACAAGTTTTTTGTATAGCTCATGAAGCTCATTACCAAAAAAAAAAAAAAAACCCAATCCAAAAATGGGCAGAAGATCTAAACAGACATTTCTCCAAAGAAGATATACAGATTGCCAAAAAACACATGAAAGGATGCTCAATATCATTAATCACTAGAGAAATGCAAATCAAAACTACAATGGGGTATCACCTCACACCGGTCAGAATGGCCATCATCAAAAAATCTACAAACAATAAATGCTGGAGAGGGTGTGGAGAAAAGGGAACCCTCTTGCACGGTTGGTGGGATGTAAATTGATACAGCCACTATAGAGAACTGTATGGAGGTTCTTGAAAAAACTAAAAATAGAACTACCATATGACCCAGCAATCCCATTACTGGGCATATACCCTGAGAAAACCATAATTCAAAAAGAGTCATGTACCACAATGTTCATTGCAGTACTATTTACAATATCCAGTACACGGAAGCAACCTAAGTGTCCAGCGACAGATGAATGGATAAAGAAGATGTGGCACATATATACAATGGCATATTACTCATCCATAAAAAGATACAAAATTGAGCTATTTGTAGTGAGATGGATGGACCTAGAGTCTGTCATACAGAGTGAAGTAAGTCAGAAAGAGAAAAGCAAACACTGTATGATAACACATATATATGGAATCTTAAAAAAAAAAAAAGGTTCTGAAGAACCTAGGGGCAGGACAGGAATAAAGACGCAGACGTAGAGAATGGACTTGAGGACATGGGGAGGGGGAAGGTTAAGCTGGGACGAAGTGAGAGAGTGGCATGGACATATATACACTACCAAATGTAAAATAGATAGCTAGTGGGAAGAAGCTGCATCGCAGGGGTAGATCAGCTCGGTGCTTTGTGACCACCTAGAGGGGTGGGAGGGAGGCGCAATAGGGAGGGGATATGGGGATATATGTATACATATAGCTGATTCACTTTGTTATACAGCAGAAACTAACACAACAATGTAAAGCAAGTATACTCCAATAAAGATGTTAAAAAATAAATAAAAATCTATTTATAAAAAAAAATAAAGAGCAGCACATGGACTTGAAATCAGTATTCTGGATGTGGAAGAGGGCAGGACTCAATCATGGCTGTTTTGCTGGTTCTCTTCTTTGAGAAGGAAGTGAAAGGATCGCATCACATGGCAGAATGTTTATTGAGAATGTTCATGTTTTCTTCTTTCTGTTTGTCTTATCATGACACCCAGAGCAGGTGGTGGGACTTGTGTGCTGCCATGCTTCTGGGGAAGTTTGTGTTGCAAAGTTAAGAGAAGAAGTTGTCCTCAGAACATTGTTAACTTCTCTTTTCCTGGATCTTGTACTTGTTTTCAAATTTGGAGGGCGGCAATAAGGGCAGAGAGGGGGCAGTGTCAATGCAACAGAAAGGTTAAAGCAAGAGAAAAAAAGATAAGATGCCCCAAGATGGGCAAGGAGACGGAGATAATCCACAAAATTGTGGAGACCTTTGCCCTGTGGGGTTTAAGAGATGTGGTCTGTTCTTGGAGAGGGGAATGCCTGCCTGGGGGGACCAGATGAGTTGGAGATCCCACCTGGGTAAACAAATATTCTCAGAACAAGCTTGGCACAAAAGCAACTGAGACATTTGTATTCAAGAGACCCCACTCTCCCCACTCAGGTTTGGTAAGGAGATTTCAGTGGAGGCTGTGATGGATTAAAAATAAAGGAATATCTCCCCCACTTTCTGGCAACAACTCATGTCTCCAAAATTTGGATGTGACCCCTGGGAAAGGGAGGGGAGCCTCCCAAAATGATGGAAATTTACTTTCCCTACAGCCTCACAGATTATAGGTTTACAGTCTGATTTAGAGAAAAAGAAATACTTTAATTTTTTTTACATTTGCCTATTGTTTACATTTTATTTCCATTATGACTGTATGAAGTATTGTGAAGGGACTCAAAAGAATGATCTCTTGCCTCAGTGAAAGTCCTATCTAATCTAGAGATAATACTTTGATTTCTCTTGATCATGAAAGGTATTATAGCCAAATAGAAAGCAATGTGACTACTTGCCTTGTCATTTTATCTCGCTGTGTCTTAATTTCCTCCCCTGATAAACAGGGATAATAATGACATAACTTCACAAAGATTACTGATAGAATGTGAGATTCCCATGCAGATGGCGATATTAAATTTGTAATACCCATGAGATCTGTAGCATTTATTTAGGATATGGGTTAAAAGCTTGGCTTCCAGGGTCAGAACGTCTGGGTTTATGCCCTGGTTTATGCCTATGTGAGTCTTTGTAGTTCTGGGTAAGCTAATTGCCCTCCCAAGACATTAACTTCTTCAGCTATAAGACGGGAATAATAATAGTAGCTAGTTTGTAGGGTGGTGTGAGAATTAAATAATATAACCCATGAAATGTTCCTAGCAAAGTGCTTGGTACATTCTAAGTGTTAATTAACTATGATACATTGGGGAAGTTGAGATAAAACATTTTACAAAATTAAGCACATCCTATAAATGTTAAGTCATCATTAAGTACTTGGTATTTCAGTTTATTTGAAAAGAAATGTTTTAAAAGAAATTAAACATCTGGACCTAAAATATATATAATTATAACAACAAAAGGAGAGAAAATATTTATATCCACAGATGGGAACTTTTCCTTATTTGGGTCTAAAAATAACCCAACACCATGATATAACTCAGATCCATAAATACTCATGGGATGATTAACCAATGCAGAGTTAAAATACAGTACTCAAAACTTCTTTTGTGCACGTATGTCTGAATATGTACATCTTTAAAATGAAACGGTTTTCATTAATTCGCCAGGCGGCTGATACAAAGGTCTAATCAATAATTCATCTTGGCAAAGAAACTCATTACTCAGCCGAGACTATGATGAAACTCCTGTCAGGAAGGCTTGCTTTGGCTAAACAAAACAACTAAATTAAGTGCAAAGTGAGTAATCCAACTTTCTATAAATCATTCATTTCAGGATTAAACATTATGTATTTCTCCATTAAATATGCATCCCAGGCCTGGACATGTATTTACTTCTATGTTGCTCAGTCCTGAGGGATAGCCAACACAGTCTTCTTGGAGTCTCTTTGAAACTACCAGCCCACTGGGCAGAACAAAAGCAAATAAAGGAGAGTTTTGGAGAAGCCAAGAATTGAGAACCGGAAGTCCTCAAAGCCAGCCTTTCACATAATCTGGGTATCCCCTCCATCCCTACTCTGAAGGCTGGTCATCCTCTTCTGTGTAAACACTACTGTGAATGGGGGGTTTACTACCCATTTTAGTTAAAAATCTTTCCATTTCAAATGGCAGAAAACCCAATCTAAACTAGCTTAAGCAAAATGGGAATTTATTGCTACATATCTCAGAGCGTGAAGAGTCTAAGTCCATACTTTCAGTCTTGGCATAATCGAGACTTAACCAATGTCACCAGGATTTGTTCTTTTTTCCCACATTTATTCTTAGCTCCTCTTTCTCTCAAGTAGACGCTCCTTGTGGTGGCACAATGGCAGCTGCAGCCTTCTACTCCGTCCTTCAGGGCCAGCAGGTAAAGATCATCCCCCTGGATAACTCAAAGGAAACTCAGAATTGTTTCTTTTTGGCTCTAATTGGCCTAACTTGTGGCTTTTTAAATTTTTGAATATCACAGACTTCAATCAGAATACTTTAAAAAATATTATTCTGCATGCACTTAACAAATCTGACAAAAGGTGAGAATCCAGTTGACTTGTTCACATATATTTAAAATCGTTAAGTACAGGTAACCATGAACACTTCACTGCATTAATCTGAGGGCATCCTACCTCTATGCACACATTCACATAACACTACTGGTAATTACCCTGGAGCAGAGGCAAGATGGAGATGGAGGAATCACCCTACAAAGCAAGTTTAAGGGATTAAACAGCGTCGTCATCGTCGTCATCACTACTGAGGACAAAGCTGCTGCCTGTGGACAGGGGCCCTTCCTCCTTAATATTCCCTAAATCACCCACAGTCCCTCTCTCATGAGAATCTTCAAACAACTTGTCACTGGCATCGTCATCAAACAACTTCTCGTTGGAATCGTCATCTTCGAACTTTTTTTTTCTTTTTCTTTTTTTTAACCACCAATAAACAAAGATTTATTTGGAAATTTCCAAACCTGCCAGAAGTGGCACTTGCCAAGCCCTAGGCCCACCTTCCTTACCAAGCTCCAAAGGACAACAATAGTCCTCGCCATCTCTCCCCTGCACCTACCCCTGCCCACACACACCCATGCCTCAGGCCACACCAGAGAACTAGTGTGCCCTCCCTCTAGGAAGCGTTACCCCTGGGCCCAAGAGCTGGGGTGGCAGCCCTCTGGCCTCTCAGGAGATGATGGAGGCCAGAGCCGCTTGCATAGATTGAGAAAAGAAAATAAGGAAGGAGACACCAAGTAGGGCTCCCTGAAAAACCCCAGCTTACCCCTGTACAAAAAAAAGTGGCTCCTGCATAGAAAAACCTGCTCCACAAATAGTGCAAATACCCAAGAAAGGAAAAAAAAACCCAGCAGCAATCCAGCCCTGCTCAGTGGATTGAGAGGGGTGGGGTAGGTCTACGCAGTGTTCTGATACCTCGGGCTCGGTTTACGTGCCGTGGTTGCGGGGGGGATGAGTCAGCTGCCGTGGAACTATAATGAAAGGGAAGAAGAGAGATATCGAAGGAATCAGTCCAAATGGAAAAGCAGAACAAATGAATGTTTGGTGACCAAAATCCTACTCTCCACAATATTCACCACTGATCATTATTCTAAGTTGTTCTAGTAAAGCATTCCTTTCATTAGATATAAACTAATTTTTGGAATTTCCATTCCCAGTCCTAACTTTGCATTCCAGAATCACACAGAACAAGACTACTTCCTCTTCCCAATGGCAGTCCTTCAACTGTTTGTATACAGACATCAAATCCCCTTTGGTCTAGTCTCCTCCAGGTTAAATATGTCAACATACAAGGAAATAGACTTTTTGGATTGAAAATAAATCAAGGTAGGCTATTAAGTAGACACTAGAATCTTATTGTGGAACTAAATATAACTTTTTGTTCTGTTTATCTTTGTTTCAAAGAAAATGATAAATTTGACAATGTTTCGCACTGGCAAGGCTATTGGTGAAATAAACATTTTCAAGGACAATCAGTTGATTAGGTAATATTGATTAGATAATTTAGGCCAACCATCCAATCGAAGACACAAAAAACCTGAACAAAATATTTTAAAATATTCTTTCAACTACCAAAGGGCTAACAAAACAATGAAAAATCACTAGGCCTAAAAGTAAAGAATATGCTAAACCAGAGAAGTAAGTCTAGAACTCAAAGTTTCTTTTGCCATAAAGGCATTTTCCAATCTGGAAGGGATATCTGCAAAACTGTGGTTTGGGCTGCCTGATGAAGTTAGAGGAAAAGTGTCAAGGTCTAGAATTCACCAAAGTTAGGGACTTCGATAAACCACTATCCAGTATAAGCTAGGACAAAAAGGGCTATACCCTCAGGTTAAGGATGAACCTGTTGTCCTATGGGCTTGCAACCTCACAATAAGTGATCTAAGTAATCCATAAACCTTCAAGCATTGAACTTGAATTATGGTAGTCTTAGACTGGTGACACACAAAATGCCTGGCAGAAGCAAATTCAAAAGGTTCTTTCTGGAGAAGATCACATTATACCGGGACTCAAATTATTTATACCAATAATTTCCAAATGCAATAACCTCCATACAATCAAGATAGCCAGGCATACAAGAAATTAAGACAACATGAGTAAGAACCTATGGAGACAAGGGACAACAGAAACAAAGCAGAAAAGACCTCAAGTAGTGGAATATATATATGTAACTAAATCACTTTGCTGTACACCTGAAACTGACACAACGTTGTAAATCAACTATACTTCAACAACAACAGCAGAAGACTAAGCCAAAACACTCTTCGGAGAAAACATTGGGGTATATTTTCATTACCTTGGATTTGGAAATGGATTCTTAAATATGACACGAAGATAACAAGCAACAGAAGAAAAAATTGACGAAATGAACTTTATCAAAATTAAAAACTTCTGTGCAAAGGACATTATCAAGAAAGTGAAAAGACAACCTACAGAATGGGAGATGATAGTTTCAAATCATGTACCTGGTAAGAAATGAATATCCAGAATATATTGAACGTAAAGAATTCCTACAACTCAACAACAAAAAGACAAACCCAATTGTAAAATAGGAAAAGGACATAAATAGATATTTCTCCAAAGAAGATACACAGATGACCTACAAGCATATGAAAATAGGTTCAACATCATTAGCCAGCAGATACCACCTCACACCTACTAGAATGGCTAAGTGGTTTTTCTTGGTTTCTTTTTTTTCATTTTTAAGGAAAGTAAAAATTGTTGGTGAGGTTGTAGAACAATTGGAACGCTTGTACATTGGGGGTGGGAATATAAAATGGTGAACCCACTGAGCCAAACGGCATGGTAGCTCCTCAGAAAGCTAAACACAGAATTACCATATGACCCAGAATTTCATCTTAGTTATATACCCCAAAAATCTTAAGCAGAGACTTTAACAGATACTTGTACACCAATGATCATTGCACTGTTATAGCCAAACAGTGGAAACACCCCCAAGTGTCTATCAACAGATGAACAGATAAACGTGGTGTATACATACAATGGAATGTTATTCATCCATAAAAAGGAATGAAGTTCTGATACATGGTACAACATAGGTGAAACTTAAAAACATTACACTATATGAAAAAGCCATACAAAGAAGGACAAATATTATTCCGCTTATATGAAATATCTAGAATAGGCAAATTCAGACAGAAAGTAGAATGGTGGTTGCCAGGGGCTGAGGGAAGGGGTAATGGGAGTTATTGCTTAACTGTTACTGACTTTCTCCTCGGGTGATGAAGAAGATTTGAAAATAGATAACGTACATAATTTTGTACAACGTTGTAATGTAATTAACACCACTGAATTGTACATTAAAAATGGATAAAATGGCAACTTTTACAGTATATATGTATTACCACAATTTTTTTTTTAAAAAAAGAATCCAGGCAGAAACCAGAGCATATTCTTATAGTCTTCATCATTTGCTGGGGGTAGAAAAGCCCCACAATGAGCCAAGATAGATAAGATGGATTTAAAATTCAAATAGAAAATTACCCAGCCTACTTTAACATAAACATTCAATGCGTTGTCTACATTCCACATTCCTGGTGTTTTTAAATCATGACTCAAGTTTGAAATGATGCCCTTGCCATGGTCCAAGATTCTCCATCATACTGGAAATCCAAAGGGGTGGCTGGTACCAAAGACACAAATGAGAGGCAGGAGAGGACAGCAAATGACACCTGTCAACAGATGTGCAGGAGCCACAAGAGTGTCAGCATCACCTTAGGGGAATTTAGGATGGAAAACAGGATTAAACCAAAAGCCAAAACTTAGAGGTGTTCATGAAAATTAGCTGTGAACCAGGAGCAACAGCTGAGAGTAAGAACCACAGCTGGAGTGGGCAATGCCCTGGGGTCAACCACAGTTGACCACAAAAGAGCAAAATCAGAGCTGAGCACAGGGCCCAGAGACAAAAAAAGATAAAGCAGGGTCAGAGTTCAGAAAAGGATGGCAAGGCGGAGGGGTCAGGAATCGGGATGGCTAACAGGAGCGCTGTTTGATCGTGAGCTTCTGAGCCACCTTCAAAGCGTCTGTGCCCCCTGCTTCAGAACTCCACCAAGCGAGGTTATAGAAACGCAAGTAGTAGGACCCAATTCCAGACTCACTGAATCAGCATCTCCTGGGGGTTGGACCCAGGTATACATATTCTAACATGTTCCCTGATGCTTCTTAGGCTCTCTAAAGTATGAGAACCACAAATCATTCACACAGCTTCTGAGATAGACTGGAAGCCCCCAGGTTCAACATGATGCCCAGGATCTATCCTCACTGGGGGCTATGCAGGTCCTGCCAGCAAGTTTTAGTAAACATAGACTCTGAACTGGCTGGGGCTGGAGAGGGAACTACGACAACGGCACCAACTATTTATGGAGCACCCACCCTGTGCCAGGGCTTTCCTAGCATTGCTACATTTAATGTTTACTTATGAGGAGGGTCCCATTATTATTCCCAATTTACAGGTGATGAAACTCAGACTAAGAGAAACCAAACGACTTGTCCTGGGCCACCTAGCCGGGCAAGAGCAGCTTCAGGTTCTGGGCCAGGTTGACACCAAGACCTGTGCTCTTTCCATATACCAACGTGTCACAGAATTTTTCAACCATTGTTTTAAAAAGGTGGTGGATGAAGAGGAGATTGTAGCACTAGTTGTTGGTGAGTCTTTGGTTAATTAAAAACTTATTTCACCATGGCATGTCCAGGGCGTTACGGGGAAGCAAGACTCTGCTGTCTTTTCTAATTATCTTGATCCCCCAGTCAGAAGGTATTGTCAGGTTGTGTAATCTCGTTCGTTTTTTGTTTTGTTTTTTTTCATCCCAGTGAAGAAGGATCTGAGATTAAGTTTAGGAAGAGATTGAAAACCAAAGCTCAGAGGAACAGAATAAAATGATGCAGAGGCATCCTGAATCAGGAGAAAAAAAATGATAGGACTTTGTTGATGGAGCTGCTGAAGGAAGATAAGATGCTGAAGGCATCTCAGAGGGAAGAGCAGGGGGAATGAAAGAGAGCAGAGCCCAGGGAAGAGAGATAACCGGGTGGAGAACAGAGAGAAAAGGCAGCATACGGGCAAGGCCAGGGAGGAGGACGGCAGGCTCTCCAGGCCACTTCCTTTCTCTTTCTGTTTTGTTTCTGTCTCTCAGGTTATATCTTCAAAGGGAGGGAGGAGGCCATTTTGGAGCATATGTTCAATCCTGATCATTCAATCTCTATGCCTGAAAACATAGCCTCATTTGGTGGTAAATCTAAACTCTAGTCTCTTCAAGAATGTGAGGCCCAGGCCCAAAGACCTTCTGGCTTCATGCCCTTCACATTCCCCCCACTCCCATTTCCAGGTCTGTTGTATTCAGACAGAGGTAGGCAGGGAGAACACCTGATTTTCCTGAGGTTATTAGGGGGAAACCTACAACTTCCAGCTGAATAGCCCTTTCCACCTCACACACTAGTATAATCATTGAGAGATCACCATGGTACTTTATGTATCTGGAGGGGCCAGGGCACAGGGGCTAAGGCCCTGGGCTTTGGAGCTGCTCCAGAACTTGAATCCAGCTCAACTGCAGACAAGCTACTTTTTGCATCTGAGGTTCCATTTCCTCATCTATCAAACGGACAAAACTGGCAGCTCCCTCATAGAGACGTTGCTATGATTAAATAAAATAGTGCATTTAAAGTGCTTAGGGCCCAGGAGATGGAAGCAACCTAAGTGTCCATCATCAGATGAATGGATAAAGAAGATGTGGCACATATATACAATGGAATATTACTCAGCCATAAAAAGAAACGAAATTCAGCTATTTGTAATGAGGTGGATAGATCTAGAGTCTGTCATACAGAGTGAAGTAAGTCAGAAAGAGAGAGACAAATACCGTATGTTAACACATATATATGGAATTTAAGAAAAAAAAATGTCATGAAGAACCTAGGGGTAAGACAGGAATAAAGACACAGACCTACTAGAGAATGGACTTGAGGATATGGGGAGGGGGAAGGGTAAGCTGTGACAAAGTGAGAGAGTGGCATGGACATATATACAGTACCAAACATAAAATAGATAGCTAGTGGGAAGCAGTCGCATAGCACAGGGAGATCAGCTCGGTGCTTTGTGACCACCTAGAGGGGTGGGATAGGGAG
>NW_020837989.1:2104092-2134648 GCF_003676395.1 Aethalodelphis obliquidens | reverse complement strand
TATGTATAACTGATTCACTTTGTTATAAAGCAGAAACCAACACACCACTGTAAAGCAATTATACTTCAATAAAGATGTAAAAAAAATAAAAATAAATAAAGTGCTTAGGGTAGTGCCTGGCACACAGAAGTGCTGAAATCATGTTGGTGCTGACTGCTGGCCCTGTGAGTAGGTTCAAGTGCAAAGCTAGGTGCACATGGCAGGCACCCCATGAAGATGATATTGACTCCTGGACTGAGGGCGCTTGATTCTAGCTCTCATTCACGATAGAGGGAAACTGGAAGGTCACTGGACCTCTCTGTGCTTCCCTTTTTCTCCTTTATAAAATGGAGATGCACCCTTCCTCTGACACAGACTGCTATGTGTTTGAAAATGCTTAGAAAAGTATGAAACAGCATAGAAATACAGAAGTGGTCATTTCCATTACTCTAACACTGCACTTTTACCAAGCTGACCACTCTCTACTGAGCTTACAAAGTTTCACGGTAGCTAAGAGTTTTCGCTCTAATTGGCCATCACCTCCTAGGGCAGAATGTTTCTACCCCCATCCTGCATTGACGCCGGACACTTGCATCAAAGGCACAGTTCCACAGCTTCCAGGAAGTGTGCATGCAGAATTCCAAACATTCATTCTTTTTTCTCTCTTCGTTCTTTTTGTCTCTCAGGTACATTAGAAATGATTCAAATTTCTGTACTATGCATTTAGCATAATAAAGACGGAAATGGCTTTGTAGACTGTAAGCTGTCTGGGAACAGGGACCAGGCAGGTCTGTCTAGTTCATCGTTATACCCCAGCACCCAACACGGCCCTTTGGCACATAGGAGACACCCAATACGCTTTTGTTAGATGAGTGAATGTGGTAGAAATCAAGACTGTTTGCCCAACAGCCGTTCCCAGGTTCTCCCATGCTGACTGATCCTAAGTTTTGGCTGAATGGCAATGTGCACAGCCTCAGTTCCTCTTGCCTAAGGGTGGGCCTGTGACCCATTGAAATGTATGCGGAGGTCTTCTGGTAAACTCTATGAAACATTTCCCTTTTCGACAAAAGATAAGTGTCATATTAGGGAAAAAGTCCCATTTCCCATCTACCTCTTCCTTCCTGCTTGGGACTCTAATATCTCATTGCCAACTAAAGGATGTCACTAACCACCTGGCTCTACAAGGATTGAGTGATGAGCCACCGTAGCTGCCGACCTTCAACACACCCTGAAAGAAGTTCAGGGCGGAGATCAGGAATGAGAAACTCTGTGCTCTGGGGGAAAAGGCAGAACAGGCCTTCAGATAGATATTTTCAGAAGAAAACTTATATGAACCTGGATTCTTGCATCTTCACATACTTAGAAAAGCACTAAAACCATTAACTATCTGTTCCTTGTGACTAGCAGCAACCTTCTACAGAGAAGTGAATGTACTCCCTTGGATGAACATACTCCCTTCACCAAATTCACATATATACGGGGTCTCCCATTATATTTAGGTACCGGAGGGCAGAGAGTTGCCTTTTGACCAAGTTCCTTGTTCTGCAACAAAGGTTTCCACTTAACCCATCCTCCATGTTTCTCTTATCACCTCGGTGCCCTCTCCTCATTATGCCTCTGATACCTCTGAAGAGATTCACAGCACTGCCCTGTCCCCGACCCAGACATTCCTTCTCTGTTTATCTTTTCTGTTTCCTCATTATCGCTTTCCACAAACCAAATAGTACATCTTGGTTTTTAATTACTTTAATGGGCCTCATGTCCACAGTAATTGGGATATTGAGGTCATTATCCTGTCTCCTCAGATCTTCTTGAACAATTTTATTGATCATTTCTTGGACTAGACTCACATAAACCTATAATTTAGGCCAAGGGTTAACCTGATTAATTAGCATCATTACTTTCTGGTGCAAAGCTGTCCTCCCTTTAAAATAGTGGTTTGCAAACATGGCCGTATATTAGAAGTACCCGAGGTGCTTTAAAAACTCCTGAAGCCCAGGTCTCCCCCATGCCAATTAAACCAAGAGTGCAGAGGGGAGTCCAGCTTCAGGACTTTTTTAAGCTCCCCACAAGATTCCAGTGTACAGCCAAGTTTGAAAATCAGTGGTTTAGACCAGGACTTCCCAATCTTTAATGTGCATGTGAATCACACAGAGGCCTTATTTAAATGCAGATTTTGAGGGTCTGGGGTGGGACTGATATTCTGCATTACTAACTAGCTCCCAGGTGATGACAATATTTGTCTGAGGCCCACAGTTTGCATGGCAAGAGGCTAGAAACTAGATTTTGCAGTCTATTCTAATGCTGGATCTGAAATTAAATTCCCCTTGGGTCCAATTGCAAAGTCACAGAAAAAAAATAATCCCTGCAATAAAGTCAAGAGCTGGGGCAGTGAATGAAAGAACTCAGAGGGTTGTTGTCTTTGATCTCTAATTTAGTTATGGGCTTGGGTGGACAAACCATCCCAGTTTGTCGGGGACCGAGGGGGAGGTTCTTGCATGCAAGGATTTTGAGCGTTAAAATTGGGACAGGGCTTCTCTGGTGGTGCAGTGGTTGAGAGTCCGCCTGCCAATGCAGGGGACACGGGTTTGTGCCCCGGTCTGGGAAGATACCACATGCCGCGGAGCGGCTGGGCCCGTGAGCCATGGCCGCTGAGCCTGTGCGTCCGGAGCCTGTGCTCCACAACGGGAGAGGCCACAACAGTGAGAGGCCTGCGTACCGCAAAACAAAAAACTGGGACAAGCTGGCCACCCTAGTTAATGGCGGCGTCCCTAAGAGAGCAACAGCCGAGCTTTGCACTTCAGCGTTCCGATTCCTCTTTCTGAGAAAAGGAGTCCACCTCAGGGTCACGTGTGTGCCGGGAAAGATAGCTTATGGAAAAGAAATGCGGAGTTGCATGCCCAACAAGAACTTAAAGAATGTGACTTCAAAGGGTAACTAATCAGGCAGGTGAAATTAGAAAATTCCAAGAACAAGGTTATACCAGGGCCGTAGAGGTCAATCTAGGGTTACATGGTTTAGGTCTCTGCTCTAGCACTGGTTTCCTGTGTAGCCTGGGGTAACTCATTCCCCCTCTCTGGGCCTCAGTGTCATCAGCTAAGAAATGAGAGTTGAATCGAAGGGTGTGTAGCGTCTTTCCTGTTTCCCCGTCCCCCGACTGCTTATGCAACACGGATGAAGCTACAGCAGAAGTACACCTTTTCAGCGCAGTTAGAAAGTGAACCCACCTTCTGTTTTGCGAGCAGCCATCCCCAGGTCTCTCCAGGCTCCTCCACAGCAGCATGAGCGTTCATCGTATTCGGGAACACTTCCCTTTGCTGTCCTTTAGTGCTCAGAGAGCCGAGAACTCACGGTGCTTGTTTGTTTGTTTTTTTTCCTTAAGACCGTAACATGCGGACAAATCTAAATGAAACTCTATTTCAGATCCAGCCTTTTGGTTACAAGTGGTTTCCTCCCTCCACGCAGGGAGCCCACTTAACTTTTCGTTTTTCTTTAGAGAGACAAAGAGCTTCGCCAGCCACCCACTGCCGGATTCCTGTTAACCTTTCATTAAGCCCGCTGACACCTGACTTCAGCTCTTCATGACTTAGTTCAACACATTCCCATTTCAGTGGGTCCACCTGGCTTCATTAAGGTTCCTGCCAGCTTCTCTACTAGCAGCTTCCTCCGCAAATGCAAATAAGCTCCTGCGTAACTAATGCGGGGGGCAAGGGAAGATTGAGCTCTAAAGGGGTTGGCATTGGAGAAGCATCCCAACACTCAGGTTGCCATGGACCTGAGTAAACTAAAACCCATTTCGAACCAACACGGGTCAGTGTCTCAGTTTCAAATGCTTGAAGTGTTAAACGAGGGCCATCCCTGTGAAGTATGGGGTAGTGGTGAAGAGCCTGGAGTCCTTCAGGCCTGGTTTCCAGACACGGCTCTGTCACAGCGGGTAGGACTATGTGACCTTGAGCAAATTTCTTCACCTCTCTCTGCTTCTCGGGAGTAATATACTGTTTCATGGGGCAGCTGTGAGGATTCAATGAGAAACTGCCTTGACGCACTTGGTAGAGGAGCACCCAGAACATAGCAAACGCTCTTTAAGGATGGGATGTTATCCATTTCTTTTAGTCTAGAAAGGCCAAGGTGGAGGTTTCAGAATTAGGTTGCTTTAAATCCTCAAGGTTTGACTGTGGTCCCACCATGTAAACATCAACTGTAAGAGCCCTGTCGCCATCAAATTCCTTCCCTGTGGGAATAAAAACACGACTCTGATTCCCTTCTACTGCATTTCCCCGGTGGGTTTTGTCTCATTTAGATTTTTAGGCTCCTTAAGGGAAGTGATTCTCTCTTCTGGGCCCCCTACGCAATAGATACTAGGGAGTTATTTGTAGACTGCTACCAATTCATCCTGATTGCACAGAGAGGGAAAGAGGAACAAGTGCCCCAGCAAACTCCTCGGATCAAGGAGTCTCAGTATAGAAAACCATAATTCAAAAAGAGTCATGTACCGAAATGTTCATTGCAGCTCTATTTACAATAGCCTGGAGATGGAAACAACCTAAGTGTCCATCATCGGATGAATGGATAAAGAAGATGTGGCACATATATACAATGGAATATTACTCAGCCGTAAAAAGAAACGAAATTGAGCTATTTGTAATGAGGTGGATAGACCTAGAGTCTGTCATACAGAGTGAAGTAAGTCAGAAAGAGAAAGACAAATACCATATGCTAACACATATATATGGAATTTAAGGAAAAAAAAAGTCTGGAAGAACTTAGGGGTAAGACAGGAATAAAGACACAGACCTACTAGAGAATGGACTTGATGATATGGGGAGTGGGAAGGGTAAGCTGTGACAAAGTGAGAGAGAGGCATGGACATATATACACTACCAAACGTAAGGTAGATAGCTAGTGGGAAGCAGCCGCATAGCACAGGGAGGTCAGTTCGATGCTTTGTGACCGCCTGGAGGGGTGGGATAGGGAGGGTAGGAGGGAGGGAGACGCAAGAGGGAAGAGATATGAGAACATATGTATATGTATAACTGATTCACTTTGTTATAAAGCAGAAACTAACACACCATTGTAAAGCAATTATACTCCAATAAAGATGTAAAAAAGAGTCTCAGTATAAGAATTATATATTTATTAATTCATCATTCTGTGACTTCCACTCCCCACCCCCTAAACCTTTGAGTCTCAAACTAGCTGCCTTGTTCTAGTTCCTGGCCATGTTCTGCTTGCCTAGGACATTCTTTTTCTTTTTATTTTTTTTGCGGTATGCGGGCCTCTCACTGTTGTGGCCTCTCCCATTGTGGAGCACAGGCTCTGGACGTGCAGGCTCAGTGGCCATGGCTCACGGGCCCAGCCGCTCCGTGGCATGTGGGATCCTCCCGGACCGGGGCACGAACCCGTGTCCCCCGCATCGGCAGGCGGACTCTCAACCACTGCGCCACCAGGGAAGCCCTAGGACATTATTTTAATACTAAGTGTGAGTGTTAGTGCCTGTAAGTGGACACACAAACTTCCATTTCAGTAGAGGCCACATCACTTCCCCCTGCTTCACTCCTCCGCATCAGCTGCCCATCCTCTGAGTTTGCCACCCCAGCCTTGGGCAGAGCCTAAGGGTGCTTCTTCTATGCCCCCTTGGGTGGAAATCAGGAGATAGGAATCTCACATCTGCATTGGGAAGATTCCTCTGTCACAGCATGGAGAACAAATTGGAGACGGAAAGGAGTGAAGTTGGTGAGGGTGGTTAGAAGCTACCCTAAGAGTCCAGGCAGGAAGTAATGCTAGCTTAACCGAGGGCTGACAAGGAGCCCACCCAGACCTTGGGCACTGGCTGCTGGAAACTCCCACTGCCCCGCGCCCCCCCAGATGGCCACACCCACCAGCACAGAGCCCTGGTTACAGGAGAGTATTTTCTTACAATCTCCATCCTCCTATTAGGGGTTATTATGCTTCCATAGTTCTCAAACTCTAAGGTGCATCATAATCACCTGGAAGACTTGTTCAACTACAGATCACGGGGCTCCACTTGGGAGTTTCTGAGTCAGTAGGTGTGGTGCGGGGATGAGAATGTGTATGACTAACAAGGTCCAGGTGATACTCAGGCTGCTGGTCTGAAGTGCCCCGTTTGAGAACCACGCAGCAACAGCAGTGGTTCTCAGCCCTGGCTGCACATTAGAGCCACTTGGAGCATTAAAAAAAAAAAAAATTCAGATGCCCAGGCCACACCCTAGACCAATTACAAAAGAATCTTCTAAAGGGTAGGACTCAGGAATCGACATTTTAAAATATTCCCCAGATAACTGCAGTGTTCAGCTAAGGTTGAGAGCTACTAGGCTAGAGGGTCCTGGAGGCCATTACCAGTTGTAAAATACTACAACTACTCATTTAGATGTTTCTGAATCTGACCAAGGAGCTGCAGAAATATAGTTGGGAAAAGACTGAAGATGGCCCCTTGCAAAACACAAAGATACTCATTGAGCTGACATGTTCTGTTTAGGGGGTATGGTATTTGCTGTCGGCTTTTCTAGGCAGACCCGAGTTGGTCATGGCACTGGTGGTGGTCGTTTGGGAAGGTGGGTAGGCAGGCAGCATGAGCTAAGTTAGGATGGGGTGTCTCAGTGACCCATGAAATATTAAAACCTGTTTGTACAAGGTCACCTAGTCCCACTCCATTTTCCAGATGGGGACACTGGAGCCCTGCACCTGTCTCTACTGCCCCACACCCACCCACCCACAGTTTCTAAATTTGAATGTAACAGGCTGGTCAAGTCATTTCCAGTATTTTCAGTTAGCACAGAGGAGAAAGTCAAGCTAAATAAAGAAGCAACCAGCGTTCTGCTAATTATTTCCTTCACTTAGTCCAAACCTGCCACTCACCTCGGCACCGAAAGAGTGAGGCAGAAGGCATGCTGCCCTGGGCAGGTAGTTCTCCAAGTGCTCAGGTAAGAGGGGGATGTTTTTATTAACTGCTGGATCCGTGTGAACTAACAGTTCGAGGAATCTAGAGGCTGTGGCAGTCAAGTCATAAGACTGCTTTTTTCCCCCTCTCTTAAAAGTAATGTCAAGAGAGTCGAAATATAAAGTATGGTTACCTGGAAAGACTGTGCACTTATTTCATTAAGGCGGTTACTGCCCCAAACATACCAGGAAGTATTTCAGACAAATTTCTTTCAGCTCTGGCTGACGCTCCACATTTCTGCCCAACCAGAGGCCTCTCACTCAGGTGCACATTCTTTCCATTCAGTCATCAACTGCTTGTTGTAACCTCTCTCCCATGGTTCCTCATGCTACTAGCTCTCAAAGTAGGTTTAAATAAACCTATTCTTATTGAGGAGTCAATTCCCATGAACTTTATTTAGAGAAACTGATCTGGACCGACTCACTGTCACATCCATGTGCCCGCCCTGTTTGAACATCCATGTCATTCGCCACAATTTACTCTGATGAACTCTTGGCTGTTTCCAACATTAAATTCCCCAAGCAAGAATTAAGATGTGACACTATGGTCGCCTCTAAAGATACTCAGGTGTGAACAAGAAAATAATAGAAAACCTAGACATTTTAGAGGGGAGTCAAAATGATGGTGTGATTCCATGTCGTTTCCTGCATTATTGATGACAGTCAATACATAATATATCATCAATATGTTATTGATGACAATCAATAACGCAGGGATGCTCATACCATACCCAGAGTGGGGCACTGAATTCTTCAAGCTGGGCATAAAAGGAGAGATACAAATGCATGCAAGGCAAAGGCAACTAGGGTAGGGAAGGGACCAGAAATCATGTTCCAGAAACAAGGCAATTTAGAGAAACATGAGGTTCTCCTTTCAGTATCTGGAGCACTGCTACCAGGTTGAAGAGAGTTTAGACCTGTTCTGTGTAAGCACAAGTTCAACTAGGACCAGCAGGCAGATGCTATCTGGACACAGACTTTGTTCTAAATATTTCGAAGTCTCAGAAGTGCCCTGAGGTTGAATGGACTTCCTTGGGTGTGATAGTGAGTTCACCATCACTGAAGGTGTTCAATTATACTGTGGAAGATCACTTAGCAGTGATGCTACAGAGATTAAACCATGAGAAGGTGTGGTCTCTAAGGTAACTTTCACTTGTGAAACTAAGGCAAGACTGGATCAGTGACACCAAGGCAACAGACGGTTTTAAAAAAAAAACATTCTAAGACTTATTTTGATAATTCACACATCATATCCTCATCCTCAATCCTAAGAGAAAGGGGCACTTTAGAGTGTGAAAAGACCATCTTCATTTTCTCTTTCGTCGAGTACATTTTTACCTTCTCCAGCACTGTCTAGCCTGTAAAGAGAGAAGAGAGGCTGATGATGAGAAACACCAAGACCAGGAATGAATGGATGCTGGTAGATTATAAAACACCTAATCAAGGGCTGTTAGAGTTAAAAGGGCTCAGAGTCCAGTCCAGTCCAGAGTCCAGTCCAAGCCTCACATTTCACAGATGGGAAAACTGAGGCCACAGGGGATAAAGGGCTTTTGCCAATCTATTATAATAAGGGGATTTAAAGTTTCTGTATTAGCAAAGTATAAAATCATGATCTAAATTTACCAAGAGGATCTCCAAGTATGACTTTGAAAAGTTACCTTGCTAACCTTTAGTTTCCCTACTTGTTAAAATTTACTTGTTAATATAGATATTGTGGTGTTGATGCAATTATTAGGTGAAAGCAAGGTCTTCATCACAGTTTACACCAAATCTTTTCATTTCTTTACCAAAAAGCTATTTAACAGGACAGATATCCAAAATCCCTTTCCAAAGACTCTTCAAATTATTTAAAAAACAAAACAAAAACCTGCTCCCATGGTCTAATTTGCCAGAGGAATTAAATCCCAGGAATGATACTATACATGCTTTTTCATTTTCCATACTGCCAACTCTCCTCTCAGTGAACTCCAGTTTAACAATGACCTTTTAAAGTGAGTCACCCAGAGTGGAACAACTAATGGGTAGAATGACATATCACCTTCTTTCTTTTGCATGTCATACTTCTGTTAATGCAACCTGCCACTGTATTTGCATTTTGGACAGATATCACAGTGTTAACCAAGACAGAGGTTAACGTGAGCTGAATCCCCACATCTTTTCCACCTCTAATGCCACATTTCTCCAACCGTGTATTTAATCCGAATACAAACACAAGTCATTAAACCACTGAGTAGTATCTAATCATTTGTAACGGCTTGTACAATCATTACAACAGTCAGTCATGCAAGATGAATTACCTGGTGTGTTTCTGGACACAATTGGTTTTCATGACTTTCCCTGAAAAGACAAGGCCAGGTTAGAAGCAGAGTAGCTGTGCTTATGTGAAATGCTGGGGGAAGGACAGAGCAACATTATGAAGAGCAGAGGTGGCCCAAAGGTGGGAACTTAGGAACTGGATTTGGTAGAGAAAGCCACTCCTTTCCCCAGATCAGATGATTGCTTCTTTAGGCCCCTAGTTACTGCTCATCAATCACAGAGTTGTTCCAACATTGTGGGCAATGGCGTTAAGCTGCTTTATTCTTATTTTTTTGTTGTTGTTTTGTTTTTGGCCAGGCTATGAGGCTTGAGGAATCTTAGTTCCCCGACCAGGGATTGAACCCAGGCCCCGGCAGTGAAAGGGAGGGCGACTGGAGGGCAAGGGAATTCCCTAAGCTGCTTTATTCTTGAGTTATTTGAATTCAAGTACTCACTTGGGTTTTAAAACACTTCCTTAGGACATGTACCCATAATTTCCCAAACTGTAACATGCCTTTGTATGAAGGTTAATGACAAACTTCCACTAAGCTCCACATTTCCTTTTGTAGTGCTCACTAGGGATAGATGTGGAGACACACGAGTTTCCCTGTTGTTGCTCAAACAGGCTGAGATGGTTACTACTAGTCTGAACTCCTCACTTACTACCAGTTTCTGTTAATGACTACAGAACAATTTTTTCCCCATTTTTACAGGACCAGGTGCTACGTGCCTATACTTGGCATGAAAACTATAAACCCCGGTTCATGATTTCTTTTTGCAATGTTTTAAAACTTTTTTTTTTTTGAAAGCAGGGGAGGGCAGCCACAAGGTCATGGACCAGCTCAAGAATCTAATGACAGCTACGGACCCTGTCCTCTGAAAAATGCAGATATGAATGTACAAGTGTTTTCCACACGATTTTAAGGGATTCACTGGTCCCCTGAGGTCCATCTGTGGACCCTAGGTTAAGAAGTTTTACTTTAAGGGAACAAATAAGAAGACCGGGGTGATTCACGGCTCTCTTCCTGGGGCATTCCTAGCCAGAGGAAGAGGCTGGGTCAGGGTTTCCTCCACCCCAAGACAGTGATAAGAATAGTACTTCCCACTTAAGGCAGTCAGGAGCATGAAATGAGTTAGATATGTCAAGAATATAGCATCAGGACTGGCACAGAATAAGTGTCCAATAAATAAAGGTGCTTTTCTTTCCCAAAATGTAAACTCTATCAGAGGCATGATGCTCAAAGCCTTTAGCATCTTGGGGAGAATGAGTTTACCTCTAACCTCCTTGACAGGGATGATGAGGGCAATGATAGAAGTGGGACTCTAAGCAATGGGGAAAACAGGCAGGAAGCAGAATCCATCCACTCCAAGATCCCCCTGGAGTTTCCAAAGCTCTGAAGGGCTTCATCCCACCTGGTCCTGCCCTCCTTACCTCGAAGGAAATATGCCAGAAGCAATGCCAACAGCACAAATCCCAGGGAGGGAGCAATGATCATGAGCAGGTTGTAGTTGTTGGTCATTTTTATCTGGTGAGACACAGGGAAGGCGATTGGGTCACTCATTTCCGAACAGCATCCTCCTGTGAGTTTCCCATCACTAGCACACCATCCAGTGACCGGCAGCTTCACTGCAGCTCACCACCTTTTGCCCAATGTGTCTCAAGATCAAAACAAAGCCAGCCTTATGAATTAGACTTTAAAAAAAAAAAAAAGGTGGAAAATCTGAAACATTTTACCCAGACCCTTCCCTCAAATTTTCCTAAGTCTTAAACACCAGGCATTTGGGTTGTGGGGTGTGAAGATTAAAAAAATAACTGTCCTATAAGCTGTGCCCTCCACTGTCAGATCTCTTTACCGGCCATTGCCTAAATCCTTTCAGCTCTACCTACACCTGTGTGTTAGTTCTTTTCCTGGCTGACTTAGACTTCTAGAGGCAATAAGGTGAAAGAGAAGGTGGAACTCAATTTCAAATTTTCTGCAGTCGTGGTTCTCAAAGTGTAGCCAGGGGACCCCCCCCCATGAGATCAAAATGATTTTCAGGACACATTATTTGCCATTTTTACTGTCATTCTTTCATGAGAAGTTTGCCAGAGGTTACAGTTATGTGACATGTGATGTGAAGGTGTCAGTGCTCTGGTAACATAATATGCAAGATACGAGAACCTCTATCTCCTATTAAGCCAGACATTAATGAGACTTGCAAAAATGTAAACCAATGCCACTTTTCTCCCTAATATTTTTTCATTCAGGAAAATGTAGTTATTTTTCATAAAGTATTATTTATGTTAACATGTAATGGGTTTGTTATACTTTTTTAAATGAATTCATATTGTTTTTAACTTCTCAGTTTTAATTTTTATGAATATAAAGGGGTCCTGACACCAAACAGTCTGAGAATCACCGCTCTACAGGCAGCATCTAGTTCCCTGGGGGCTACACCATCTCCCATTGGCCAGGCCAGGCTCCATCCCCTCAGCTTCCTGTCCCTTCTCTTACAAGGCAGCAGAGGCAGGGCAATAATCTCTCTCTGAGGAGACAGAAGGGGAAGAAGGAAGAATGAATGAGACCTTCACGTTTCCCTTATAGGTTGTCTATACTACCTGAAGGTTTTACATGAAGCAGCTTGAGTCACTTTCACAATAATACAAATGAATGAAGGATAAGCTCAGAAAATAAGAGGAACGCTGGTGACAGGTGTTGATTCTGCAGAATGTCACTAATTCTGGGGCAGCAGAGGGACCACAAAATAATTTCAATGTTTTTTGTTTATACTTCTTTTTTCTTTTCAAAGCGTCTGTACATATAGAAGTAACGATATCAACATTGTTTCTGCCAAGAGTACAAGTCTACGAATTCCTTCAGTGTTTCCTAACAGTTGCAATGTATTTTGCCCTTAGATAGATCTGCTCTCCCAGTCCATTTCCACAAAACTTTATTGTGGATTTTAAAACTGTAGGTTATATACTTCAAAATACTTCACAAAAATTTTTACCTGTTCTGATTCAAATCCATTTTGCACAAGAAATGGGGTCTCAGATGCTGGGAAGGAGAAAGAGAAGATAATGTTTATATTTCCTGTGGGAGAATAAAATGCAACACCCTGAATTAGACCCTTCAGTTGATGTGTTTAATCTTTCAATCCCAACTTTCCTTCTTTTGCGTAATTTATTTATGCACGTTTGTTTTGGTATGTTTTTATCTAAAGCTCATCTGCTGTTATTATCCCACAGGAGCATCTCTATTTTATAGATGGGTAGAGTGAGGCATTAGGCCAGGAGGCAATTGAATCTAAATTTTCTTTAAGCCCCAGTAATGCATTCAGGACTTTTCTCCAGCAAGAAAACCTGTCAGTCTATCAGTCAACAAATATTTATTAAGCATTTATTATAGGCCATGCACTATTCTAGCTGTACCATCGACCTTCTCGATGGAGTTTACAACTTAGTACAGAAAACCCAATTTAAACAAATAATGTAAATAGTTGTAAAAAAGCAATTGTGCAAAATTCTGGGAAGAAATAGTATAAGGTGTCAGAGGTACATCATAAGGATGGCTGACCGGTTCTAGAGGGTCACATCCTTGAAAATGTGAAATTTAAGCTGAGACACGGAGTCATGGATTTATAACTGATAGCTGAGTTCAACAAGGGAACCATACTGAGAATCTACCAAGTACTAAGCATGGTTCTGGGCACCAAGAATGCAGAGATGAATATGGCATGGACCCACATGAAATTTACAGTACACTAGAGGAGGGAGACCAGAAGCTTATTTCAGCCTAACGGGCCAAAGGTAAGGATGCAGGATGGACAGGCCGCTGGGGAGGGTGGGCAGAGGGAGAGGCACTTAGCCCCATGGTAGTTCAGTGAGTGCTATCAGAATTAAGCTCCGTGAAGACACTGTCCCTCTGTGCCCGCTCAACAGTGGGACTCCAACACTGCCTGACACATACTTGGTGCTCAATAAATGTTTGTTGAATGAGTTAACACCTGAACTGACTTAAGGTTGTGTAACAATTAACAAAGCAAGATGGTAAAGGCATTTTAGGTAGAACATCAGCAAAGCTACGGAAACATGAAGCAGGATGGTTCCCGTTCAACTGGCAAGTGTCTGTGCAGGTGTAAAATGAGAAGTCGGGGGTGGCAGGGGATGGCACGGAGATGGGCAGGAACCAGTCACGGAAGGCCTTTTGTTTCATGCTGCTGAGTCTCCCTTTAGTTCTGTAAGCAGTGGGAAACCACAGAAACGTTTCAAGCAGGTTATGATCCAGTTAGGAGGATAAGAGAACAGCCAAGAGATTACTAGCTACCTGATTCCAGGTCTGAAATTCAGAGCTAGAAGTGAAGGGAGAGAGACAGATTCCAGAAATGCTTAGGAGGGAGATCAAGAGGATACGGACATTAAATGGGGGGTGAGAAAGAGCTGAGTCGAAGTTTCCTCCTTGAGAAAGCGGGCCATTGCCTGAACTGTCCCCTAGGATTGGGAAGAGAAGCAGCAGCAAGGCAGTGGGCGAAAGGCAAGGAGCTCAGATTTAGAGTCGCCGAGTGTAACCTACCAGAGGGACACTGCAAACACTATTGGCATAATAAGCAGTTGACTGATTTGAATCTGAATCAAACTCGGGAAAAGGTTGGAGCTGGAGATACTGATTTAGGAGACATCAGGATCCAGGCAGCAGATAAAAACCTCAGAGTGTAAAAGAAACCCAAGGGCTACATGTCCAGAGAAACAGGGGAGCAGGAATCCTGAGAAATCCTAGCACTTAAAAGGTAGGCAGAGGAGGGGCTTCCCTGGTGGCGCAGTGGTTGAGAGTCCGCCTGCCGATACGGGGGACACGGGTTTGGGCCCCTGTCCGGGAAGATCCCACATGCCGCGGAGCGCCTGGGCCTGTGAGCCATGGCCGCTGAGCCTGTGCGTCGCGAGCCTGTGCTCCGCAACGGGAGGGGCCACAACAGTGAGAGGCCCGCGTACCGCAAAAAAAAAAAAAAAAAGGTAGGGAGAGGAGGTGGAGGAGAAGGAAGAAGAAACAGGGCAGGGGGCAGTGAGTGAGAGCAGTGTCCCGGGGCCAGGGCAGGGGAGAATGTCCAGGAGGGATGCAAAGTCGTATGTGCAATAAGACCTTCCCGTAGAAGCAGAACACAAAGCCACACACAGAGGAGGCCCGAATGTAACAAATAGGGTAATAATTATTGAAATTGATCGCTGTTTCCCCCAAGCTTCTCTGCACTCAAGGCAAAAGGAGAAACGTGACAGGTTTTGTAAGGTTCATAATTTGGTACCAGACAGCTTATTTGTTCTACAGGGAAAGTGACTTGTTGAATGCCTAGGAGCATAAAACTCAGAGGGGGATATTCAGCATGTTTTCATATCCCACAACTTAGTTAATGTTGTTTTTCTCTCAGCTATTATCCCCTAGAGCTGGAAACTGCATGTAAGTATTCAAAATTCCTACCCTGTTCTGTCAAAATCCTGCTGAAATCATTTGTGATGGGTAAGCCTGAAATTGAAACCATCAAAGAAAAAAGCCAGCCTGGGTCATTTTTGTCAGAGCTAATCTGTATTTTAAACTGGAGGTGTCTACAGGGAGACACATTTTGCAAACACAAACACCACTGAGTGATACCAGACAGGACTTCTTCTTCTCCTTCTTCTCCTTCTCCCTTCTGAAAATGCCAGAAGCCCAAATGGAAGTACTCATAGGGCTGCAGTGTTATACACCAAAGAGCAACAAGAAGTACACATTGGTGGTTGGCTTTTCTTCCTTGTGAATAGTAGCAATGCCTGCGGCTGGGGGATAGGAGTTAGACAAGTCCAGGCTATTGGTTTTCGTGTCCTCTGTGTTCTGCTGGCCATTACATTCTCAAGGCCCTGAACGCTGCCAAGAGCACGTTCAGGCAGAGGCAGAGCCTCCCAGAACTTGCAAGAAAAGCAATTCTGTGAGAGAGGAATTGTAGTGGGTTGAATATTGTCCCCACGCCCACCCCCCGCAAATCATGTCCAAGTAGAACCTCAGATTGCAACCTTATTTAGAAATAGGGTCTTTACAGATGTAATTAGTTAAGGATCTTAAGATGAAATCATCCTAGATTTAGGATAGGCCCTAAATCCAATGGCCGGTACCTTTACAGGAAGAAAGGAGGACACACAGAGCCACACACGGAGAAGGTCGTGTGAACACGCAGGCAGAGACGAGAGTGACGCCGCCATAAACCAAGGAATCCCTGCGGCACCAGAAGCTGGAAGAGGCAAGGAAATATTCTCCTCTAGAGCCTTCAGAGAGAGTAAGGCTGTGCTGATACCTGGATCTCAGACTGCTAGCCTCCAGAACTGTGAGAGAATAACTTTCTGTCGTTTTAAGCCACCTTGTTTGTGATAATTGTTACCGCAGCCCTGGGAAACAGATATAGGTATTAAAGGAAATTGACATCTGAAGAATGAGAGTGGCCTTCCATGGAGGAAACCAGCCTAAGAAAGAAAAAGGAAATGGGTGCTGAGCACATATAAGATGACTAAATGGGTATAATGATTTGCATTGAATCTAGAAAAGTGATGGTCCAGAGCCGTGGTCTCCAGAGAGGGCTCAGCGCTCACCTGGACTGTGCAAGGCCATCCACTGGGAGTGGGGAAAACGAGAGCTTCTGTTTACATTTAATTAAATTGAATCTTTGCAACATTTATTCGGGAGGGATATATTCCAACATGTACATGTTAGTATGGAGGTGTATTTGAACAAATTACCAATAAGTGTTTTACCACTAATAATACATTTTTAGCCTGGTCAGGAGAGGAAGAATGAGTCACTTGGAGACTATAGTAGACAAATTAATGAAACCCAAAGGTGTCTGTGTCTAATCTTCAGAATTTGTGATATGTATATGTATGGCAAAAGGGACTTTGCAATGTGAACAAGTGAAGGCTCTTGAGATGGGAAGATTATCCTGCATTACCCAGTGGCCCAATGCAATCACAAGGATCCTCATAAGAGGGAGGCCAAAATGTCAAAGCTGGGATAGGTGAGGATGGAAGAAGAGGCCAGAGAGAAAGAGAGATTTGAAGATCCTATGTTGCTGACTTAAAGATGGAGGTAATGGGCTAAAAACCAAAGAAAGCAAGTGACACGCAAACGCTGGAAAAGGCAAGGAAATTGATTCCCCCCCAGACAATTCGGAAGGAACACAGCCCCACCAACCCCTTGATTTTAGGACTTCTGACCTCCAGAACTATAAGATTAATCTGTGCTATTTTAAGACACTACCATTCAGGTAATTTGTAATAACAGCAACAGAAAACTAACACAGAGACACTAGCCTCCAAGACAACAGTGGCTCTGGGGATGGGCACATGGGATGAAAGGCCGATTGACTTTCTATTTAAAAGTTTTTTGTACGCTTTGTAGTTTTGTCATGCAGGTGTAGTATCTATCTTTAAAAAATTAGTTAAATTGCAAGAACAACAACAAAAGAATCTTAAGATTAACCATGCTTTTCCCAGGTCCACGTACTCACCAATGCTTCTGATGAATATCAGATTTTCCTACAAGGTGAGAATGTATTTACATTAAAAAAAAAAAAAATAGGGACCCCTTAGCAGTTAGAGTTCACACTGTAAATTAGTAAATTGGCTTGCTGGTTTAATTTTAGGCTCTTGAGTTCTGGGTATACATGGGTACTCTGAAAAATGGAATTTCTGTAAAAAATTAACCCCAGACCTCAGAGCACAGTGAGGCTGCCAGTTGGCCTCCCTCATGCATTACCACCACTAAGTATTTCCCCCAGACTTCCTGGCTCTGTGACCTTGGGCAAGACATTTCCTCTCTCTGAGCCACAGTTTATTCATCTGAAAATGCTGCTATTTCACCAACTGATCGCCTATGTCTTTTTTAACCTTTATGTCTCTGGATAACTTTTTACAAAGTATTTGAATGACCTGAGAAAATTATCATTACATAGTAATTTTTTTTAAGGATATAAAGCTATACTTAGTGTAGGGAATGAATATGTAAATACTTCAAAATATATATACAAACACATGCATACCTCTTGTTCCCCAAAGGAAACTAAAAAGAAATCCAGGGTAAATACACCTGACTTTGAGTGGAAATATTGTAGGCAATTCAATTTTTTTTATTAATACTTTTGTATGATTTCTAATTTTCTCAAATGTGAAAACTTTAACTGTAAAATATTCCGTGTATCATGTGTTAATTACTGAAAACTCTGCAGGATGACTTAGTCAAGGGCAAACTGTTAAGGGTGTGTCATTTCTCTGAAGCAAGGCCACAGTGACATTCTAAGTGAAACTTTGAAGATAGCTGTTAGAAACTCATTCACCCACAGCCAAAGAAGGGTTTTGTGGTGCTATTAGAAAAAGGCACCTCCCATGATCTAAGAGTACTGAGGTATGATGATGTAACAGGATATATATATTAGTCATTTTTAAAGGTCAAAAACGGTTTTTTTTTTAATATAATGAGTGCATATAAAAACTGGTGAAATCCAAGTAGAATTTGTAGTCTAGTTAATTGTATTGTACTGATGTAAATTTCTTCATTTTGATAATGTATGGTAATAGTGTAAGATGTTGCCACTGAGGGAAGCTGGAGGAATGTGTAGCTCTCTCTGTACTATTTTTGCAAGTTTGTGGAAGTCTACAATTATTTCAAAATAGAAAGTTTTTAAAAATTAGTTTAAATATCAGCCATTTCATATAGTTCAATCTAATCTATGCATGACACATAGTAGCTTTGCAGTAAAGACTTGTTGAACAAAAATGTTGAATGAACTTTAAAGCAAGTTTTAAAAGACTATAGAGAGAATGATTTTGTAAACAATTTGACCATTTTTATGAAAAATAATAATAGATGTGACTATGCTATTAACAACAAAAAATGACCTGAGAGGATATAGCCCAAACTGTTACAGCATTATCTCTTCATCTCAATCATTTGGGGCGGGGGCTGGGTGGAATGTTTGGAATACAAGGAACTTCAACTTTATAGTGTTTTAACTTTTTATTTTACAAGAGCATCTATTTATTTCATAACATGAAAACTAAAGTTTAAATGTTAACAGTATGGCATGAAAACACCATCTTTCCCTTCAGAGGACTTCTCATCTAGTAGGGTAGGGGGCAATGTTCAGTGTACACTCAGGAAAACAAACCTATCCAAATAAATTCACATCTGCCCTTTCTAAGGAACGCATCCAGTATCTGGATGGTATAGATCAAGGGCTGCAAATGACAGCCTAGGGGCCAAATCCAGCCTTGGCCTGTTTTTGCACAGCCTCAGAGCCAAGAATCCTTTTTAGATTTTTAAATGGTTGGGAAAAAATCAAAAGAAGCAGAAGAACTCATAACACATAAAACCTGCAGGTACGTTATATTTCATTGTCCATCAGTACAGTGTTATTGAAGCCTAGAGACACCATTCGCATGTGTGTTATCTCTGGCTGCTCCTGCAGTGTTAGGGCAGGGTTGAGTAGCTATGACAGAGACAGCACGGCTTGTAAGGCCTGAAGATGTATTATCTGGCCCTTCACAGAAAACGTTTGCTGACTACTGGTAAGTGAGTCTACATGCAGAAACAATGCCCATGGAGTCAGGGAATTAAATGTGTTCTATCTGAGTACAATTTTGAAAACCTTCAGACCTTCACACCCTAGGGTGATGAGGGAGTAGACTGGACCTCATTCTCTTACTCAAATAAAACCATGTGCTTTGTGCAATTCTGGAATGGCACTGAATTTTTAGGGTAGAAAATCTTTTAAGAATCTGTTTTGAATATTGCCCGTTTCCAGCCCATTAACAGAAATGTGCTTCAAAACTCCTAGAACCTCCCTCTCAGAATCAGTTTACTGATTCTATCTATCTGTCACATGCCTGGCATAGTGATGAGCACTTCGTGTAAATTATTTCACTTTAATGCTTACAAAACCCATTTTACGGATGTATAAACTGAGGCTGAAAGTTTAAATCACTTATCCAGGGCAACACAGACAATAAAAGGAAATTTGAACTCAGCTCAACTCGGAATGACTCAAAAAATCATGATGGTAACCTCTCTGAGAGAAAAGAAAAAGAGCATATTAAAATCCTATTTGAAAACGTGAACTCTCCAACCAATGGGTTTCATGCCAGAAATCACCTGGAAATAAGAGCACTATCTTCTCAGTGGGTACATTTAAAAACTCATATTACATATGTTGACTCATCACTGAATTCATAGACACTGGGACTCATCGGTCTCTACTTCTAAAACAAATTTAGTTTTGAAATAAGTCAATTCAATGATACAATCTTAACACAACCTAGAATTTTAAAAGCCAGAACCTCAAGCCTTCAGAGAAGTTTCTTTCCTTTCCTAGGTAGCAGTCGGCTTATGCTGTCCCCTTGTGGCTTACTTGTGGCATGGTCTTAAAAATCCAAAGAACAGCAAAAGGATCCAAAAGTCTGAATGTTTTAGATTTGAAAGGAATTCAAAATTATCTCCTCTGATGCCCTTTCTTTAATCAAGAGAAAAATTAAAATCTAGAGAGACAGTTTCATTTGCTCAAGGTTTCACAGTAATAAGTAACAAAGGAAGTGACCAGAACCCATACTTCCTGACCTCACCTAGCAGCACTAACGCAGTTCTGGAACTTCAAAATACTTTTTGAAAATAGAAACAGGCATTTACTGAATTCACATACTTCCTTTAAATTTTGGAGACCCCTGCATGTTTTTGATATGTGGAACGATCAAAAAGAGTACGATGGGGCTTCCCTGGTGGCACAGTGGTTGAGAATCTGCTTGCCAATGCAGGGGACATGGGTTCGAGCCCTGGTCTGGGAAGATCCCACATGCCGCAGAGCAACCGGGCCCGTGAGCCACAACTACTGAGCCTGCGCATCTGGAGCCTGTGCTCTGCAACGGGAGAGGCTGTGACAGTGAGAGGCCTGCGCACCGTGATGAAGAGTGGCCCCCGCTCGCCGCAACTAGAGAAAGCCCACGCACAGAAACAAAGACCCAACACAGCCAAAAATAAATAAACAAATAAAATTAAATAAAAATAAATTGGATCATATATTAAAAAAAAAAGTTGTTTTTTTTTTTAAAAAAGAGTACGATGCACTTGAATCAATCAATCAAGAGAGCATTACCTACATGAATCAGGTGTTCCTTAGCCCCAAGAGCAAAATTGGGTAGGGTCCATTTAGTTTTGAAAGGAACCAGAGAGCAAATTGTGTTGGCACCCAAAGTGGTTCATGAAGGGGGAGGAATGATGCGATGACTGCACGTCTTACACAGGTGAGGTAACAGAACGAAACCAGAGACTCAGAACACCATTGTTTGAGAGTCACCCAGTTCTAAACAGTGTCTCAGCCTTCCACTGCCTCCAAGGATGCCCAGCAGCACAAATGTCCTCATCATTGTGAGAGCTCAGAGTCACCACCTCAGGCTACTTCTCCCGCGTGCCAATCTCTGCGCGTCTCGGTGAAGCACAGACATGACCTCATCCCTAATCCTTCCCCACTGGGCTCCTCTCTGAGGGACAATGCCTAGCACTGCTCTGCACACACCAGCCAATCCCTACGTTTTAATTGAGGGAGGGGGCAAGGTGCACATTTCACAAAGAACCTCTGGATTATCAACAACAACAATAATAAATGGATACCATGTACCAAGCACTTACTCCATGTCCAGCACAGTGCAAAGTGTTTTCCATGTTTGATCTCAGAGCATTCTGCACTAGGTACCATTGCTGTCCTCATCTCACAGCGGGAGTCCTGTGGCCTAGAGATGTCAGGCAACTGGCTCAAGTGACATAGCTAGCAAGGGAGAGAGCAAACCTCAGAGGCAGGATTACCTATCTGTAGAGCCCAAGCTCTTATCCTCTGGGCTCTATGGCCTTTGGGAAGTGTAGCAAGAGCTCACATACACTTGCTCTGAAAAGATCAGTGCTGGAGGGTGCATGACCATGCTGTTTCATGGCACAGTGGGAAGTGGTCCTGTTGGAATGGAATCCTAGCCCTCCACTGCCTAGGTGGGTGCAGTGTCTGAAAAGACATTCTAAAAATTATTATTACTGATGACAATGTTAAGCATAATGGAAGCAGCTAAAAATGCACAGAGTACTTTCACATTTATTATCACATTTGAACTTCAAAATGAATCTATGAGGTAAATAAACTTGGGCGGAATTATTGAGAGGGGAGGAAACTGAAGCCCAGAGAGGTCTCGTGTCTTGCCCAAGGCTGCAAAGCTGGTGCTGATTGCTAGTAAATGGTAGAGCAATGATGTCTGATTCCAAATTTCACTTCTGCTTCCCTCTTCTGCTTCTGGGCATCACAGGAGTCAAGAGTCCACAAGTGTGGGTAGGTTCTTGCCAAAGGGCATTGGTACCTTTATTCATTGACTTGTTCGTAGTGGGGAGAACAGCTACCTCACCTCATCACAGAGCTCACTGAGGTTTATCTATTGATCCTACCCTCCTGTGAAACTGGAGATGTCTCCAGCACCTGACTTGGTGTCCGAGGGACATTTTGGTCTGCAGAGCGGTCACCCAGCTCACCTGGGTAACTGTTAGTGAGGACCCATCTTAGGGCCAGCTCCGAGTTCTATTTTCAGTGGACGGTACCTTACTTCACTTTCACTTTCTGTTCACCTTACCATGGACATGCCTCTCCTAAAGCCTGGCAACTTTCTTTCGTCTTATTTGGTTGGCCTTTCTGAAGGTGAGCTGTTAGATACTAGAATTACACAGATTCAATCCCAACTTTAATGGAAAAAAAAAAAAAACATTTGTACGGTTGATAGATGTAAGACTATTGTGAGAAGCATCATAAGAATCCACTTTTTGTCCTTTTCCTTCATCCCCAGACTGCCAGCCTACCAACTAATTCCATCCTGCGAACAGCACTGGGCATGAAAGATAAAACAAACAGGCTACTGCCTCGCAAAAGATGTTGACTTTGAAATCGACTGCATCCAATTTCTTTCCTCCTAACAGCGGCATTTGTGAGTGCAAATGAGCTTTGCTTCATTCCCCTGCCTTCCTCTGCTCCTTCTGCTGAACTTGCACTGAGAATGGCAACTCCTCCTACAAGTTCTTTATGCCCTTGATCAACTGAGGACCCAGGAAGTGTCAAGTTCTGACAGGACTCAACTTTGACTTCAATGAAATAGTGCAGCGCAGGGGAAAGAGCTCTGATTTGGGACCCAGAAGAGAGTCCTACGTAGGACTTACTTCCTCGTCTCTTTGAAATTTTTTTGTGCTTCTGTGCTTCAGTTTCCTTCCGTGTGGAATAAGGAGAGTCGACTACACCAGCAATTCCTAAATGCCTTCTTGGGGCTAGGGCTGGGCTTCAGTTTCTTGGACCCACCCCAGAGGTCCTCATTCTGCAAGTCTTGGATAGAGTAGGACCATCTACGCTTTGACTAAGCTCTCTGTGGTTCCAGACCATGGCCAGGTCTGGCATAGACAGACTGGATGATCTCAGAGTTCAAGGTCTTGGTTCCCCAGTCGTCTCCTACCTCCCTGGGAGGTCTGCATGAGATCTGATTGCTCTCCCACCTTCATTGATGCCAACCTAACTCCCCCGTCTCCTATCTCCATTTCTAGACCAAACCCTTCCTCTCCCATTTTTGATGGCCTCCCCTCCTCCTATAACAGTACAAGTCTCCTCCCTCTACCCTGCCTCCCCTCTAAATATTCACCCTCCTGCTCCTTGAAAGAACGTCTAGCATTTATTCTCTCACAATGGCTCAGCGCTGGACTTCAGGGTGTCCATCCACAATGCTCACCCTGTTCGCTTAGCGGTCCTCCTGCCACAGTTCACAGCCACCTATCTAGATGCCACATCTGACCGGTATTTAGAATTCCCTCATATTTAAGTACATACCCCATAATCTTTATCTCTTGGACCACTTCCTACCTCTGCTGTCTCTCTAACTGGCCGCCTGGGCCAGCTTTTCTGCCTCTACTACACCCTCTCCCAATGGAGTCGTTCCTGTAAGGAGGTGGGGTGTCTGCCTTCATCCCACCCTTCCTCTCCCACAATATCTTCAGACGATGCCACAGGAGCTTCAATGATGCCCTCTGCTAATGAGACAATAGAATCAAGTGTTTAAGAGCTAATTTTCAAGAGTAAAGAGACCTGGGGTTCCATCTCTGGCAAATGTCTTAACCTCTGCAAACCTGTTTCTTCTCCTTTACAACGAATGCAATAATAGAATCTTCCTCACAGATCTGGACGATGCCTCATGATGAGATAGATAATGCACTGAAAGCATGGAGCCCAGCCCTGTCCTATAATAAGCACTCAGTAACTGTCATATTATATCAATAGGCCTGAACTCTCCCTCATGAGATAGTACGTATGAAAGTTTTGGTATAGGGGCAACTCCTTATTCAGCACAGTAATGATTCTTGGATCACAGGAGGTGCCAATCATCAGACACCCAATCCCCACCGAGGCATCCGTAAGTCCGCCCAGCCCCACATTTCCAACGGCCTGTTAGACATTTCCCAGGGGCACTTCAAAGTCAAGATCGCCCAAGTAAATTTCACTCTTCCTCCTGGGGTTCCTCTACCAGTGAATCCATCACATCGAGCTGATCTCCCAAGTGCGGAGAATCAGTCATCCTTCCTTCTTACTCCAGTCACCAAGTCCTCTCAGTTCAAAGTCCTAAATGGCTCTGACTCTGTCCCTTCGCTGCTGTCACTGCTGCCATCATCCTGGTGGAGACACTCACCTCTTGCCTGAGTTATTGCAGGAGGCTCTCTGCCTCCAGGCTTACTCCCCTCGAATACATCTTCCACACTCTTGCCAGAGCAATTTTTCCTAAAACAGAGCTGAAAATGCCATTCCCGACTCCAAAAACATGACTGGACCTGTGTGACCCCGGAACGAAATCTAAATTCTTCAGCCCATCAATCAAGTCCTTTAAGAACCTAGGCCACTCCTAGCTTCCTGTCTTCATTAGATTAAACTAGACTCTTAAACAATCGCCAAAGATTTCGTGCTATTATAAGTCCCCCTATTTCTGCTCATGCTGTTCTCCCTGCCTGTTCACTCTTCTCTGCTCAATGAGATGTTCTCATCCATGAAGAACCAATTCAAGGATCATTGAGTGAAATCATCCTGGCCTTTCTTTCCAAGTTAGAATCCTTCTCTCCCTTCTTTGGGTCCCCAGGGCACCTTTTCATACTTCTATCCCAAAACCAAGCTCACTGGATAATTGTTTGCTCTACACAAGCCTGTCTGTCCCACCCCTTTAAGAACAGAGGTCAAGACTTCCTCATTTTTATATGTTCTGGGTCTTGCACAGGGAAGCACCCAGGGAAGCCATGTTTAATGAATGACAGATTTGAAAGGCCTTTACCAAATATCATGCGACCTATTTCCATATATCCAAACCAAATGCCAAGGTAAAGATATAAAATCTCATCTCTAACCACTTTTCCCTCTGAGAATCCTTTGATTCCATGGCCAGGCCAGCTTGCTCTGGACCATGAAGCTTGGGCTGGTTTTGTAAAACAGAAAGATACAGTAAGAGAACAAGAACTCCTAAAAGCACCCCATCCCCACTCCCCCACCATCCAACCCTGGGATGGAGAAAACACTACTGTAAGAATCTCAGAAAAGGAAATTAGGACTATTGCCAGAGGAATGTTCATTTTTTCCCAGTTTTCCTGGGTTGACAGCCAAGCCCTCATGCATATTTGGGGGCATTAAATTTGAAATTATTTCACAGCTTGGACTTCATACTCTTGATGAGTATAATGATCTACCTGGGGGCTGAGAAAAAGTGAATCCTAATACTTGAGGAGCAAATAGGAAAATCTGCCCTCAGGGAAGCTCTGTTGAGAGATAGTGGCTGCCAGTCTTGGGACAAAGGTTAACTGTACGTGGGATCAGGAGAACTGGCCTCTGGTCTCAGCAGCCTCCCTATCACTGCAAGCCCTCTCTCAACTCACTGGCCTTTGCTGGGCCTCAATTTCCCATCTGTTTTCCACTGACAACACCTCCCGAGGAGTTCGTGGGCCCAAATTTCAAACCTCTGAAACCTGGGTAAGAGTCTCAGCTCTCCCTCTGCCTCACTGTGTGATCTCAGGAAAGTCATTCCACATCTCTGAACTCTATTTCTAGGCAGCCACAGAGTGGAGGTGAGGATTTGACACCCTGACTAGGGCTTCTTCAGATGATGTCTGCAGACCAAACACCTTCAAAGCAGAAGAGGGCACCAGAGCAGGAGATACATACTTGGAGGTGTCTAATCAAATAAATAATACAAATCAGGAAGCCCTTGCATGGCAAACTCGACCACAGCTCTTTTTCAAGCAAAACTTGATTTCTGAGCCTAAATTATAGAGTGAAGCCTCCCTAGATTGAGTGATGTGAGAAGGACAAAACAACTGAGAGGCATCAGAAGATTAAAGATGTCCACCAGAGGAACAAAACCCATAACTGAGAGTTCCATAGAGCCATGTAATAAGCAGCCAGTGAAAAGCTTTCAGAATCAGATTTATTTTAATAGTGAGTCGAGAATGACTGCCATGAGATTTTTTTTAAAAGCTTTCGTCACTTCCCCAAGTTTGCAATTTTGTCACTCATCAGCTGTTTTCCTGGTGCAATTAGCAGTTAAAAAATCATAAAACCAAAAAGTGTCTCTGCCGTGTATGTGAGGGTTTATTCTCTACTGTATTCATTGGTCTGTATGTCTGTCTTTGTGCCAGCACCATACTGTTTTGATTACTGTAGCTCTTTAATATGTTTTGAAATCAGGGGGAAAAAAAAAAAGTGTCTCTGTATTTGGAAGGAAGTGAGTCAGCTGGGAGCTGGTAGATGTGGCCTCTTGCTCCCCAGCCGGCCTGGCCAGAGAATGAAGATGTGTGAGTAGGAAGATCAGCAGAGATCCAGTGAGCAGAGGGGATCAGAATCCGTCACGAGGACTGTCATTTACTAGCCAGTAATTATGGACCAGACATTTTTCTCATGCATTTCCTCACTTAACAGCCCTATGAACCATGTACCATTATCTCCATTGTACATTTTGAGGAAACTGAGATTTCAAAAAGCCTAGAACAAGAACCTGATATTCTAAAAGAAAAAAATAAAGCATAAAACATTAGAGCTGGTATATAACCCTGAGCCTTCACATTCCCCAAATGAGGTGTTTTAACCCCCACCTCAGGCTACCGAGAAGAATGTGAGGAGAAAGGACTAGAAAAAAAGGATTTGGGATGTTACTGAGGCACTAAAAGTGAGGCTGAGGCATAATCTGCAGAGGATTTAATCCCAAGCCACCCGATTTTATTTAGGAAATGACATGGTGATGTGGGTCTCCTCACCTTAGCTTCAGAGTCCTTACCCAATAGAGATGTTGGGTCACTCTGGAGCAATTTGGGACCATTTCACACATTCCTGTGGCCAAGCAAGAAATGAAATTAATCCTCAGGCTAGAGGGACTGATTTGAGTTCCCAGATACCTAGAGGCGTAAGAGTTCGTATTCCCCTAACAGGCTGCCTTTAGCTGGGGGGAAGAAACCTATGAGAATTTTTATTGTTATTGTTGTTTGTTTGAATTATGGTTCCTAATCATTTGGAGCTTTGCAGAATTCTTGGAGAATCTAATAAAAGTTCTATACTTTTTTCCCCAGGAAAATGTGTGTGTACATATACAAACACAACTATATATATATAATTTCAGGGGGGTTCTTGTCCCCCTGCCAAGTTCATCCACAGACAACTCCATTTAGGAGTCCATGTACACATTTTAATAATACCCCTGGAAACTGGGTGTGATCCCACCTCTCTCTCTGCACTGCTGTGTTGTGTGATCTTGGGCAAATCACTCCACATCTCTGAACTCTGTTCCAGGCAGCCAAAGAGAGGAAGTAAAGAATTGCCATTCCAGGTAATGCTAATTTTAGGGAATAATAATTGTAGCAAGATCCACTTGAACAATTTAAAGCAGCCCTCAACCATGGCAGCCTGGCCATCCAAAAATTACATGAAGACACGAGGAAGGAATTGGGAATGTTTAGCCAAGGTAAGAAAAAGCCCACAGAAGCATGTAGGTTCTCTGAAATGGGTTGAAAGCATTTTTATGCAAATGAAGAAGTAGTTTTATTCTCTAAGTGCTTCCAGAGGGTAGATGGGGCGGGGGCAGCCTACCATGGGGTCAGAATGGCATCAGAGTTGAGCAGAGAAGGGTTAAGCCCAGGTCCATCATCTACCAGACAAGATATATAACATTCATGGACTCTAAAATGGAGGTGATAATGGTATCTGTCTCATAGGATTTTGTGAAAAATCAAATGAGGTAATGCATGTAAAATGCAGAGCGTTGAAACAAAGACAGACCTCAGTAGGTGTTAGCTTCTATAATAAACTCCCTGACCCTCCATTTCTTTATCTGTAAAATGGGGATAATACCTATACCTGGCTAGAAGGTCATTGTTAGATTTAAATAAAACAATACAAGTTAAAACCCTTATACAGCACCTAACACCTAGCTAAATCCTCAGCATGTATTATAAATGTTTCATTACAAAAACCGATGGAAAAAAAGGATGGTAAATGACAAGAACATGATATTTTATTTCAGACTGGAAGGTAAGGCAAAATAAACTAATACCTAAGAGTATGGAATCAGAGCTAGACTTCCTGGCTCTGGCACCCAACAGCTGTGTGGGCTTGAAAAAGCTATGACAAATAGAGATTGGAGCATCTGGTAAGAGGGATTGAACTAAGTGGCCCAGGAGAATAGTTGACCCCATGCCAGCACATGATATGTGCTCAATAAACCCTGGCTTCTTCCACAACGAACAGATGTTACACAGAGACTGACAGACCTTCCTATAACCAGCTCCTCTTCAGCAGTGCCGCCTATGGGTATGGGCACAAGTGTTCTCTCTCCCAGGATTTATCAAGCAGAAGTGACATGAAATTATCAGGGATATTATAAAAGACGGTAAAACATCAGATGACCTTCTGTTCCCTTGTATTCAGTGTAAAATAGTCCAAGATTTAAGTGGAATAAATGAAGCATTTTGCAAACTCGTTGACCATCCTTTGTCACTTTTCTAGTTGCTGCCTTCTCTTCTGCCAGAAAATAGGCCCCCACCCTACCGCATCCCATGGACAAAGAAGGTTTGGATCACTGGCACCTTGTTATCAACATCCAGTCCAGGTTTCCCGTCCTCCCACTGTGTGAGTTAGTGCATGCCAAAGCTTTTCAACATGAGATCACCCTTGCATTTCATCTTGATTTACAGTCTTCCTTCAAAACCTATCTCCCTTCCGCTCACTCTCGTCTGGACCCTCCAATTCCATCTTCCGAGTCTTTGTCAGTGATGTTACATTGCCTCCTTCACAGAGTTAAAGGATGGCTGTTTTCTGGCTAATAAACATAGAGAAAGACACTCCAACTCTCTGCTAATCGGAACAACAGAAGAATGAGATGACATTTTCTTCTCGGGAGATTGAAAAAAATTAAACAAATGGTTATATCGAGTGTGGGGAGGATATGGGAAAGCAGATACTCTGTGGGTGGGAAGATAAATTAGCACAGCCTTTCCAGAGGACAATTTTGTAATAGCTATAAAATTTAGAAGCACACATTTCAGACTTCCCTGGTGACGCAGTGGTTAAGAATCCGCCTGCCAATGCACGGGATACGGGTTCGAGCCCTGATCTGGGAAGATCCCACATGCCGCAGAGCAAATAAGCCCATGTGCCACAACTACTGAGCCTGCACTCTAGAGCCCGCGAGCCACAGATACTGAGCACATGTGCCACAACTACTGAAGCCTGCGTGCCTAGAGCCCATACTCTGCAACCGGAGAAGCCACCGCAGTGAGAAGCCTGCGCACCACTACAAAGAGTAGCCCCTGCTCACCGCAACTAGAGAAAGCTCGTGTGCAGCAATGAAGACCCAACGTAGCCAAAAATAAAATATAAATAAATTTATAAAAAAATAAAAGCACACATTTCTTTGAACCTAGTATTTCTCCTTCTTGGTCACCACCCTAGCTAAAGAAACGCTTGCATGAACACTAAGGAGACACCTATAAGGATCCTCACTGCAGAATATTTATGATGTGAAGCTTTGGAACAACCTTAGTGCCCCTCAATGCGGAATGGATACTATAAGTACCCATAGTAGAAAATACTATACAGCAATTTAACACAGTAATGGAGATCAACATGGACCAAAAAAGAAAATGGTCCAATGTATAATGTTAGGTGAATAAAAATGCAGAAGGCTGCACACAATATGATAGCATTTTTTAAAAAAATCCACACACAAAACACAACTGTATATTTCTATATCTATACCCACTCATAAGGGAATAGAAAAAGATCTGAAGAATGATCATCTTCAACTAATATCAGTGATATTACAAAACAATGTATCCCTAGGGACTTCCCTGGTGGCACAGTGGTTAAGACTCCACGGTCCCAATGCAGAGAGCCCGGGTTCCATCCCTGGTCATGGAACTAGATCCTACATGCATGCCACAACTAAGGAGCCGGTGAGCTGCAACTAAGGAGTATACCCGCTGCACCTAAGACCCAGAGCGACCAAATAAATAAAAATAAATAAATAAATAAATAGCTTTAAAAAAATGTATCCCTAACAAAACTACACTGGTGTACTATTTGCATAATTTAAAATAAATTAGTAATGTTTTGAAAGATGAATGGTTACTTTTCCTACTAGCATTCCTAGCTTCAGATCCCAACAGAGGGTTTTCAGAAATGAGGCAGAGAAGGGATGGAGCCAACACTGATGCTTTTAGCAAGTTTCACTTTCATCCTAGCTGGTGGGAGGATGTAGGACGTGACCACAGTGCAATCAAAAGAGCAGACTTCCAAGACAAGCAGGCAGATGACAGATTGTTCCCAAGTCCAAAGGCAAACCACTCACAGGAGCACAACCCCCCTACCTCCTGGCTGAGAAACCACCGAGTCACTCGCTTCCCGCATCAATGCCTGGCGTGTTGACTGGAGAACCCAACTTTTAGACCCTGGAAAATATACAAAGGAAAGGAGAAAACAAATTTAGGTAGATGCCTGTCTTCCTATTTTGTGGGGAGGTGGTGGGGTGGGGGGGGGCACTCTTCCCCTAAACTGACTTCTGTCGTTAAAAAAAAGGGCTGGGCTTCCCTGGTGGCGCAGTGGTTGAGAGTCCGCCTGCTGATGCAGGGGACATGGGTTTGTGGCCCTGTCTGGGAAGATCCCACATGCCGCGGAGCGGCTGGGCCCATGAGCCATGGCTGCTGAGCCTGCAAGTCCGGAGCCTGTGCTCCGCAGCGGGAGAGGCCACAGCAGTGAGAGG
>NW_020837989.1:2009919-2103992 GCF_003676395.1 Aethalodelphis obliquidens | reverse complement strand
AAAAAAAAAAAAAAAAAAAAAAAAAGGGCTAATGTTTACTGAGCATTTAGTACATTCCAGACGCTGTTCTAAGTCATCCACCTGTATTCTCTCACTTAATCCTCAGAAAGAGACACAGGGTAAGTGCTTCATTATTCCCATTTGACCCGTTAGGAAGCCAAGGCCCAGAGAGATTAAGGAACTTTCCCAAAGTCACACAGCAGAGAGGAGGCACGATTTGTACCCAGGCAGTGTGACACCAGAACGCACACATGAACCACTCTATTTTACGGCCCCCCATACTCTATTATCACAAGCATTGATTTATTTACCTCATAGATGTCTGTTTTCCTCTGCTTGATTATAAGCTCCACTAAGGTAACAGCTACCTTTTGCACGCTTACTAACAGGCCAGGCACTCGTCCAAATTTTATATGCATGAAGCTACACAATGGAGGGCAGAGGCCCCCAGGGGAAAGTAGTACAACTGATAACCAAGCCCGGGTAGGCCCCTCTAGCACCTGCAAGGCTGTGAATTATTTTCAGGGTGTTCTCTGCCCCTGGGCACTAGTAAATACCTAAAGAGGTCTGGCTGGATGGATGAAAGGACAAATGAATGAAAGAACTCTTCCTCCACTATAAACAGCCAAGGAGTCAAGTGAGTACACCCTCCGGGGTTTCAACACAGAAGACCAGTATGCTTGGAATCGGGGGATGAGATAGCCGAGCGCCACCCAACCTAGAGTGGAAAGGCAGACATTCTAGAGATGTGCTACCGTGGAGAACTGCACAAACAGATCAAGGTCAATGGGTCTCTCTCACTCTCTCAAATCCATAGGGAGGAATGAGCCACAAATGTGGTATTGATACCAATTTGTCCCAGGTGGACTTCATGGCACACAGGACCCAACAGTCATCTCTAGTCATCTGACTTGGTGACACGCTATTCAGTGTTTCCCTCAGTCTAAGCGGTGAGGAAAGAAAACGAGAGAACCCCGGCCACATACCTTTGGATGTGAGTAAGGCAGTGTCTGCAGAAGTCGCCTCAGTGCTTCTCTGAGAGGTCCTAGGGAGAAGGACAGTTTCTGAGTCTGGAAGAGAAAAAACGTTTGGTAAAAGGCAGCTAAAAATAGGTGTTTGTGCTGAGTGGTGGGATTTGGGGCTATTTTTATAGTTGTCTTTGTACTTTTCTATGTTTCTTTCAGTTTTTCTTCCAAGGATTGTAAGTAACTTTTAGAATCTAGGGGAAAAACTGTAAACGTAGTAATTCTAAGATGATTATTTTAAAGACCAAAGGAATAAAAAATTACATATTAAAATGGGCTTAGGGTTCACGGACCTTAGGCGACTACACAGAGTATACTGGAATTAGCCAATTCGATACTGTAAAGTTATTTAAATTAATCCAGGCCTTATTGAAGCAGCTGAAATGTCTAAGCTTTCAAGCTATCTCATGATTCTTTTCTAATATTCTTACCTCAGAATCAGAGGTTGAAACGTGGTGGGAGCTTTGATAAGCCCCCATAATTAATGGAGCTAGTAATTCAGTGAGAGTTCCAAGATAGGATCAAGAAGGATTCAGGATGAAGGAAGGAAGGAAAGGAGGGAGGGAGCTAGAGAGAGAGAGAAAGAGAGAGAAAGAAAGGAAGGAAGGAAGGAAGGAAGGGAGGGAGGGAGGGAGAGAGGGAGAGAGAGAGAGAAAGAAAGAAAGAAAGAAAGAAAGAAGAAAGAAAGAAAGAAAGAAAGAAAGAAAAGAAAAGAAAAGAAAGAAAGGAAGAAAGAAAAGGTAGAACCAGTTCATCAAGGGATATTTTAAGGCATCTGGAGGCCTTTCCTCAGCCAATCTCTAAGGCCTGAGTAGGGATTTAAGCCCCGGCAGGATGGAACTGGTGTCTGACCCAGGTTCACATTTCCTGGTTCTTTACAGTGTCCCCAAGACTCCTGGGAGGTCAACTGGAGAACCAAAAATGCTGACTTTTCAAAAGCCCAAAGGAAAAAAAAAAGCAACAAAAAAGGAAATCATAAAACAATGAAAAGAAACAATTTAATGAAACTATACACACACACAGAGTTTTGGGATGAATTGTGTGGTCCCCTCCCACCCCTGCCCCAGCCCTACCTGAAAATTCATACATTGAAGCCCTAAGCCCAAGTAGCTTGGAATGTGACTGTATTTGGAGATAGTGCCTTTAAAGTGGTAATTAAGGTAAAAATGATGTTACATGGATGGGCCCTGATAGAATATCACTGGTGTTCTTACAAAAAGAGGACATTAGAACACAAACACACAAAGGAGGAAGACCACGTGAGGACACAGGGAGAGGACGGCCATCTAGAAGTCAAGGAGAAAGGCCTCAGAAGAAACCAACCCTGCTGATACCTTGATCTCAGACTTCTAGCCTCCGGAATTGTGAGAAAGTAAACTTTCGTTGTTTAAGCAACCCAGTCTGTGGAATTTGTTATGACAGCCCTGGCAAACTCATACACAGACACGCACACACATAGACATAAGAGTAAGTTGCTGGAGTAAGTCCCATTCAGCAGGAGAACCCTCTTCCAAGGGATCCAAGGTACATCTGACCAGAAGAAGGGAAAGAACAGCCCGTTGAACCAGGCACCTGCAGTGAGGATGGGCCCTTCTGTGGAAGGCTCAAGGGTCAGAAGTATCGTGTCTTCCTCACGAAGGGACTCCCGTGTTGTCAGAGGGCATGTGGCTGCCGTCGTGGTGAGTGCAGCAGCGGTTCTCATCTGAAGCGGTGGTGTGGCTGGCAGGTCAGTTGTAGGCACGACTGTGGTTGTTGGAAGCACAGCTGTGGTTGTTGGAAGCACAGCTGTGGTTGTCGTCACGGCGGTGGTGGCGGCGGTGGTTGGGCGATGGGTGGTTGTTGAGCGATGGGTGGTTGTTGAGCGCATGGTTGTGGGACCTGTACCCAATAGAAGATACGTCTGGTGCCAAGTGGAGACGGAGGAAGACAGAAACCCTACAGATGTAGCCGGCATCCGTCCATTTCTCTGCCTTTCTGCTGCCTCACCCGGCCCACGAGCCTGGACCACTAAAATGCCCATGAAAACTGGGTGTCTTAACTCTAGTCCTGGCCTTTCCAACCTGTTCTTCACACACTGGCCAGAGTAATCTTTGAAAATGACAAATCTAATTATGTCAGTCCCCTACCTACACTTCTTTACTGGATTCTCCATGCCCTTAAGATGAAGACCCAACCCCCAACCTCACCCTCAGGGCCCCACCTGATCTGCTCTTTCTTTCCCATCTCGGGCCTCCACTCTATTCTCCTCACTTTTCCCCAGCCCACTGGCCTTTCTTCAGTTCTTCCACAGTATTAGTGACCTTCCATCTGAGGGACTTTGTACCTACTGCTTCCTAGACTCTCTCTTCCTTAGATGGACTCCTCCTTAACCCTCATGTCTCAGCTAAAAGGACGCTTCTGCAAGGAGGTCATCCGCATTCGACATTTTTTGCACACTCATACTTGACCTTCATAGCATTTGTTGCATTTCCTAACTACACATTTATTTGTTGACTGTTATGGAATGTCTGTTTCTCCTAGTACACTGTAAGCTCCACGAGGGAATGGCTGGTATTTATTTTGTTCTCTGCTACAAATCTAATACCTACCACAGTGTCTGGTACATAATAGGTGTTCCAAAAACATGCATGAATGAGTAAATGAATGATCCCAGCAAAAGTGAGCCCAAACATAACATTTCAGTCAAGCAAGATGAATAAGCTCTAGAAATTTGCTGCACACATTGTACCCATAGTTAACAATAGTATATTGTACACTTGAAAATTCATGAAGAGGGTAGAACTCATGCTAGGTGTTCTTTCTACAATAAAAATTAAAATCTAAAAAGAGCGAGTCCAAAGAGTGTAACATAGGGTGAAAATGTAATCTCTTTCAGATATTAAAGGTTGGTTCATGCCCAAACCACTCACCCCCTAAACATCTGAATCTGAGTTCATTAGCAACAGTTATTCTACAGATACCACCCTCTCTTAAATATGCCAAATTTCCACTAACTCTAATGGACCAGAAAGACATTATTAGTTTCAAGTGAACTTAGAAATGTCCTCATAGAGTGCTGATGTCAACCAATATTTTATAGAGTAAGAGCTGGTTATATCAGGCTTGCAAAGCAAAGACTTGGATTGGCATCCTTTAACTTCAACAAATCCTAATGATACCTCCATCTCACAGAGTTGAGAAAAATATACTAGATATATATATTCAGTATATAAAAAGTATACTTTCATATATGCTTGTGAAAGTTCTCTAATTAGAAGCATCCCCGTCAGTTGTTCTCAATTTCAGAGCACATGAGAGTCATCGGAGAAGCTTATGACTTGCACGGCTAGCCAGAACCTGCCTTCATAGACGCCAGTCCAGTTAGGAACAGAGCCCAAGATTCCTCCGTCCTCGGTGCAGGCTGAACACAGGGCTGAATTCGAGAGGCTCCATTCCAGACCAGCAGGAACAGTGGCTATTGTTCACATAATTCAACCACAGGCTGCACTCCATGCAGCTCAAATCGTTACGAGTTCCACCATATTTCAAATGTCATCAAAAGCAACTGATGGTAACAGAAGGAACGATCACCTGAAAACTGCTGTGACTATCTCCAAATCCCCGGCCCTTTCCCCTCTACTGGAAGTTGGGCTTATGGACTGAAGCTGATCCACGAACCACACATTTTATCTCATTCATCCAATATCTTTTAAAATTGTGAAATCTTTGCCAACAGGCAAAAGTCAATATACTTCACATGATAAGTGGGAGATCTGAAAGCACTGGGCCCAAATTTCTGCAATTCCCTAGAGAAGCAGCAGCTGCCCTCTTCAGAGTGACCCTGAATTTCACTGGTTCCCTACCCCCACCCTCTACGCCTCACTCATTTCTGTGGGATTTTTGGCTCCCACGGGCGTCTGCTCCAGGCTGTGGCTCCTCTGGTCATCAACATGTCTCAGATGTAATCTGCCCACCCATTGCTTAAGCAGCTCCGGCCTCTCCACCACCATGCACTGACTCTATGACCCATGACTCGTGAACCTCTCCATCCCCAGACACAGCCCCTGTGTGCTCACCTCTCAGCTCCAGGCGGATGTTCCTCTTCACATCGTTGAACCAGCCAGGCACCTCTATGCGGCAGCAGTACACACCACTGTCACCTTCGTTGGTGTTGAAGATGGTCAAGGAGACATCCCCTCTCCAGATATTCCCCAGAAGTTGGTATTTTGGCAACTTCCTCGAGACCACCCTTCTCCCATCGGTGTAGAGAAGCTCATCATTGCATTTGGAGTTGGGACACTGGCCTTTGCCCCAGCACATGCCGTTGCTCTTAGGAGACCAGGATGAGTACGTACAGGGCAAAGTCACCGACTGACCCCAAAATGCTCTCACGACACTCTCTGATACAGCTGGAGCTGCGAGGAAAGATGAGAAAACTAGGCTGTAAGGTACTGAAATCTCTCCAATATGCTCTACAGGGATTGTGCAGTTAGATGCTTCCAGGAAGATGAAGAGGGTCGTAGTGTATATGTTTCTTTAGCCCAAATTCTGGCCTGCCCTTAGCTGCTGCTAAGCTCCTAACTCCACACCCCTCCATCCCTCAAGTGGAAACAGCTGACCGCCTGAGTCTGCTCACATCTCCACAGCAGATTTGCTGATTAAAAAAACCCTGACCGGCACTTCTCTGGTGGCGCAGTGGTTGAGAGTCCGCCTGCCGATGCAGGGGACGCGGGTTTGTGCCCCGGTCCGGGAAGATCCCACGTGCCGCGGAGCGGCTGGGCCCGTGAGCCATGGCCGCTGAGCCTGCGCGCCCGGAGCCTGTGCTCCGCAACGGGAGAGGCCACAACAGTGAGAGGCCCAAGTAACGCAAAACAAACAAACAACTAAAAAGAACTCTGACCTTAAGTACCATTCAATAAAACAATAAATTCTCCATGGAAAATCCTGACCCTTTAATCCAATTCCACTAACTCATATAAACAGGTCCAAAACTGCACTCTACCCAGTGTATCTTAATAGGCAGTGATCACCTCCTACTGACCTGAATGCCTCAAATGGGTCTCTGTCTGTCTTCCACCCCAGAGTGTTGCTATGGCAGGGAGACAGGCTGTTGAACTATATCCCATTGTCCTCTTCTCCTTTTAGTACTGGAGGTAGAAATTAATTGCTCTGGACCATTTGTTTGTTGTTAGAGAACGTGAACTTAGGTGGAGTTTGTGGATTTTTTTTTTTTTTTAATGTTAGAACTGGAAAGGAATCACAGGAATTCTTTGGAATGGCAGCTGTGACATAAAGATGCTGGTGATTAGGTTGACCATGTTAGCTATATGAAATAGAACATAGCACCATTTTTAAAATGAAGTATCTGTGTTTCCCAACTTCAGCTGCTCATCAGCGTGGCCTGGGGAGCTCGCTAAAAATACCTATTTTCTTACCCAACCCTGAGTCAGAATCTTAGAGGCCAAGGCCCATGGAAATGTACATAACCGAGGCCTCCAGGTCGTTCTGATGTCACTGACCACCCACTCTGTTTGAGGACCACTGGACAGCCTCTTCTAAGATAACTTCCATCTCTGAGAGTCCGTGGAAGTTTTTCACTGCTGCAAATGTTAAGCCCTCTGATTTAACTGAGCATCAGTGATTGTTCTCAATCAAACCATGCTATTGACAGGAGAGCCAGGCAGGCTATAGCTCCAGTGTCAGGATGACATCCTGCTCCTTCTTGAGTACCTAGATCCCTTTTACATTTTTAAAATTATTTTAACATCTTTATTGGAGTATAATTGCTCTACAATGGTGTGTTAGTTTCTGCTGTATAACAAAGTGAATCAGCTATACATATACATATATCCCCATATCTCTTTGCTCATGGTTTTCGTCAAGGTACCCTCCTGTAAGACTCTCCGTTCACTAACTCTGTTAACCCCGTTGGCTAAGTTGTGTAAGACATGGCCAGTAGCACCGTATTCCTCCCTGACCCTAGGCGGCAGCAACTTCCAGCTATCCTTCTCTGGGAGAAGGTGAGCTTGAGCCCTAGTAGTTGCCCAGGTAGTAAGCCAGATGAGGTACTTGCTGGGTTTTGCAAAGTTTGCTCTCATGATGAAAGGTCATTCCAAATTCAGACCCGCCTGGAGCCTTCCCTAAACTCATCGTCTCTTTACTTTGCCACAATGGAGATGTTTCACAGATTGTACATGCTGTGGAAGCCCATTTTGCCTCCCATGAAGTCAGGGAAAAAAATAAAATTGTCTTCAACCTCAGCTGTGATAGCAATGCAGAACACATGCACCAAAAACCAACGACTTCTAAATATGAGCTTGTTCCTATGAATATTTGGTAAATTAATAAAAAATGTGGGACAGAATTATTTCTACTGGAGATCCAACAGTTTATTATCCCAAGTATCGCAGTATAGAAAGAGGCATCCTACTACTCAATAAGGAAAGACTAGATAAAAAAACTGGCAAAGGCAACAAACACATGAAAGGATGCTCAACATCATTAATCATTAGAGAAATGCAAATCAAAACTACAATGCGATATCGTCTCACATCGGTCAGAATGGCCATCATTACAAACAATAAATGCTGGAGGGGGTGTGGAGAAAAGGCAACCCTCATACACTGTTGGTGGGAATGTACATTGGTACAGCCACTATGGAGAACAGTATGGAGGTTCCTTACAAAACTAAAAATAGAACTACCATACGACCCAGCAATCCCACTACTGGGCATATATCCTGAGAAAACCATAATTCAAAAAGAGTCAGGTACCACAATGTTCTTTGCAGCTCTATTTACAATAGCCAGGACATGGAAGCAACCTAAGTGTCCATCAACAGATGAATGGATAAAGAAGATGTGGCACATATATACAATGGAATATTACTCAGCCATAAAAAGAAATGAAACTGAATTATTTGTAGTAAGGTGGATGGACCTAGAGTCTGTCATACAGAGTGAAGTAAGTCAGAAAGACAAATACCGTATGCTAACACATATATATGGAATCTAAAAAAAAAAAAAAGAAATGGTTACGAAGAACCTAGGGGCAAGACAGGAATAAAGACACAGACCTACTAGAGAATAGACTTGAGGACACGGGGAGGGGGAAGGGTAAGCTGTGACAAAGCGAGAGAGTGGCATGGACATATACACACTACCAAACGTAAAATGTATAGCTAGTGGGAAGCAGCCACATAGCACAGGGAGATCAGCTCGGTGCTTTGTGACCAGCTAGAAGGGTGGGAGGGAAGGAGACTCAAGAGGGAAGAGATATGGGGATAGATGTATATGTATAACTGATTCACTTTGTTATAAAGCAGAAACTAACACACCATTGTAAAGCAAGTATACTCCAATAAAAAAAAAAAAACTGGCAAAGGACAAAACAGGCAATTCATAGACAAGGAAATATGAGTGATCAGTAAACTTCAACTATTAGACTGGCAAAAAACTAGAATGCTGATGATATGAAGTGTTGGCTAGACTGGGAGCTGGGAAATGACTTAGCCTACTGGAGTAAACTGGAGTGAAATGGGGTGTGAATTGGTACAGCCACACTCTGGGGAAATTCGGCAGTTTCGGTCAATACTCAACATGCAAGTGACCTCGCTAAGCCTGGGCAATTTTATGGTTTGTTATTTGCTCTAGAAAAGCACAGGTGCACAAGGAAGCCTATTTGCAAATGTTTACTGCAGTGTCATATGTGTGGGAATGAAATGAACAGTGTGCGTATGGGGAGTGGCTAACCTATGGCACAGTCCTTCCGTGGAACCACAATGTACAAGATTAATATATTAGACAGACGTATATCCATCGGCATGAAAACTCCAAGCCTTATCAACGTACGAAAAGGAGAAATTTCAAAATGACACATAAAATACAAAACCATTTTAAAAAATAAATAAACCAGTTGGCAGGTTTTGTGGGCACAGACACGTGAAAGTAAACGTAGAGAAAAGTGGCTGGTGGGACATACACCCAACTCATTGTGTCAGCAGCTCCATGATCAGAGGAAAGGGACTGGGGTTGAGGGCAGTAGTCAAAAGGGATTTAACTTTATAACATTTTAATTGTTCCACCAAGGGTATCTCTGTATTACTCATTGGATTAAAAATTAATGTTAAAAAGAGGAAGCAGGTGCGGCAGAAAAACACCCATCAGGCTTACATTGAGAACTTTATTCTGCTAGTTACTGCTTTGGTGTTCTTTGGAGGAAAACCACACTAATCCTGACCTCATTATCCTCATAAGGCAAAGGGGGAAGATAATGCTCGCCTCAGAAATAGTTCTCAAGGGCTTCCCTGGTGGCACAGTGGTTGAGAGTCCGCCTGCCGATGCAGGGGACATGGGTTCGTGCCCCGGTCCGGGAAGATCCCACATGCCGCGGAGCGGCTGGGCCCGTGAGCCATGGCCACTGAGCCTGCGCGTCCGGAGCCTGTGCTCCTCAACGGGAGAGGCCACAACAGTGAGAGGCCCGCGTACTGAAAAAAAAAAAAAAGAAATAGTTCTCAAGTTCACAAGAGATAGAGTATCAAATGCCACATGAAATTAATAAATTATTAGTACAAATAACCAAGCATTTCTGATCTTAGAGATATGATAAGAAACTTTCTTTCCAGCTGCAAAATTATCTGAATTATCTGCAAAATTATTGATTGGTACTAAATCAATTTCTCTTTTGGGGAATTACCCAGGATGGTGGGTACAACCTAGGTTCTGGTGCCAGCTTGGTTCCTCCTCTAGCTGGTGACCTTGAACAAGGCCTTTCCCCAGTCTGGGTCTCAATTTCATCATCTACAGAGTGAAGGGTTCGATCTGGCATCTTTTAAGAGCACATTCATTTCTGATCACCAATGAGTCTGAGCAGTCACTGCCTTCTAAAGTGGTCATTTTAGAAAAGGCACAAATGAAAAACAAACAGATCATCCACCAGGTGCTGCCTTCTTCAAGTAGGGTTGGAGAAGCCCACTCAGTCAGTGTCCAGCCAGTAGCCGGAAAGGTGGCCAGAGCAACTTTCAGCATCACCAAACCCTCCACACCTCCAGGTCCCAGGACAAGGTAAAGACCAAGCAAAAACAATGATAAAGAAAGGGAAAGGAACTGCTTTCATTCCACTAACTCCCACAGGGTATCTGGGGAGAGAGACAGTTAAATGAGCAACTACTACAGGGCGACAAGTTCTCTAATGGCGGGACTCCAGGGAGGATAGGAACTCACAGCAGAAACACTTAAAGCAGTTTGGAGGCTATGGGTAGTCAGGAAAAGCTTGACTTAGGTGGAGACCTGAGGGTGTATGGAGTTCTAGAGGAAAGAAAGGCACAAAGAACAGTATGACAAAGGCTTGTTTTTCGTGGAATGGTGTTTTCTCACACAGCACATTTGAAAGATTCATGTGCAGAAACTATGAAGTGTTAAAACTGCAAGGGACATTAGATATTGTCTAGTTCTAGAATCATGGATTGTTAAAACTGGTCTTTTCCAAGTCCCTCATTTCTTCCATGGAAGGGCCATAGTCACCAGTGTCAAAAGTTAATGATCAAGATGCAACTTCAGCTCAGCCCAGAGCATTCCACCTGTATAGCAGCAGGATGTGAAGGTCTATACTGGTCCACACCTAGTGTGTGTACATTTGCATCATCCGAAACCTGGAAACAATATGCAGAAAAGGTAAACCTCACCTGGACGCCTGACCCCCAGCAAAATAAAACAAACCAAGAAGCAAACAAAAACTCCGAAAAATAAAGAGAAAAATAAGGATTATAATAAGGCGTCTTAGCAGAACAAATTCCCCTGGCTCTGATTCTGCTAGTAAAACCTGCAAAGGACATTTCTTTTCCCCATGTTATCTGACCCCTTATCTCTGTGTCTCTTCTTAAATTACCATTCCTGGTATGAACATAAATCCCCCCGCCCTAAAACTCCCAAACCAGTCTCAAGATAAACCCTGTGTCACAAAGAAAGGGAGAGACCTTCCAAACAAGAGAAGCTGAGTGGACGCAGGAATGAAATGGACTTCACCTTTATAGATCAGCCATGGAAATCCGGGAGGTGCCAAGCCTCCAGGGACTCCTGGATGGAAGGTCTGAGAACACTTACTCAGATACAGCCGCTGGAGCTCAATCACCAGCCAGAGAATCAGAGGCCCTTTGGACATTTTGGTTGTTGGCAGGCCCCAGGAGTCTGTCCGTCTGTCCAAATTCCATTTCTTATACTCCCGTTAATGCTGACAGGGCGGGACCTTCAGGTTTCATTTCTCGTTTTGCCTCATAATCTTCCCTTTCCCCCTCCTGAATGGCCTTCCTCAATCTGGGATGTATAATAAAATGTGCTGAGCACGTTTCTCCTGCCCATTAGTGTGTGTGCAAACATGTGGAGTGATGGTGTGGGCATGCATGTACTCCGTTGTCCACTCATATAGGGGGATTTCCTACACATACATGAGCATCTATGCTTGTGTGTATGTGCACTTGTCCTCCTGGCTACCATGCAGCTTACAATAAAATGCAGTTAACTCTCCCCTCTGGCAGTGGTTTACACACAGACTCCTCATGCTGAGCCAAAGGCAAGTTAGATGGGAATTTGGCTCTGCTCCCATTCTGGGTTCTCCCTCACCCAGCCCCTGTACCCCTCGCCCTGATAATACAGAAATGAAAGCAGGGCTGCCATCAACTATAACATAAGCCAAAAACACCATTAGAGTTTACTGGGCAAGGAAAGACGTTCACTAGAGGAAGCATATGGTGATAGTTACCAGACAGGCTCAGGTAACAAACAGGCTCAAGGTCTGGGCCCAATTCTACCACTTGTTAGTGAAACCACTTGAAGGAGAGGAGCACGCAAGACAATTCATGAACTAGATTTCAGGGCTTGAACTAGATGATATTTATGGCCCTTCTGCACGCTATGGATTCAACAATATATCCAGAACCACAGAATCATTTAGAGGAGGAATCAAATCAATGCTCACCAACCAGATGTGTTTTCTAAATCATCATCATTAGTTATTGAATGCTTAATTATATGCCAGGTACTCTGCTACATGATAGAGCTGTATTATTGAATTCTCACACCCTAAGAAATAGAAATTTTTTTTCTATTTTAACAGATGACGAAACTGAAGCTTAAGGGAGCTAAGTAAATGACATTCACAGCAAAAATATTGTAGAAACAGAACTTAAGCTAAGACTTTCTGATTGATCCCAAAGTCCGTGATCTTAATCACTACACCCTCCTTTGATCTGTGACGCTTATGGCATTGCACCATGAGACCAAGCATATCAGTGGCCAACTCCTACCTAGCCCCAGAGAGGGAATTTAAGGATGCACAGATGTTCTAGATTGTTTTAGAAAATTTCATTTGATTGTCACCAGCCAAATGAACCTTAAACCTTCAAATTTCTCACACTGAAGGATTAGTGAAAATACAAATCTTGGGTGAGGCTCTGGAATCAGAGAACCCAGAAAACAGGGGGGAAGGGATGAAAATAGAGGCATTCAAAGAAAGTCTTTCCACTGTATGTTCACTAAACTGTGAATCCTTTTCCCACCCTATTCCCTGGAAACTGGGTGATTTAATCTCTCAATAAACTGACGGCCCAAATAAAACACTCAAAGATACTGATATTTGGGTGCCCCCCAACAATATCACCCAATCCCCCTTCAATAAAGTCACCAGTACATGAGTCTCAGTCATGCGTGCAGCACTGCTAATCAGTTTTTAGGGTGTCACTTTAAGATATGAAAAAACAACCAAGAATCTCGACATTTCAGGAAAGTTCTCTGTACGACAAAGATGTAAAGACAACAGAAAGAGCAGAATAAAACAAGCAAACAAACAAACAAACAAACCCAAAACTAGTATCTTCCAAGAAAAAAGGAAACAGAGAAACTATAAAAAAGAAAAATCAGAGAAAAAAGAAAGAGCTCCTAGAAATTTAAAAGATTATACTTACCCCCAAATTTTATGGAAGATTTGAAAAATAAAGTTAAGGAAATTTTCTAGAAAATATAACCTATCTATGAAGTCTAATAGCTAGGGGTGTTTCAGAATATTAAAACAGAAAATTGAGAGGAGGAAATCATTAAAGAAATATTTTTCTAAATTCTCATAACTCAAAAACATGAGTCTCCAGATTGGGAGGGCCAATCAAAGGCTAAACTTCATGAATAAAAAGATCCCCACAGAAATAGTATATTATCATGAAATATAAGAATATTAGGCATAAGGAGAAGATATTAAAAACCTCCAGAGGGAAAACAAGCAAAAACATATTGCCTTGAAAGGATTTAGGATCAGAATTGCACTGGTCTTCTAAATAGCCAAGCTAGAAAATAATGCAGGAATGCTTTCAAAACTCACAGGGGAAAATGATGGTCCTATCATCATAAGGGGAACTCTGGCTACTGGTTTAACACAAAATTGAAATATGACTTCCTTGGGAAGATGGGCAGACAGAAAGTAGGGTGGTGGCACTAGAGGCAAACCCTATTTGCCATTACAGGAGGTCAACAGTGAATGTCCAAACTGATCAAACAATACCAGCAGAAGCCCATTATTAGTAATATGGATGTAAAAAGCTGAAGAAAACCCCATGGGGTTCGAATTTTATGGAAAGAAGTAGGAAAGGAATTCACTATATTTTTAGTAAGAAGCTTTTTAAAATAACTAGATTATTTTAAATAACTTAGAAGAATTTATTTGTTATTTACAATACATTTATTTTTTAAAATGCACATACTGAGCACACCTAGCACTCAGATCTTAGCTTCCAACACTACTCTCCAACAAAAGGAACTACAGCTCCTTGGGAAAATGACTGATTCTAGGACTGAGGCAGGAAATATTTAAGATTTGTCTGGAGCATCTTGCAGTGCTAGGAAGTAGGGAAGTGCTGGGGACGGGGGGCAGGGGGTTGGGGGTAGGGGTGGAGGGGTGGGGAGGGTGGAGGGTGGGGGGCGATCTACAATTTAAAGCTGTTAAAGGGACAAAGGAGACAACTGAAAGAGTTCCTAATGACCGGAGCTAGAACAATCTTAACAACAACATAAATAAAGTAGTACTGGATTATAACCCAAAGTAGATAAGATATCTATGACTCCATACTGATATAATACATAATTGAATCAATACATATGTGGGGGAGAAGAGACAAATCTTCTTCACAGAAGAATTCCAAGTAATGTATGTAGATACACCCTCCTCAAGGAGGTGAAGCAAAACTCCCTTCCTCAAGTGTGGGCTGGACACAGTGATTTTCTCCCAAAAAAATACAGTATGGAGAGGGAGAAAAAAAGACTAACTTAACAGTGGAGAACCCTGGCAAACACTGCCTCAGGCAGGCAATCAAGATCATCGTCAACAGAGATAAGTCATGTTGATAGGATGCAAGATGTGAGATAAACGGCGCTTTACCTCTGCAGTCTCTTCCCAAGAACCCACAACCTAAGTCTAGTTATGAGAAAAACAGCAGACACAGCCCAACTGAGGGGCGTTCTACAAAGTATCTGGCCAGTGTTTTCTCAAAACTTCAAGGTCATCAGAAATAAGAAAGGTCTAAAAAACTTACAGCTAAGAGGAGCCTATGGAGACATGGTAACTAAATGCAATGTGGTATCCTGAATGGGATCCTGGAAGACAAAAAGGCCATTAGGTAAAAACTAAGGAAACTTTTGGACTTCGGTTAATAATAATTATGAATGTTCATTCACTAATTGTAACAAATACACCACACTAATGGAAGATGTTAACAATAGGGAAAACTAGGTATTGGTTATATGGGAACTCTCTGTATTAGCAAAACAATTTTTCTATAAATCTAAGGCTGTTCTAAAATATATAAAGTTTATTATTAAAGAAGTACATATATGTTTATTTTAGAAATGAAAATGCTACTAGTAATTTGGTATCTGGAAGGGGTCACACACTGGAAAAAAGAAACTAAGCTTTGCTGTCTTCTCTTCCTAAGATGGGATCAGTGGACAGGCTTCAGGGAATTCACAAACATCCTAATATTGGATGGTTAATTTGTATCATTGTATTAAAGCATAGTATTCTTCAGGGAGGGGCAATAGCATTCCTAGATTCTCCATGTGTTTGCCACCTTTTTTTTTCTATGTATGGAGTTTGCCTCTGGAGAACCTGCTCTCCCTCTTTCTCAGTCAACAAGGTGCAGTTGGCATTAATTTTATTTGTGGTGATTGGCTCAAGGATGGACAGGTGACCCAAACAAAGCCAAGGATACACAGTCTTGTCACATTTACTACAGCTTTTAAGAAACAGGGACTCTCCCTGTTTTCCGCTGGTCTTTGAACTGTGAGGACATGAGCCTGAAACCAATGTTACTCATCGTACAGCCAATGGGTGAAGGCTGCCTGTTAAGAGAACCAATCAGGCAGAAGGCAAGTGGAGACATAGAGAAACCATGATTTGAGTCCCTGAATCAAGGCACATCAATGTGCCAGTAAATTCCCTTTAGGGCTTCAGCAATTTGTGTTGAGTCTTTTGTCATTTGGAATCAAAAGACCCCAAGTCTAAACCTAGAAGGACCTCTACATAGTGGTAATTTGGCTGGATGACTAAAGTTTTCCCAGTCTTAAGAGTTTACACTATTATCTGATCCAACTACGTGCCTCACCAAACACTTCACCCCAGCTAGTGTCTGCCACCTATTATACCCTAGGCATGTGGGAACTCTGCTAGGCTCTGGGCTCTGGGAGTAAAGACAAATAAGATTTGTCTTACCCTTAAGGACCTGATAGGTTCATAGATTTTACCCTTAAGGACCTGATAGGTTCATAGATTTTATCCTTAAGGACATGATAGGTTCATCTTTAGGCAGAGGCGCTATTAGCAGGCCCCATTCTACAGATAAGGCCACAGAGGAGAAAAGTCTTTTAAGTAATAGAAAGAAAATAGAATACATGTTTCCTGATAAAGGGGTCTTTTTGGTAGCCAGTAATTCCTCTCTGGTTAACTATAATCCCACTCATTCATTTTTATTTCTTCATTTCTTCATCACTAGAGCAGGGGTCAGCAAACTATGGCCCATTATCCATTCTTATAAATAAAGTTTTATGGCAACACAGCCACGCCCATTTGTTTACTTCTTGTCTGTGGCTGCTTTCACACTGCAATGGCAGAATTGAGTAAATGCAACAGATACTGTATGGTCCACACAGCCAAAAATGTTTACTATCTGGTCTTAACAATAAAATATTGTCAGCCTCTGAACTATATATTGAGTTCTTGCAATGTGCCAGGCTGCAATGTTACACCAGCCATTCTTGTCCTCAATAAGCTCATGGGCTAGTGTTTCCTAGTGAGAGACAAGCAAGTTAACAGGCAATAAAGCACATTTTGATAAGATGTGACAGGGAAAGGATGGAACGCTATGGGAGTGTTAGGAAAAGATTCCTAGCCCAGTCTTAAAGGTGGAAGAAAAGAGTCAAGGACACTTTCTAAGTCTAGACCTAAAGGACATTGGAGAGGATTGGGGTGGGGTAGAAAGAATTTCAGGCAGAGGGAGGAGCCTATAAAATTCAGTGGTGATAGCCGCAAGGCATTTCAGACTAACTGAAGAATTTCAGCTTTTCAGGTGTTTATTACATTATTAAAACTATTTAAAAGTGTATATTATAGTATTTAAAAATAAAAGCAGAACTTAAATGTTCTCTCCAAAAAAAAAAGTTAAAAAAATAAAACAGGTCTATGTGTAGACTAACAATGAGACCATGTAGGGATCCAAGGATTTTGATTGGTGCATGTGTGTGTGTGTGTGTGTGTGGATTTCAATATGGCTGGACTTGAAATCAGGAGGAAGAAATGGAAGTGCCAAGTGAGGAGGCTGGAACACAGGCTGGGGTCAGATCATCAAGGGCCTGAAAAGCCACATGAAGGAGTATGGGCACCATCCTGAGGGCAAAAAGGAACCCATCTTTTTCTCTTTTTTTTTCTTTTAAATTGAAGTATAGTTGATTGCTATCTTTTGTGTATGATAATTGAACCTGAAAGTAAAACTTATTAAAAAAAAAGAATTTCACAATTGGGAGCATTTTCAAGAACTGACTCGTTGTAAGATCTTTAAATCTCCTCCAGCTTGTACAGCTTATGATTCTTGAGATCAGGAAATGGCTTTAGCCTGAGAAGGGGACTATTTTATGGGTTCTCTTAGTAGGAGAAGGGTAGCCTCTCCTGCTTATTGTCAACCATGAGGATCCACTCAGTAAGCTTCCTCTCACCCAGTGACCCTTGCATCAGCTTCCTTACTATCTATGATTTCCTGTGGGATGGGAAATCAGACTGCCTGGATTCCATCTTGACCACATACCAGCTGTGTGGCTATGAGCAATTTACTTAACCTCTCTGTGCACAATTACCCCTCTATAAAATGGAGTTAATAGTACCTACATGTTGGATTGCTGTTGAGTACTAAATGAGATGGTCCATGGAAAGCATTTAGCAGCGTACCAGGCAAATAATGAACACCCAACAAATGTTAATTATACAAGTAGCTGCTATTCAGGTAGTGTTGAAGGAGCACAGAAGGCAGAATGACCTGTTGCAGTGGATATCTTGTCATTGCCTGCTCAACATCCCTTCCTTTGTAGAATCATCCCTTCCTTTGCGGAACCAACTATTCCTCAATTTGTGTGGATCCAGTCCAGCATCTGAGTGGGTGGGTATAGCCAATCATTTTAACCCACTCCTTTGTAGGGACTAGTACAAGGCAAAGAAAATAGACAAGTTTACCTTGAGAAGCTAATTCAGTCAGAGATGTGGAGAATCATGAATCTTGGAAAAGAAAGGCAAGCGAAAGATCACTAATTTACCATCCTTTCAAAGCCTGATACATGTGGTCAAGCATCTGCTTGCCTACTTTCTTCCAAGTAGTCCATTCTACCTCCATACAGCCCTAGTTATTAGGAAAATGGAAAGGAATTAACATTCATTAAATTGCAGCTATGTGCTAAGTACTGCATTGTTCACATATATTCCCAACCACAAACCTGTAAAGAAGTATTATCTTTCACACTACTTATGCAAGGAAAGAGAGATAGGAAACGTTAAAAAAATTAACTCACAATATAGCTTTTGTTTTCTAGTATATTAGCTAGAGTTTCTTTGAGGACAAGGACAGAGGGTTATTCATATTACCCCAGAGAAGAGGGGACTCCTGACAAGGGCACTCATGGTCTGGAATGCCTACCCTATCAAGAACCTCCAAGACATCACCTGCTCTGCTCTTCTCTCAGGTGTCTCTTTCTGCTCAACTCTGAACCTCTCCCCATGACCAGATTCCTCATGACTTCAGCTTGTTCCTGGTCCACATCACACACCCCAGACCCAAGCCCTCTCTGCGACCCTCAGTTCGGCTCTCTGAGTTGGTTGACTCATTCTCTCCATTATAAATTCCATAGCCCTGAAAGAGAACTCCAGTTCCTCCATTTCTTATTTCCCATGGCAGGCCTTAGGTTGTAGTTCACTGGTAGGTCTGTGGTTGGCACCCTAGGATCATGAGAAGAAAGATCCCACTGTGCAGAATACAATCATTCCATTTGCAATTTGAGCAATGAGGGCTATGAATGGGGTACAGTCCCTCAGAACTGGCTGGGGTGAAGCAGCAATGACTAAGAACTCTAACACAAATAAGAATTCGTATGTTTGTCACCAAAATAGTCAGCTGAATCACTTAGGAATTCATTCAAATGTGGGCAACAGAGAATCCAATTCACAGAAGCCTAAACTTAAAGGGTTTGTTTTTTCCTCTCATAACAAGACATCTGGGTGTAGGCAACCCACAGATTCAAAATTATCAAGGACCCAGGCTCTTTTCTTTCAGCTCTCTCTTATTCATCTGTCACAACATGGTCACAGTAGAGTTGACGTACTGTTGAACGTCAGGTTCATTTTTGGGAAGGGGAAAGGAGAGTCAGAGGGTTCTCACATCATTGTTCCATGACTTTCATTGAGGAAGGAAAGACCTTCTAAGCAGTCTTCCTCTTATAACTTATTATCCAGAACAAGGCTACCAACCAGTTCTCAAATCCAACCTATGAGAAGTGTATGACTGGTTTAGACAAATCAGGGACATCCCCTGAGCCTGGGGTAGGGACTTAGGGTCTCTGAGATCAAGGGACACAGTATGCTCATTTCCTGAAAAAGTAGTAGAGTTCTATTAGGAAAAGGAAAGGCTGTTAGTTGAGCAACGAACAGCAACTTCTCTAACAGAACACTCCTCCATGACAAGAGACCTGTATATGCAGCCCCGGCAGCTGGCCCATTGCTTCCAGCAGATAACATGTTCTTGTTGAGTCAATGAATAAATGAATGAATGAATGAATATTTTGACTCATGAAAGAGAGAAACTCATACAAAGTAGAAAGAAGACCATGAAATACAAATGAAACACAAATATTTCAAAAATCTCTGTGAGACCTTGTCTCACCTCTCTGAACCTCAACTTCTTCATCTGTAAAATAAGATTGAATAATCCATTCACCATAAAGTTGATTTGGGGATGAAATGAGACTACTTATGGGTAAGTTGTTTGAAATCATAAAGAATTAGGAAATATTGTTTCAACTTACAAGCAATGGAAACAAAGATAGGAGGAAACTGGCCCGAGTCAACAGGCCTTAGAGATCATTCTTACAAGGGAGACCTCTACAAATAGAAAAGGAGAAATGGAGCCTGGGTGGATACTCATTCTGATTAGTTCAAAAAGTCATTGTTACGTTGATTTTACCCTCTGAAGATGAAAGATGGTTTCCATCTGAATAATATGGGAAGCGCTTGTATGTTGGAAACCCAACGCTTATTTTCTGGCAAGTCCAGAACTTGGGTTGAGAAATTGAAAGTGGGCACATTAGATGTAAGAAGGAAAAAGTACAGCATCCAGCTCCCCCGGGGATTTCCTAGTTGGTCCAAATATAGTGAAATCACTACTTCCAGGTTACACTGTATTGTGGAACCACAGATGCATATAGCTGGCTGCCTGTGGCAACCGAGCTCCATTTGATTCCATAGAGCTTAGAGGTAGTTTTTTACAAATATTTCAGCTAACTTCAGGCACATGGTGAAGGAGCATGCCCCACCTCATGGTGTCAGATTCCGCCACCAGACTTGATTTGGCCAGTGTGTGTGGGCAGAAGTGTCATGGGTCACCTGCAGGTGGAAGCCTATAAGAATTGGTGTACAATTCACTACTTTCCCTCGCCTGAAAGGGCAACTGGCTCCAAACAGTGAAAGCTCCACAAGCCTGGGTCCCAGGGTGAGAATCACATCAAGCAGGAGCCCCTCCCCCGATGACCCTCCACGGAAGCAAGCAGAAACAAGACGGTATTGTTCTAAACCACTAAACTGTTTCACTGCAGCATAATGTCATGTACCCTAAGGCCACCGCAGTGGTATGGAAACAGCAACAAGGAGGGGTTAAAAACATCCTTTGAAGTGAGCCAGTCCAGGATTGGAGGCACTGACACTTACTAGTCCCATGGCCTAACTCTCTACACCCCCTTAGCCTTGCTCACGTTCGTCTATCAGCCTAGATCTGTGGTTCTCAGATCTGGCTGCACCTTCAAATCACAGGAGGAATTTCAAATACATATCCAGGTTCTACACCAGACATTGTGATTTCATTGGTCGTGGCGGGGGGCGGGGGGGGAGGCTAGGCACTGGTATTTTTTTGAGCCAGATGCACAGCTAGGTTAGAGAGCTACCTGTCTAGAATTCCTTAATGTTATTTAACTGGTTCACCCTTTAACACTCAGACTGAATCTTCTCCAAAAAGTCTTCCTGAATCCAAAGTTCCCACTTGAGCTCCAGTAGCAACCTGGGCACATGTGATCTCTGTAATTAGAACATCACATAAGATTATCCATTTCCACATCTACTTTCCAAACAGAGTGTGACCTCCCAGAACACAGGGACTGCACTAAAATCTTCCTGTAGCCCCAACACCTAGATCCTGGCATCATGCTATATATCAAGGTATATATGCAATAAATGCTTATTTATTTAAACAGAGAAAATACCACTTGATTAAAACTAAGAAACCAATGGCAACCTCTGAGAAAACAGCTTTAATAGAACTTGGAAGAAATGACAACCGTTCTAAACTGAGAAGTGAATGTTAAAAAGTTATTTGATGATGTTGTCTTGTCAAGAGAAATAGAAAGGCAGATGATGGTGGTCAAGAGAATGGGTCATTTTTAGGAAGGGAAAAAAGCCAATTTTGTAGCATTGGGAATGATATCTTTTAAAAAGAAAAGTGTGTTTCAACAGAAAAGTTTAATTTCTGTTAGTCAAGGATTCAGAAATAGGAGAAGGAGGAGGAGAAAAGAGCACAGGTCTACAAAATGGCAAAAATGGTTATTTCTATGTGGTGAGGTTTGGGTGATACTTTTTCTCTTCCAGCAGGTGCTCAATAGGTACTTCTCTGTGTGAGTGAATATGTATATTTTTTCACAGGTGCAGAGTTGAGTTCATTGTACAGTTTAAGACACAATATCATCTCAGGTCTGTTAAGCCTTCTCATATTTTCCCTTATATCTCCACATTTACCCCAATTTTTCTTTAATGTATTGTGTGTCATCGGATATATAAGTATCCTTGAAAGATGCATAGTATTGCTTTGTATACTTTGTTTCAAACTCACAGAATGTTTTGTTATAGATCTCATTCTGCTTCCTTGTTTACTCAACCCTGTATTCTTGAGCTCTGTGTTACCATATGTGCATTTATCTTATAGTTTCTAACTGCTGCATAATATACCATTGTAGGCATATCCCCTATTATAGTCATCCGTTCTCTTAATAATGAACACCTAGTTTACCTCCAACTCCCGGCTAACACTAAAAACATTTCAATGAACAACCTCATACATGTCCTGACATGGACCTGAGAAAGAGTTTTTTAGGGGTAGGTATCCAGACAAGGGATTGTTAAATTATAGGGTAGTCGCACACTTAATTTCAACACATACTGCCAAATCTCTCTCCAGCACAGCTGCAGTTTTACTCCTACCGGATGTGCATGTGAATTTTGCTTCCCCACATGTGTGCTAACATACAATCCTTCTATAATTTTTCCATGCTGATAGATGTAATGTGCTACTTTGTTCCCTTTGGATTTCTTTGATTACTAGTGAGTTTAATCATCTCTTCACTTACTGTAACTGTGTTTCCCCTTCAGTGTGCTGACTTCTCTTATCTTTGCCCATTTTTCTAATTGTTTCCTTTCTCTCTCTCTGTGTGTGTGTGTGTGTGTGTGTGTGTGTGTGCATTGTCATCTTTGAACATTACAAGTGATTCCTTCTGCTCCATCATCCCTCTGCCAACTTTGTCGATTGAATATGTCATTGAACTGAAAACCTTAATAATGATATATTAAAACCCATCAAGCTTTATCCTCATGGCTTCTACCTTGAGAAGGTCTTATTTAAGAGTTCTTTTTCCACTCTAAAATTACTATAATATTTGCCTATATGTTTTTTCTATTAAGTGTATAGTTTTACGTTTGAAATTGGTCTTTAATTCCTCTGGAGTTCACCATATATATGGTATGAGGTAGGGATTCAACATTATTTTTTCTATATAGTAAGCTAGTTTTCTCACTACTTCTGCTAAATGTCCATTCTTTGTTCAATGATTGGTGATGCCATCTCTATCATAAGCTATGTAGAATATTAGACAAGTAGGTAAATATGTGTGAATGTGTTTGTGTTCTATGCTGTTTACTCTGATGCACTGGGGTTTCTTGTTCTTGTTGGTGGTATTGTACATTCTTTTTTATATCAGCTTTGTATCAGGACTTAATATTAAGAAGGGTGATTCTAAACTCTCCCACTTCCTTTGGTCTTATTAAAAAAATTTTTTAAAACTATTTTATATTTTATACTTCCATGAAAATTCTAGATTCAATGGTTGAGTACTTAAAATGATCCTGTTAAGATGGGTGGTGGGCAAAATGGGTAAAAGTGGTCAGAAGTCCAAACTTCCAGGTATAAGATAAATCAGTTCTGAGGATGTCATGTACAACATGGTGACAAAATTTAACAATATTGTATAGCTGAAAGTTGCTAAAAGAGTAAATCTTAAGAGTTCTCATCACAAGAAATAAATTCTAACAATGTAAGGTGATGCATATTAACTTAACTTATTGTGGTAATCATTTCACGATATATGCAAATATCTAATCATCATGTTGTACATTTAAAATGAATACAATAGTATCTGTTAATTATATCCCAATAAAATTGGAGGAAAAAAAGATCCTGTTAGAGTTTTATTGATAAGCTTGAATGACCTGATTAAGGAAGAAATGATATCTTAATAAATATTAAGTCATTCAGTCCATGAACGTAGTATATCAGGTTTTCTTGTGTTCCACGACAGAGTTTAAAATTTTTCTTCATACAGGTTTTGTGCATCCTTGATTAGGTTAATGACTACATTATACTTTATATAGCTAATGTGATTTATATCTTATATTTTCTAGACAATTATTGCTGAGATAGGAATTGCTGTTGGCATCTTAGCTACTTTCTATTTTGCATTCAATTAACATGGATTACTTTTTTTTTAATTTATGAAACACAAGGGGGAAAAAGAACACACATGAAAAGTATGCCTTTGTAGGAATAAGGCTATTTCTTCTTCTATATCAGGAAGAGTGACACAAGAAAGGTCAAAGAAATAGGGAAATGTAGTGGATTAATTGAGGGAAGTTGATTAGTTCATTCCTCAAATAGAAATAATCCTGATGGGTTCGAACTTCATCCCTTGAAGAAAGAAAATACCTTTCTGTTAGAAAAACCCAGGTCAGTCATTGTGTATCAAGGAGTTACTGGGGCAACAACCCTTTTCAGGAAGAGTTGCATAATACAAGAACTGAACAACTGAAACTTTAGAGCAAAAAAGAAAACTCTGAAAATATTCCTTTCAGAAAATGAAACTTGGGAGTGAAAAAATAATTTTAAGTGCAAATTAATCTCCTCAATTGACTTTCCTATTCTATTGTTTTTTCTGGCAAAGAGACTTTGAGAAGAGTTATTCTTTCTTTTTTTTAATTTTTTAATTTAATTTTATTTATTTTTTTATACAGCAGTTCTCACTAGTCATCAATTTTATACACATCAGTGTATACATGTCAATCCCAATCACCCAATTCATCACCCCCCCCACCCCCACCCCCCCACCACTTTCCCCCTTTGGTGTCCATACGTTTGTTCTCTACATCTGTGTCTCAATTTCTGCCCTGCAAACTGGTTTCTCTGTACCATTTTTCTAGGTTCCACATATATGTGTTAATATATGATATCTGCTTTTCTGTTTCTGACTTACTTCACTCTGTATGACAGTCTCTAGATCCATCCATGTCTCAACAAATGACCCAATTTCGTTCCTTTTTATGGCTGAGTAATATTCCATTGTATATATGTACCACATCTTCTTTATCCATTCATCTGTCGATGGGCATTTAGGTTGCTTCCACGACCTGGCTATTGTAGTGCTGCAATGAACATTGGGGTGCATGTGTCTTTTTTTATTTTTGGCTGTGTTGGGTCTTCGTTGTGGTGCATGGGCTTCTCGTTGCAGTGGTTTCTCTTGTTGCGGAGCACGGGCTCTAGGTGCATGGGCTTCAGTAGTTGTGGCACGCAGGCTCAGTAGTTGTGGCACACAGGCTTAGTTGCTCCGCGGCATGTGGGATCTTCCCAGACTAGGGCTTGAAACCATGTCCCCTGCATTGGCAGGTGGATCCTTAACCCCTGGGCCACCAGGGAAGTCCCAACATGTGTCTTTTTGAATTATGGTTTTCTCTGGGTATATGCCCAGTAGTGGGATTGCTGGATCATATGGTAATTCTATTTTTACTTTTTTAAGGAACCTCCATACTGTTCTCCATAGTGGCTGTATCAATTTACATTCCCACCAACAGAGCCAGAGGGTTCCCTTTGAGAAGAGTTATTCTTTATGGGAAACTCAAGAGGAATGAGTTTAGTACATGTGACTGCACAGAGACAATTTGAGAATGGATGCTTGGGGAGAGAACTGGATTATTTTTATTGCTGTCATTGAGGCTGGTTACTGAACTGGCTCCTTCCCTTTCATCAGCTCTACCCCCACTCTAATACTGAAGCGCTTTTCAACAGGGTCTATGTATTTTAAGAGTTTTCTAGCTTGGGAAGAGAAGAGGAAGATGGAGAAGTGAAACCTCTGGAGTTGCATTGTTGAAGAAAGCTTGTTCTTTCAGACCCTTTCCTGCCAAAATTTTACTCAAAGTTCCTCTTTTGTGAGGTAAGACTTTTTTTTTCTTCATATTCAAATAAAAAAATATTTGTGACAAAGTACAAAACCCATCACTGGAGTATCTTGAATAACAGGTATATTTTTTCACTTAGATGAGCTCCATGCCTCCACCGATACAGCAGGTCCAATCCCCTTACCAACATCTCCAGTGTAACTTGGAAAAACACCAAAGTTATGCTTTTGAAGAACAGTAAATCTTAAATCAAATGACCATCTCAAAATGCAAAAATACGGTTTAGAAATAGGTGGAGATACAAATAAATTATTGAAAACAAATGCAAGACTATTGCTAGTAATAACACAAAACTGAAAATAACCTGAGTGGAACATGCCATTGAAATGAAGAGTTAGACTGAATCATCCATATAAAGATTCAGCAACCATTTACAGGACTGTTACAGGTGTATCCTTATTGATGTAAAATGATCTCCATGACAGAAGTGAGGAAAATGACTCATGATTGAGTGTGACAATCGAGATACAAATGATTATGCACAGTCTTAACCCATTTTCTAAGAAGAAACACACACATACACAGACACAAGCCTGAAGTGATATAAAAGATGTTAACAATGTCCTCCTCTGAGCAGAGGGAACAGGCGATTTTTCGTTCCTTTTCCCTTCATAATCTATATTTTAAAATTTTGTGTAACAATTAGCTTATATTCTTGTATTAAAACAAAAGATTCAAAAAGAAAGAAAACAGAAAACAAACCAAAGACAAGTGAGTACTGGAGACACATGGCCCAGTCTCAGCATGTCACAAGCCTAATAGAAAAGTCAGAGTAAATCACCAAACTTTGTTCATGCCTCAGTTTCCTTACCTGTAAAGTAGGAAGAGCTGTCTTCCTCTGGCACAGAGTTTTTGTGATATCAAAACATCCTCCCACAAACAATTAGTAATAAGTTAAACATACGTTTGCTGTGTGGCTCAGCAATTCCACTCTTAGGTATTTATCCAAGAGAAATGAAAACACGTCCACACAAAGACTTATACATAAATGCCCACAGCATTATTCTCAGTAGCCAAAAACTGAAATATTCATATATTCTAAAATTCTAAAGTGCTAATCAGCAATAAAATAAAAAAGAATAAACTACCAATACGTGCAACATGAATCTCAAAAATATTATGCCCGGTGAAAAATCTAGACTGAAAAAAAAGAAAAACCATGTGACAGACAGCAGAAACAGCAGATCAGTAGATCAGTAATTGATCAGTTGAGGCTGGAAGTATGGGGAGGGGACAGGTATTGCCTGCACAGAGGTACAGGGGAACTCACTGGTGTGATGGAAGTGTCTGCATCTTGAATGTGGTTGTGTTTACGTAATTGTATGCAGCTGCCAATATGATATATGCTTAAGATGAGTGAATCTTATTGTATGTAAATTACACCTCAATAAAGCACACAGCAGAACTCAAGAAAAAACACTATCCAATAAAGTATGTGAAAATATATTATGAAATGTAAACCTCTATAGAAATAAAGGAATTTTTCTTAACGGCACTTCTATTAAAACTAAACAAAGTACAAAGAAACAACGTTGGAATGCATTCAGCTAATGACAATTTCCCTTTGATAAACGGCGGAGTGTGTATAAGCAAAGAGAAAAAAGAATTGCTATCTGTTCCTTTGATTTCTTTTAGCTGGGTTAAACTTTACATAACAGTTCAAGGGAAAACATATATCCTATAAATTACTTTAATACTGTTCTCTGCTAAATACATAGTTGGAAAGTAGAGGGAAGAAAGGAGAGTAGGAAAAAACTTCCTCAGCTTCAGCCCCAAATCCTGCCATTGGAAACCTAGCAAAACAGCTATATTAAATATTTGGAAAACCTTCAAGTCCACACTTTGCGTTTCTAATGATACTCTGGAGAAACTAAGTCTGAGAATTGTCCATTCCTTGCCTAAAGACACATGCCAACAGGTGGTAGAGCTAGACTTTACTGGCGGGTTAGAGCCTGGACACCGGGTCACCACCTCACCTCGAACAAACGCTCCCAGTAAAAATACAGTAAGAGCCAACGCGGGAATGGTGAGAGGTCTGGGAGGAGGAAGTCCTTTGGAAATAAGAAGTGGGAAAGGTGGGGTGGCTACATCAGGACAAGAAGCCCAAAGGGGAAATAGCAAGGTGCTGGAAGTCACATCCTCTTTCACAGCTGTGGCCTGGCTGGCCTCTGATGCCCCTTACCATGGCATGGGGGAGGGGTACCCTCATGACACAGTCTGGACTGTGCCTAGGGCGACTGTCCAGTGTGTCTCAGTCACGGGGTGGGCATTCATGTGCTGAGGGCTCCCTGAATCTCTGGGTTGAAAAGAAGCAGATACACGCTGTTTTACATGTTGTATCTAATTTGCCTTTTGCCTCCTTTCCCAGGTTTCTGGGCTTCTAATATAAAAACACACTGAACCCATCCAGGCGTTCCATCTTTGAAGAAGGTGGTATGAAGGAGCTGAGGAACCTGCAGGAAGCCACAGGGTTTTACACCCTCTTTACACCATTCTATTTCTGGGATACTTTTTAAAGATAATTTGCATTAATTTAATATTAGCATTATTACAAAGCAATGAGTGATCATTAGGTATCTCTCTTTCCTTTATTTCCTACAAAGGAGAACAGGACAAGTAGCTTATGATCCCACCACTAACTGATAGTGTTGTGCTGTAGATCCTGCCAGTCATAATCACCCAGAGCATATATATGCCCCGGTGATCAGCTTTTATCATTTACTGCACCATGAACATGTTTCATAGTCTCAAATTTTAATTTAAGCCCTCTTTTATGCATATTTTTTAATGTCTTCAGGATTGGCTGTACACTGTAAGGATATGTCATAATTCATTTAAATAAGCCTCCTTTACTGGATAGTTAGGTAACCCCTCCAAATTTTTAGCTATGAGAAATAGCACTTTAAGAACACGACTTATGAAGTATATTTTTTACTTTAATAAACAGAATAATTATTTGTACTATTTACATACATAGTCTTCCATGGTAATGTTAAAGTTACCATTTTCTTCAAATGCCCCTCAAAATAACACAATTTGCCTTCCTATTTTTTAACAAAAATATTGAAATTGGATCTAATCAAGAATTTGGCTCTAACTTCCAGTTTATAGGGAATGAAACAATCTGAAAAGCTCACAATGTGGGACATCTCACAGAACAAGCCATCTAGTTTTTCAACAGGTCAGAGGCATGAAAGAAGGGAGAAGTCACTGTTCTAGATGACAAGAAACTTAAAAGACAAAACAACAAAATGTAACCTAAGGGTCTTATTTGAATATTGATTTGAATCACTCAATTATAAACAGATACTTGAGAGAAATCATTAAAGAAATATGCACTGATTTTAAAGAGTTACCACTAATATCTTAGGTGCAATAATGGTAATTACACACAAAGTTTATTTTATATTTTAGAGATGTATACTGAAATACTTAATAAGTAAATGGCCATCATTTTAAAAAGTATCCTTGTCCCTAAAAATGTCTAGAACTAAGAGCAAAGAAATGGAAATTACAAAAATGAGCCAAATGGCAATCAGGGGATTGAAAAATATGACAAATAAAATAACTGAAATAAAAGCTAGATGGATGGGCTCAATATTAGGTGGAGATAATAGAGGAGAGAAGGAGAGAACTTGATGACAGATTAATTTACCCAATCTGAGTAACAGAGAGAAAATAGATTGAAAAATAATTCTCTAAGAATCTGAGAAAGCCTCAAACAAGGGAAATTAAAAAATAATTCCACACCAAGAAAAATCATAGTCAAATTTCTGAAATTACAAAGAAAAAATCTTGAAAGCAGCTAGAGAGATATGATGTTTATTCATGGAGAAACACCAATTTTAGTGACAGAATTTCTCATCTGACAGCATGGAGGCCCAAAAAAGTGGTACAATATTTTGAAGTGATAAAAGAAAACAACTGTCAAACATGAATTCTGTGTCTGCCAAAAATACTTCCAGGACCAAGGGGGAAAATAAAGACAGTCTCGGATGAAAGAGAATCTGTTGCTAGGAGACCTACCCTAAAAGGATAACTTACAAAGTTGTCTAAACAAAAAGGAAGTAATAAATGAAGGAATTTTAGAACATCAGAGAAAGGAAAGATGATAAGCAAAAATATTGGTGAATACAACAGGCTTCACTTCTTCTGTTGTTTTACAAATCATGTTTAAGGTTGAACAAAATTTATAACACTATCTGCTGTTGTTCTTAATTTACATAGAGGAAATATTTCAGACAATCATATTAGAAATAGAAGAAGGTTAAGGAAGTTCAAGTTTGTACACTTCACTCAAACTGGTAAAATAATGACACAAGTAGACTGAGATAAGTTATGCACGCATAATGCAATACATAGAGAAACCACTAAAACGCTATACAAAGAGACACACTCAGAAACACTGTAGAGAATTATCACACTGTACCCCTCCCTCCCCATGGCCTGAGTGAGCAAGAGTGCCCGAATCAGCCGCTGCTTTAACCCCTTCTTGTCTAGGTGGGGAACACACGTCTGTGGGAGACCTACACGCAGAGGCGGGGCCAAAACCAAAGCTGAATCTCAGGAGCCATGTGAACAAAGACGAGAAAGGGAAATCTCTCCCAGCAGCCTCAGGAGCAGCGGATTAAATCTCCACAATCAACTTGATGTACCCTGCATCTGAGGAATACCTGAATAGACAACAAATCATCCCAATATCGATGCAGTGGACTTTGGGAGCAACAGTAGACTTGGGGTTTGCTCTCTGTGAGTGATTTCTTTCTGATTTTCACGTTTCTCATAGTTTGGTTTTTAGCGTGTGTTACCATTGGTGGATTTGTTTATTGGTTTGGTTGCTCTCTTTCTTATTTTTTTTTAATAAATAAAAAAAAGGTTTTTTTCTAACGCATTTTTTTCCTTCTTTTTTCTCCCTTTCCTTCTGAGCTGTGTGGCTGACAGGGTCTTGGTGCTCCAGCCTGAGCCTCCGAGGTGGGAGAGCTGAGTTCAGAACATTGGATCACCAGACACCTTCTGGCGTCATGTAATATCAATCAGTGAGAGCTCTCCCAGAGATCTCCATCTAAAGGCTAAGACCCAGCTCCACCCAACGGCCAGCAAGCTCCAGTGCTGGATGCCCCATGCTAAACAACTAGCAAGACAGGAACACAACCCCACTCATTAGCAGAGAGGCTGCCTAAAATCTTACTAAGTTCACAGACACCCCAAAAGACACCACCGGATGTAGCCCTGCCCACCAGAAAGACAAGATTCAGCCCCACCCACCAGAACACAGGCACCGGTCCCCTTGCCCAGGAAGCCTACAGAAGCCACTGAACCAACCTCAACCACTGGGGGCAGACACCAAAAACAATGGGAACTAGGAACCTACAGCCTGCTTAAAGGAGACACCAAACACATCAAGTTAAATGGAATGAGAAGACAGAGAATTATGCAGCAGATGAAGAGGAAAGGTAAAAACCCACCAGATCAAACAAATGAAGAGGAAATAGGCAGTCTACCTGAAAAAGAATTCAGAGTAGTAGAGTAGTAAAGATGAACCAAAATCTTGGAAATGGAATGGAGAAATACAAGAAAGGTTTAAAAAGGACCTCGAAGAACTAAAGAGCAAACAAACAATGATGAACAACACAATAAATGAAATTAAAAATTCTCTAGAAGGAATCAATAGCAGAATAACTGAAGCAGAAGAACAGATAAGTGACCTGGAAGATAAAAGAGTGGAAATAACTACCGCACAGCAGAATAAAGAAAAAAGAATGAAAAGAATTGAGGACAGTCTCAGAGACTTCTGGGACAACATTAAACACATCAACATTTGAATTATATGGGTCCCAGAAGAAGAAGAGAAAAAGAAAGTGTCTGAGGAAATATGTGAACAGATTACAGTTGAAATTTCCCTAACATAGGAAAGAAATAGTCAGGCAAGTCCAGGAAACACAGAGAGTACCAGGCAGGATAAACCCAAGGAGCAACATGACAAGACACATATCAGTCAAACTATCAAAAATTAAATACAAAGAAAAAATATTAAAAGCAGCAAGGGAAAAACAACAAATAACATGCAAGGGACTCCCCATAAGGTTAACAGTTGATCTTTCAGCAGAAACTCTGCAAGCCAGAAGGGAGTGGCAGGACATATTTAAAGTGATGAAAGGGAAAACCTACAACCAAGATTACTGTACCCAGCAAGGATTTCATTCAGATTCAATGGAGAAATTAAAACCTTTACACATAAGCAAAAGCTAAGAGAATTCAGCACCACAAAACCAGCTTTAAAACAAATGCTAAAGGAACTTCTCTAGGCAGGAAACACAAGAGAAGGAAAAGATCTACAGTAACACACACAAAAAAACATTTAGGAAAGTGGTAATAGGAACATACATTTCAATAATTACCTTAAATATAAATGGATTAAAATTTCCAACCAAAAGACATAGACTGGCTGAATGGATCCCAAAGCAAGACCAGTATATATGCTGTCTACAAGAGACCTACTTCAGACCTATGGACACATACAGACTGAAAGTGAGGGGTTGAAAAAAGATATTCCATGCAAATGGAAATCAAAAGAAACCTGGAGTAGCAATTCTCATATCAGACAAAATACACTTGAAAATAAACACAATTACAAGAGATAAAGACAGACACTACATAATAATCAAGGGATCAATCCAAGAAGAAGATATAACAATTGTATATATTTATGGACCCAACATAAAGCAACAAAGTACATAAGGCAAAAGCTAACTGCCATATAAGGGGAAATCAACAGTACCACCATAATAGTAGGGGACTTTAATGCCCCACTTTCACCAATGGACGGATCATCCAAAATGAAAATAAATAAGGAAACACAAGCTTTAAATGACACACTAGACAAGAAAGACTTAACTGATATTTATAGGATATTCCATCCAAAACAACAGAATACACTTTCTTCTCAAGTGCTCATGGAACATTCTCTAGGATAGATCATATCTTGGGTCACAAATCGAGCCTTGGTAAATTTAAGATAATTAAAATCATATCAAGTATCTTTTCAGAACAAACACTATGAGACTAGATATCAATTATAGGAAAAAAATGTAAAAAATACAAAAACATGGAGGCTAAACAATACACTAATAAATAACCAAGAGATCCCTGAAGAAATCAAAGAGGAAATCAAAAAATACCTAGAGACAAATGACAATGAAAACACGATGACCAAAAACCTATGGGATGCAGCAAAAGCAGTTCTAAGAAGGAAGTCTATAGCAATACATTCCTACCTCAAGAAACAAGAAAATCTCAAACAACCTAGCCTTACACCTAAGGTAATTAGAGAAAGAAGAACAAAAAAACCCCCAAAGTTAGCGGAAGGAAAGAAATCAAAAAGATCAGATCAGAAATAAGTGACGAAAGAAATGTGGGAAACAATAGCAAAGGTCAATAAAACTAAAGGGTGGTTCTTTGAGAAGATAAAAAAATTAATAAACCATTAGCCAGACTCATCAAGAAAAAAAGGGAGAAGACTCAAATCAACAGAATTAGAAACGAAAAAGAAGTAACAACTGACACTGCAGAAATACAAAGGATCATGAGAGATTACTACAAGTAACTATGTGCAAATAAAATGGATAACCTGGAAGAATTGGACACATTCTTAGAAAAGCACAACCTTCCGAGACTGAACCAGGAAGAAACAGAAAATATAAACAGAACAATCACAAGCACTGAAATTGAATCTGTGATTAAAAAGTTTCCAAAACAAAAGCCCAGGACCAGATGGCTTCACAGGTGAATTCCATCAAACATTTAGAGAAGAGCTAACACCCATCCTTCTCAAAATCCACCAAAACACAGCAGAGGTAGGAACACTCCCAAACTCATTCTACAAGGCCACCATTACCCTGATACTAAAACCACAAAATGATGTCACAAAAGAAAAAAACTACAGGCCAATATCACTGATGAACACAGATACAAAAATCCTCAACAAAATACTAGCAAACAGAATTCAACAGCACATTAAAAGGATCATACACCATGATCAACTGGGGTTTATCCCAGGAATGCAATGATTCTTCAATATATGCAAATCAATCAATGTGATACACCATATAAACAAACTGAAGGATGAAAATCATATGATCATCTCAATAGATGCAGAAAAAGCTTTCGAAAAATTCAACACCCATTTACAATAAAAACTCTCCAGAAAGTAGGCATAGAGGGAATTTACCTCAACATAATAAAGACCATATATGACAAACCTACATCAAACAACATACTCAACTGTGAAAAACTGAAAGCATTTCCTCTAAGATCAGGAACAAGACAAGGTTGTTCACTTTCAACAAGTGGGCAACAAGGCAACAAGGTTGCTCACTTTCAACACTATTAATCAACATAGTTTTGGAAGTTGTAGCCACAGCAATCAGAGAAGAAAAGAAATAAAAGGAATCCAAATCAGAAAAGAAGAAGTAAAACTGTCACTCTTTGCAGATGACATGATACTATAGATAGAGAATCCTAAAGATGCTACCAGAAAACCACTAGAGCTAATCAATGAATTTGGTAAAGTAGCAGGATACAAAATTAATGCACAGAAATCTCTTGCATTCCTATACACTAATGATGAAAAATCTGAAAGAGAAATTAAGGAAACACTCCCATTTACCACTTCAACAAAAAGAATAAAATACCTAGGAATAAACTTACCGAGGGAGACAAAAGACCTGTATGCAGAAAACTATAAGACACTGATGAAAGAAATTAAAGATGATACCAACAGATGGAGAGATATACCATTTTCTTGGATGGGAAGAATCAATAGTGTGAAAATGACTATACTACCCAAAGCAATCTACAGATTCAATGCAATCCCTATCAAATTACAAATGGCATTTTGTACGAAACTAGAACAAAAATTTGTTTGTATGGAAACACAAATGATGCCGAATAGCCAAAGCAATCTTGAGAAAGAAAAACGAAGTTGGAGGAATCAGTCTCCTGGACTTCAGACTATACTACAAAGCTACAGTAATCAAGACAGTATGGTACTGGCACAAAAACCAAAAATATAGGTCAATGGAACAGGATAGAAAGCCCAGAGAAACACCAATGTACATATGGTCACCTTATCTTTGATAAAGGGGGCAAGAATATACAATGGAGAAAAGACAGCCTCTTCAATAAGTGGTGCTGGGAAAACTGGACAGGTTCAAGTAAAACATTAAAATTAGAAACTTCCTAACACCATACACAAAAATAAACTCAAAATGGATTACAGACCTAAATGTAAGGCCAGACACTATAAAACTCTTAGAGGAAAACATAGGCAGAACATTCTATGACATAAATCCCAACAAGATACTTTTTGACCCACCTACTAGAGAAATGGAAATAAAAACAAAAAGAAACAAATGGGACCTAATGAATCTTCAAAGCTTTTGCACAGCAAACGAAACCATAAACAAGGCAAAAAAGACAGCCCTCAGAATGGGAGAAAATATTTGCAAATGAAGCAACTCACAAAGGATTAATCTCCAAAATATAAAAGCAGCTCATGCAGCTCAATATCAAAAAAATAAGAAACCCAATCCAAAAACGGGCAAAAGACATAAGCAGGCATTTCTCCAAAGAAGATATACAGATTGCCAACAAACACATGAAAGGATGCTCAACATCACTAATCATTAGAGAAATGCAAATCAAAACTACAGTGAGATATCACCTCACAGCAGTCAGAATGGCCATCGTCAAAAAATCTACAAACAATAAATCCTGGAGAAGGTGTGGAGAAAAGGGAACCCCCTTGCACTGTTGGTGGGAATGTAAATTGATACAGCCACTATGGAGAACAGTATGGATGTTCCTGAAGAAACTAAAACTAGAATTACCATATGACTCAGCAATCCCACTACTAGGCATATTCCCTGAGAAAACCATAATTCAGAAAGAGTCATGTACCACAATGTTCATCGACAGATGAATGGATAAAGAAGATGTGGCACATATATACAATGGAATATTACTCAACCATACAAAGAGACGAAATTGAGTTATTTGTAGTGAGGTGGATGGACCTAGAGTCTGCATACAGAGTGAAGTAAGTCAGAAAGAGAAAAACAAATACCATATGTTAACACATATATATGGAATCTAAAAAACAAAAAAAGTGGTTCTCATGAACCTAAGAGCAGGACAGCACTAAAGATGCAGAGGTAGAAAATGGATGTGAGGACATGGGGAGGGTGAAGGGCAAGCTGAGATGAAGTGAGAGTGGCATGGACATATATACACTACCAAATGTAAAATAGATAGCTAATGGGAAGCAGCCACATAGCACAGGGAAATCAGGTCAGTGCTTTGTGACCACCTAGAGGGGTGGCATAGGGAGGGTAGGAGGGAGACACAAGAGGGAGGGCATATGGGGATATATAGTCACATATAGCTGATTCACTTTGTTATACTGTAGAAACTAACACAACATTGTAAAGCAATTATACTCCAATAAAGATGTTAAAAAGAGAAAGAAAGAAAAAAACACTATAGATAAATCAATTCTAAAAAATGTTCAAGTAAGCCACAGAAGGCAAGAAAAAGAAAATAGAAAGAGGGCTCTCCTGGTGGCACAGTGGTTAAGAATCCACCTGCCAATGCAGGGGAAACGAGTTTGAGCCCTGGTCCGGGAAGATCCCACATGCCGCGGAGCAACTAAGCCTGTGCGCCACATCTACTGAGCCTGTGTTCTAGAGCCCATGAGCCACAACTACTGAAGCCTGCATGCCTAGACCCCATGCTCCACAACAAGAGAAGCCACTGCAATGAGAAACCCGTGCACCGCAACGGAGAATATCCCACACTGGCCGCAACTAGAGAAAGCCCACAGCCAGCAACCGAGACCCAACACAGCCAAAAATAAAATAAATAAAATAAATAAATTTATTAAAATAAAAAAAGAAAAACAAAGAATTGGAAAACAAATATAAAATGGGAGGCTTACACAATTTTGTAACCTGTGGAAGGAAAAACACATTCACAGACAGATGGACAAAATAAAAAGGCAGAGGACTTTGTACCAGATGAAGGAACAAGATAAAACCCCAGAAAAACAACTAAATGAAGTGGAGATAAGCAACCTTCCAGAAAAAGAATTCAGAATAATGATAGTGAAGATGATCCAGGACCTCGGAAAACGAGTGGAGGCAAAGATCACGAAGATGCAAGAGATGTTTAACAAAGACCTAGAAGGATTAAAGAACAAACAAACAGAGATGAACAATACAATAACTGAAATGAAAACTACACTAGAATGAATCAATAGCAGAATAACTGATGCAGAATAACGGATAAGTGATGTGGAAGACAGAATGGCGGAATTCACTGCTGTGGAACAGAATAAAGAAAAAAGAATGAAAAGAAATGAAGATAGACTAAGAGACCTCTGGGAAAACATTAAACGCAAGAATATTCACATTATAGGGGTCCCAGAAGGAGAAGAGAGAGAGAAAGGACCAGAGAAAATATTTCAAGAGATTATAGTTGAAAATATCCCTAACATGGGAAAGGAAATAGCCACCCAAGTCCAGGAAGCACAGAGAGTTCTAGGCAGGATAAACCCAAGGAGAACTATACTGAGACACATAGTAATCAAACTGACAAAAATAAAGACAAAGAAAAATTATTAAAAGCCACAAGGGAAAAATGGCAAATAACATACAAGAGAACTCCCATAAGATTAACAGCTGATTTCTCAACATAAACTCTGCAAGTAAGAAGGGGGTAGCATGACATATTTAAAGTGATGAAAGGGAAGAACCTACAACCAAGATTACTCTACCTGGCATGGACTTCATTCAGTTTCACCAGAGAAAACAAAAGCTTTATAGACAAGCAAAAGCTAAGAGAATTCAGCATCACCAAACCAGCTCTACAATAAATGCTAAAGGAACTTCTCTAAGTGGGAAACACAAGAGAAGAAAAAGATCTACAAAGCAAACCCATAAAAATTAAGAAAATCATCATAGGAACATACATATTGATAATTACCTTAAACATGAATGGATTAAATGCTTCAACCAAAAGACACAGGCTTGCTGAATGGATACAAAAACAAGACCCATATATATGCTGTGTACAAGAGACCCACTTCAGACCTAGGGACACATACAAATTGAAAGTGAGGGAATGGAAAAAGATCTTCCATGCAAATGGAAATCAAAAGAAGGCTGGAGTAGCAATACTCATATCAGATAAAATAGAATTTAAAATAAAGAATGTTTCAAGAGACAAGGAAGGACACTACATAATGATTAAGGGATCAATCCAAGAAGAAGATATAACAATTACAAATCTATATGCATCCAACATAGGAGCACCTCAATACATAAGGCAACTCCTAACAGCTCTAAAATAGAAAATCGACAGTAACGCAGTAATAGTGGGGAACTTTAACACATAAGTTACACCAATGGACAGATCATCCAGACAGAAAATTAATAAGGAAACACAAGCTTTAAATGACACAATAGACCAGATAGATTTAATTGATATTTATAGGACATTCCATCCAAAAACAGCAGATTACACTTTCTTCTCAAGTGCACATGGAACATTCTCCAGGATAGATCACATCTTGGGTCACAAATCAAGCCTCAGTAAATTTAAGAAAATTGAAATCATATTAAGCATCTTTTCTGACAACAACATTATGAGATTAGAAATCAATTGCAGGGGAAAAAAACGTAAAAAACACAAACACATGGAGGCCAAACAATACGTTACTAAATAACCAAGAGATCACTGAAGAAATCAAAGAAGAAATCAAAAAATACCTAGAGACAAATGACAATGAAAACACGACGATCCAAAACCTATGGGATGCAGCAAAAACAGTTCTATGAGGGAAATTTATAGCAATACAATCCTACCTCAAGAAACAAGGAAAATCCCCAATAAACAATCTAACCTTACACCTAAGGAACTAGAGAAAGGAGAACAAACAAAACCCAAAGTTAGTAGAAGGAAAGAAATCATAAAAATCAGAGCAGAAATAAATGAAATAGAAACAAAGAAAACAATAAAAAAGATCAATAAAACTAAAAGCTGGCTCTTTGGGAAGATAAGCAAAATTGATAAACCTTTAGCCAGACTCATCAAGAAAAAGAGGGAGAGGACTCAAATCAATAAAATCTGAAATGAAAAAGGAGAAGTTACAACAGACACGGCAGAAATACAAAGCATCATAAGAGTCTACTACAAGCAACTCTATGCCAATAAAATGGACAACCTGGAAGAAATGGACAAACACTTAGAAAGGTATAACCTTCCAAGACTGAACCAGGAAGATATAGAAAATATGAACAGACCAATCACAAGCACAGAATTTGAAACTGTGATTAAAAATCTTCCAACAAAGCAAAGTCCAGGACCAGATGGCTTCACAGGTGAATTCTATGAAACATTTAGAGAAGAGCTAACACCCATCCTTATCAAACTCTTCCAAAAAAATTGCAGAGCATGGGACACTCCCAAACTCAGTCTATGAGGCCACCATCATCCTGATACCAAAACCAGACAAAGACACTACAAAAAAAGAAAACTACAGACCAATATCACTGATGAATATAGATGCAAAAATCCTCAAAAAAATACTAGCAAACAGAATCCAACAACACGTTAAAAGGACCATACACCATGATCAAGTGTATGGTTTACCCCAAGGATGCAAGGATTCTACAATATACGCAAATCAATCAATGTGACACACCATATTAACAAACTGAGGAATAAAAACCATATGATCATCTCAATAGATGCAGAAAAATCTTTTGACAAAATTCAACACCCATTTAAGATAAAAATTCTCCAGAAAGTGGGCATAGAGGGAACCTTTCCTCTAGGATAAAGAACAAGACAAGGATGTCCACTCTCGCCACAATTATTCAACATAGTTTTGGAAGTCCTAGCCAGGACAATCAGAGGAGAAAAAGAAATAAAAGGAATACAAATTGGAAAAGAAGAAGTAAAACTGTCAATGTTTGCAGATCACATTATACTATACATAGAGAATCCTAAAAATGCCACCAGAAAACTACTAGAGCTAATCAATGTATTTGGTAAAGTTGCAGGATACAAAATTAATGCACAGAAATCTCTTGTATTCCTATACACTAACAATGAAAGATCAGAAAGAGAAATTAAGGAAACAATCCCATTCACCAGTGCAACAAAAAGAATAAAATACCTAGGAATAAACCTACCTAAGCAGGTAAAAGACCTGTACTCAGAAAATTATAAGACATATGAAAGAAACCAAAGATGACACAAACAGATGGAGAGATATACCATGTTCTTGAACTGGAAGAATCAATATTGTGAAAATGACTATACTACCCAAAGCAATCTACAGATTCAATGCAATCCCTATCAAATTACCAGTGGCATTTTGTACAGAACTAGAACAAAAAGTCTTAAAATTCATATGGAGACACAAGAGACCCTGAATAGCCAAAGCAGTCTTGAGGGAAAAAAATGGAGCTGGAGAAATCAGACTTCCTGACTTCAGACTATACTACAAAGCTACAGTAATCAAGACAATATGGTACTTGCACAAAAACAGAAATATAGATCAATGGAACAGGATAGAAAGCCCAGAGATAAACCCATGCACCTATGGTCAACTAATCTATGACAAAGGAGACAAGGATATACAATGGAAAAAAGACAGTCTCTTCAATAAGTGGTGCTGGGAAAACTGGACAGCTACATGTAAAAGAATGAAATTAGAACACTCCCTAACACCATACACAAAAATAAACTCAAAATGGATTCGAGACCTAAATATAAGACCGGACACTATAAGACTCTTAGAGGAAAACATAGGAAGAACACTCTTTGACATAAATCACAGCAAGATCTTTTTTGATCCACCTCCTAGAGTAATGGAAATAAAAACAAAAATAAACAAATGGGACCTAATGAAACTTAAAACTTTTGCAAAGGAAAGGAAACTACAATCAAGACAAAAAGACAACCCTCAGAATGGTAGAAAATATTTGCAAATGAATCAATGGACAAAGGATTAATCTCCAAAATATATAAACAGCTCATGCAGCTCAATATTAAAAAAACAAACAATCCAATCCAAAAATGGGCAGAAGACCTAAATAGACATTTCTCCAAAGAAGACATACAGGTGGCCAAGAAGCGCATGAAAAGTTGCTCAATATCACTAATTATTAGAGAAATGCAAATCAAAACTACAATAAGGTATCACCTCACACCAGTTAGAATGGGCATCATCAGAAATTGTACAAACAACAAATGCTGGAGAGGGTGTTGAGAAAGGGGAACCTTCTTGCACTGTTGGTGGGAATGTAAATTGATACAGCCACTATGGAGAACAGTATGGAGGTTCCTTAAAAAATGAAAAATAGAACAACCATATGACCCAGCAATCCCACTACTGGGCATATACCCAGAGAAAACTATAATTCAAAAAGACACATGCACCCCAATGTTCATTGCAGCACTATTTACAATATCCAGGTCATGGAAGCAACCTAAATGCCCATCGACAGACCAACGGATAAAGAAGTTGTGGTACATATATACAATGGAATATTACTCAGCCATAAAAAGGAACGAAATTGGGTCATTTTTTGAGATGTGGATGGATCTAGATACTGTCATACAGAGTGAAGTAAGTCAGAAAGAGAAAAACAAATATCGTATATTAATGCATATATGTGGAACCTAGAGAAATGGTAGAGATGAACCGGTTTGCAGGGCAGAAATAGAGACACAGATGTAGAGAACAAACATATGGACACCAATGGGGGGAAAGTGGTAGGGGGGTTGGTGGTGGAATGAATTGGGAGATTGGGATTGACATGTATACACTAATATGTATAAAATGGATAACTAATAAGAACCTGCTGTATAAAAAATAAAATAAAATTTGAAAACAAAGGGAGACAGGCTTTAACGTACCAATAATTACATTAAGTAAAAATGGTCTAAATACATATTTTTAAGAAGAAAGACGGGAAAAGTGGATTAAAAAGCATTACCAATTTATACGTTGTCTACGCTTCAAATATACAAATATAAGCAGGTTGAAAATAAAAGGATAGAAAAATACACTGTTATGGGCTGAATTATATTGCCCCAAGTTAATGCTGATGTTCTAATCTGCAGTATCTCATAATGTAACAGTACTTGGAGACAGGGCCTTTAAAAAGAAAACTAAGTTAAGAGGATCATTAGGATTGGCCCTAATCCAATATGGCTGGTGTCCCTAAAGAAGAGCGAATTAGAACACAAAAATATACAGATGGATGACCAAGTGAAGACACAGTGAGACTTTGCAGCCATCTATAATCAAAAGAGAGAGGCCTCAGAAATAAATAAACATGCTACTACCAGGTCCCAGACTTCTAGCCTCCAGGATTGTTAGAAAATAAAGTTCTATTTTTTTAGCCCCCCAGTCTATATTTTGTTATAGTAGCCCTAGCCAACGAATATAGATACCAAGCAAATACCAATCTAAACATTAATCAAAGAAAGCATGAGTTGTTTTAATACCATCACATAAAGTAGATTTCAGACCAAAAAATATTACCAGACACAGAAAAGGACATTATATAAAGATAAAAGGGCCAGCCCAGAAAGACATAGTAATCCTAAATGCATATGCATCAAACAGCAGAGCTGCAAAATATGTGAAGCAAAAACTGACTGAACATAAAGAAGTAGAATATTTCACAATTATAGCTGGAGACTTCAACACCACCTCTCAATAACTGAAAGAATAACTAGACAGAAAATCATCAAGGATACAGAAGAATTCAACAACACTATCAGCCAACAGGATATAATCAACATGTATGAAACCCATAAATAGCAGAATACACATTCTCATCAAGTTACCACAAAACACATTTCAAGACAGACTATATCTTAAGCCATAAAACAAACTTCAACACATTTAAAATAATGGAAATCATATAGAGTATGTTCTCTACTCACAGTGGAATCAAACCAGAAATCAATAATAAAAAGATAACGGGAAAATTTTCAACCACTTAGAAAATAAACAACAGACTTCTAAATAAACCATGGATCAAGGAAGAAGTATCAAAGAAATTAAAAAATATATTGAGCTGAATAAAAATTATGTCAGAATTTGTGGGACACAGCTAAAGCAACATGAAGAGGGAAATTTATAGAAATTTTACACATACGTTAGAAAACAGGAAAAAACTCAAATTAGTAATCTAAGCTCTAAACTCAAGAAGGTAGAAAAAGATGAGAAAAGGAAATCCAAAGGAAGCAAAAGAAACCCAAGCCAAAAGAAGGAAGACAATAATAAAGACAGGAATTGAAATCAATGAAATTTAAAACAGAAAAACAATAGAGGAGATCAAGGAAACAAAGAGCTGGTTTTTTGAAAGGTCAACAAAATTGAAAAACCTCTAACAAGAACAACCAAAAAAATAACAGAAAAGAAACAAATTGCCAATAACATAAATGAAACAAGGGCTATCACTATAGGCCCTGTAGCCACGAAAATGATAATAAGAACAAACTAAGAATAACTTTACAGAGATAAACAAATAAACTTGACATTAGATGAAATGGACAAATTCCTCAAAAAACACAAACTATCACAACTCACACAATTTGGAATAGATAATTTGAATAACTCTACAACTGTTATGGAAATTGAATTCATAATTTAAAAATGCCTCCAAGGGACTTCCCTGGTGGCTCAGTGGTTAAGAATCTGCCTGCCAATGCAGAGGACATGGGTTCGATCCCTGGTCTGGGAAGATCCCACATGCTGCAGAGCAACTAGGCCCGAGCGCCACAACTATTGAGCCCACGTTCAACAATTACTGAAGCCCATGCCCCTACAGCCCATGCTCCGCGACAAGAGAAGCCATCACAATGAGAAGCCTGCATACCACTACGAAGAGCAGCCCCTGCTTGCCACAACTAGAGAAAGCCTGCGTGCAGCAACGAAGACCCAACGCAGCCAAAAATAAATAAATAATTAACTAAATATTTATTTATTTATTTAAAAAATGCGGGCTTCCCTGGTGGCGCAGTGGTTGAGAATCTGCCTGCTAATGCAGGGGACACGGGTTCGAGCCCTGGTGTGGGAAGATCCCACATGCCGCGGAGCAGCTAGGCCCATGAGCCACAACTACTGAGCCTGCGTGTCTGGAGCCTGTGCTCCACAACAAGAGATGCCGCGATAGTGAGAGGCCCCCGCACTGCAATGAAGAGTGGCCCCCGCTTGTCACAACTAGAGAAAGCCCTCACACAGAAACGAAGACACAACACAGCCAAAAGTAAAATAAAATAAATAAATAAATAAAAGAAATGCATTCCATTAAAAACAAATACCTACAAAAGATTTCCAGGCACAGATGATTTCATTGGAGAATTCTACCAAACACTTAGAAGAGAATTAACATCAATTCTACACGATATCTTCCAAAAAATGAAAGAGGAGGGAACATTCCCAATTCATTTCATGAAATTGGTATTACCCTGATACCAAAACCAGGTAATGACTACAAAAAGGAAACCACACTCAAGAGCACAGATACACAAATCCTTCATAAAATATTAGAAAATACAATTCAGCAACATATAAAAGGAATTACACATTATTACCAAATGGGATTAATTTCAAGGGTGCAAGGCTGATTCAACATTAAAAAATCAATGATTGTAATCTACCATATCAATAGGCTAAAGAAGAAAACTCATAAAAGCACATCAATTGATCCAGAAAAAGTACTGGATAAAATTCAACACCCATGTGTGAATAAAGCTCTCAGACATGTAGGAAGAGAGGAGAAATTTCTCAACTAATAAAAAGCATGTACAAAAGAAAAAAAACCCCTACAAATAGATCATACTAAAGGGAAAAGGCTGAATTTTCCCCACTAAGATTGGGAAGGAGGGAAGAATGCCTACTCTCTCCATACTTATGCTACATAGACCTAAAGTTCTATCCAGGTCAATAAGGCAAGACAAGGAAACAAATGATATACAGATCAGAAAGGAAGAATTAAAACTGTCCCTGAGTACCCTCTTGCACTGTTGGTAGGAATGTAAATTGATACAGCCACTATGGAGAACAGTAGGGAGGTTCCTTAAAAACCTAAAAATAGAACTACCATACAACCCAGCAATCCCACTACTGGGCATATACCCTGAGAAAATCATAATTCAAAAAGAGTCATGTACCACAATGTTCTTTGCAGCTCTATTTACAATAGCCAGGACATGGAAACAACCTAAGTGTCCATCAACAGATGAATGGATAAAGAAGATGTGGCATATATATACAATGGAATATTACTCAGCCATAAAAAGAAATGAAATTGAGTTATGTGTAGTGAGGTGGATGGACAAAGAGTCTGTCATACAGAGTGAAGTAAGTCAGAAAGAGAAAAACAAATACTGTATGCTAACACATATATATGGAATCTAAAAAAAAAAATAGTCATGAAGAACCTAGGCTCAGGACGGGAATAAAGACGCAGATGTAGAGAATGGACTTGGGGACACGGGGAGGGGGAAGGGTAAACTGGGACGAAGTGAGAGAGTGGCATGGACATATATACACTACCAAATGTAAAACAGATAGCTAGTGGGAAGCAGCCGCATAGCACAGGGAAATCAGCTTGGTGCTTTGTGACCATTTAGAGGGTTGGGGTAGGGAGGGTAGGAGTTAGATGCAAGAGTGAGGGGACATGGGGATATATGTATACATATAGCTGATTCATTTTGTTATACTGTAGAAACTAACACAACAGTGTAAAACAATTATACTCCAATAAAGATGTTAAAAAAACAAACAAAAAAACCTGTCCCTATTTGTAGATAACATGATTGATCATCTATGTAGAAAATCCCAAGGAATCTTAAAAAAAAACTCCTAGAACTCCTAGAACTCATAAGTGAGTTCAGCAAAGATGCAAAATACAAGATAAATATACAAAAATTGTTTTTTATTTCTATACACTATTTTATTTCTATTTACTAGCAAGGAACACAGGGACACCAAAATTTAAAATATACCATTTAAAATTGCTCAAAAAAGAGAAATAGGTGCAAATCTAACTAATATATATGTGTGTATATGTATGTGTATATATATATATGACTTGTATGCTGAAAACTACAAAATGTAGAGGAAAGTGATCAAAGAAGATTTTAATATATTGAGAGATATACTGTGTTAATGAGTTGGACAACATAGTAAAGATGTCAATTCTCCTTCCCCAAATTGCTATATAGGTTTAATACTACTCTTATCAAAATCTCAGTAATATGTTTGTAAAAATGAAGATTATTCTAAAATTTACATGGAAAGGAACTAGAATAGTTGAAAAGATTTTGGAAAAGTAGAATAAAGTGGGAGGAATTAGTCTACCCAATCTCAAGATTAATTACATACCTACAAGATTAATTACATAGCAAGATTGTGCAGTATGGACAGAGAGATACACAGACCATTGGGACCAAATAGAGAACTCAGATATCTGATTAGGGGTTAATATCCAAAATATATAAAGAACATATAATAACTCAATAGCAGAAAAAACAAATTTTTAAATGGGCAGAGGATCTGAATAGACATTTTTTCAAAGACATCCAAATGGCCAACAACTACAGCAAAAGAAGATTAACATTACTAATCATCAGGATAATGCAAATCAAAACCACAATGTGATATCACCTCACACCTGTGAGAATGGCTGTTACCAAAAAGATAAGAAATAACAAGTGTTGGAGAGGAGGTGGAGAAAAGGAAAACCTCGAGCACTGTTGGTGGGAATATAAATTGGTATGGCCACTATGGAAAAATGTATGGTGGTTCCTCAAAAAAATTAAAAATAATAAAACTAACATATGATCTAGCAATTCTACTCTGGAAATTTATTTGAAGAAAAATGAAAACACCAATTTGAAAAGATATATGCACCCCCATGTTCACTGCAGCATTATTTTCAATAGCCAAATATGGAAAAACCTGAGTCCATCAATGGAGGAATGTATAAGAAAATGTGATATATATCTACATATAACTGTGATATATACTATACACACACACACACACACACACACACACACACACACACACACACACTGGAATACTATTCAGCCACAAAAAAGAATGAAATCTTGCCATTTGCAACAATGTGGATGGACTTTGAAGGCATTATGCTAAGTGAAATATGTCAGAGAATGACAACGTATGATCTCACTTCTGTGTGGAATTAAACGACAACAAAAACAACAAGCCAAGCTCACAGATACAGAGAACAGATTGGTGGTTGCCAGATGTGGAGGATGGGGGACAGGAGAAATGGGTGAAAGTACAAAAGCTACAAACTTCCAGTTATAAAATAATTAAGTCATGGGGATGTAATGTACAGCATGGCGACTACAGTTAATAACACTGTACAGTTTATTTGAAAATTGCTAACAGAGTAGATCCTAAAAGTCCTCATCACAAGAAGAAAATTATTTTCTAACTGTATATGCTGATGGATGTTAACTGGACTTATTGTGCTGATCATTTTGCAATATATACAAATATTGAGTCATTATGTTGCACTCCTGAAATTAATATAATGTTATATGTCAAGTATACCTCAATCAAAAAAAATAAAGGACCTAGAAATAGACCCACACAAATATGCTCAGTAGAGTTTTTAACAATGGTGCAAGTGCAATTCAGTGGAGGAAAGATAGGCTTTTCAACAAATGGTGCTGGAGCAATTGGATATCCATAGGCAAAAAGATGAACTTCGCCCTAACGTCACACCTTATACAGAAATTAATCCGGGGGATGCAGCTGTGGGAATGGAAAGGAGGTGATGGATTACAGAGACAATGAGGGGATATAATCCACAGGCTGGACTAATTTTTTATAGGGGATGGATTAAGAGCTTTAGGCAGGAGTGAAGCAAGAGGGAAGAATCCAGGATGAACTTGGTTGTTGGACTAGAAGCTATTTGGGAGAGTGGGGCTAAAAGATGATATGTCCAGATGTGGACATAGAAAGCTCCAGCTGCCTATAAGATATCCTGGTGGAAAAGCTCAGTCAACAGTTCACAACTGGGCCTAAAGCTCAGGAAAGACATATGACTGTACTAGAGATCTGAGGGTCGCCAGTAAATAGGGAGAGGATAACAAGAAAAAGGCAAGCAGTGGATTGAGTCCTGGGAACATTAACACTTAGGGAGATAGAGAAAGAGGATCCAGCCACAGGTAGTAAGAACAAATGCAGAAGGATAGGAAGAAAATCAGGATAAATGGTACCACTTCCTGAGAGCAAAAGGGAAGAGAGGGTTGTAAGAAGCATGGCTTGGTCAGTGGGGTCAAATGCTACAAAGAAGTCAAATATGATAAGAATTGAGAAATAGCCGCTGCACTAACATTGAACTTTTGCTTGATGGCTTCAATGGAGGAGTAGAGCCAGAAGCCAGTTGCATTAATTTAAGGAGTAAATGGGAGGCAGGGAAGTGGACATTTGGGACAGAAAAGTTTGGCTCAGATATAAAGGAAAGAGGAAGGGGAGTAGCTAGAGATTGTGAAGGCATTAAAGGGTCAAGGGAAAGTTGTTAGGGGGCATTGTTTGTTGTGCTCACAGGCAGAGGGGATGATTCCAATAGAAAGCAGAAGGCTGGAGATATAGATGAGACTGGAATGCACATATATCAAGATATCTTATAAAATTCTCATAGTCATGGCTTTTGTTCAAAGCCTGAACTAGGTGCTTTTCCACTAAGATCAGAAACAAGGTAAGGATACCCCTCTTCTTTTCAACACCATACTGGACATTCAAGCTAATGCAAAAGGACAAGAAAAGGAAATAAAAGGTATACAGATTCAGAAGAAAAGCAAAACCCTTTGTTCACATGACATGATAGCCCATACAGAAAATTCCACAGAAGTGACCCAAAAAAATCATGAAACTAATAAGCAATTAAATCAAGATTGCAGGATACAAGGTTAATATCCAAAGTCTATTGTTTTCCCAAATAACAGCAATGAAAAATTAGAACTTGAAATTAAAAACATAATACCATTTATATTAGCGCACGTGAAAAAATACTTAGGCTTAAACCTAACAAAATACGTTAAGATCAATATGAGGAAGTCTACAATATTCTGATGAAAGAAATCAAAATTGGGCTTCCCTGGTGGCGCAGTGGTTGAGAGTCCGCCTGCCGATGCAGGGGACATGGGTTCGTGCCCCGGTCCGAGAGGATCCCGCATGCCGTGGAGCGGCTGGGACCATGGGCCATGGCCGCTGAACCTGCGCGTCCGGAGCCTGTGCTCCGCAATGGGAGACGCCACAGCAGTGAGAGGCCCGCGAGCCGCAAAAAAAAAAAAAAAAAAAAGAAAAAAAAAAGAAATCAAAATTAAATAAATGGAGAGCTAGTCCATGTTCATGGATCAGGAAGCTCAATATTATTAAGATGTCAGTTCCTCCCAACTTCATCTGTAGACTCAATGCAATTTCAATAAAAATCCCAGAAAGTTATTTTATGAATAATAACAAACTGATTCCAAAGTATATATGGAAATGCAAAAGACTCAGAATAAGTCAACACGCTATTGAAGAACAAAGTCAGAAGACTGATACTACCCAACTTCAAGATTAATTATAAAGCTACAGCAATCAAGACAGTATGCTACTGGCCAGAGAATAGAAAAATAAATCAATGGGGCAGAATAGAGAGCCAAGAACGAGAACCACACAAATAAAATAAAATTATCTTTGACAAAGGAGCAAAGATAATTCAATGGAGAAATGATTGTTTTTTCGATAAATGGTGCTGGACTAACTGGATATCTACCTCAAAAAAATGAATCTAGATGCAGAGCTTATAACCTCCACAAAAATTAACTCAAAATGGGTCATACTCCCAAATGTAAAACACCAAACTATAAAACTCCTAGATTATAACGTAGGAGAAAATCTAGATGACCTTGGATAGGGCAATGGCTTTTTAGGTACAACACCAAAGACATGACCCGTGAAAGAAAAAAATGAGAAGTTGCACTTCATTAAAATTAAAAACTCCTACTCTGTGAAAGGCACTGTCAAGAGGATGAGAAGACAAGCCACAGATTGGGAGAAAATACTTGCAAAAAAACATATCTGATACAGGACTGTTATGTAAAATATACCAAGAACTGTTAATACTCAGCAATAAGAAAATGAACAACCTGATTTAAAAAATGGTCAAAAGACCTAAATAGACACCTCACCAAAGAAGATATACAGATAGTAAATAAACATATGAAAACAGGCTCAACATCATATGTTATTGGGGAATGCTAATTACAATGAGACACTACAACATACCTATTAGAATGGTTATAATCCAACACCAATTGCTGGTAAGGATGTGAAACAACAGGAACTCTCATTCATTGCTGACGGGAATAAAAAATGGTATAGCTATTTTGGAAGACAGTTTAGTAATTTCTTACAAAACTAAACAAACTCTCACCATACAATCCATCAGTCATGCTCATGAATGTTTACAGCAGTTTTATTCACAGTTGCCAAAACTTGGAAGCCACCAAAATATCTTTCAATAGGTAAATGAACAAACAAACTGAGGTACATTTAAACTATAAAATATTATTCCACAGTAAAAAGAAATGAGCTATGAAGCCACAAAAAGAAACAGAGGAACCTTGAATGCATATTGGTAAGTGAAAGAAGTCGACCTGAAAAGCCTATGTGTTGTATAATTCCAGCCACATGAAATCTCGGAAAAGGTAAAACTATGGAGTCAAAGGTCAGTGGTTGTCACAGGTTTGGGGGGAGGAAGGAATGAATAGGTGGAACATAGAGCAGTAAATAGGGCAATAAAACTATTCTGCATGATACTGTAATGGTGGACACGTGTAATGATACATTTGTCAAAACCTGTAGCATGCACCTCACAAAGTGTGAACCCCAATTTAAACTATGGACTCCAGTTGATAATGATGTGGCAATGCTGGTTCATCAATTGTACCAAATGTACCACGCTTGCGAGAGATGTGGATGGTGGGGGAGGCTGTGTATTGTGGGGAGAGGAAGGCGGCCATACGGGAACTCTCTGTACTTTCCGCTCAATTTTGCTGTGACCCTGACACTGCTCTGAAAAATAAAGTCTATTGAGAAATATGCGCAACGTTCATCATCCAAATATCTTGTTTAGGCTCCAGCAGGTGCAGGAACCGCCAGACAGAGCATACCCCATGTCAGCAGTTGAGAGCACAAAACGGAGAAGGTTACCTTAGAGCACTTCCTCAGAGGCCAAAGGGGACTTTCTTCTTTGCTTATTTTTACAACTGGTGGAAGAAAACGTTTAGTTCCTTGGAGGCCCAGGGACAGTCAAATGAGGCAGCTGTGGGCCAGCTTTCCGAGAAGCCTTACAAAAGCATGGCAGCATCCAGACTTCCTGTTCCCAGGGCTGCCATCAACATCATGCCATTGCCAAGGAAGCCAGATGGAGGACAGATCAGCTGGCACCCGGCGTCGGGCCATTTCCCTATTTGGTCGTTCACCTGCCCCAGCCCACTGTTGATGTGTTCCTGTTTTGGTTGTATCTTTTAAGATTTTCCAGAGCGCTTGTCACACACAACAAGAAAACATGCTGTCCCATTCCCTCTCCAACTCTCTCTAGGTCAGTGGTTCTCAACCTAGGCTACACATTGAAATCATCTGGGGAGGCTGAAAAGGCTGACACTACCTGGGCCCCACCTGCTGAGATCCTAATTTGATTGGTGTGGCAGTGGGTTCCCACGTGATTCTAATTTGCAGTCAAGGTTGTAAATTACTAGTCTCAGCGGGTCCGTGGGGTTTACACAGACTCCTACACTCCACCCAGCCATAGGAAGGGGGTTGTTTCTGGTTTCAGAGACATTCTTCCATGCCCCATCCCATCCCCAGCACACACAACAAGGCTCTAGGAAACATTCTTTCAGTTGATGTATTCACTAATCGTCATGGATATGTATTGAGCACCTACTACGTGTAAGCTAGATGCTGGGAAACTACATACACTTCCCTCAAAGAGCTCAGTATAAAAACATCATCAACCTAAAGACCTCTTATACAAAGGATTAAGTTCTAGGGTCACTATTTAAGGTGACAGTTTGTAGAGATTCAATTTGACAAGTCTCTGCCCTGGCTCAGGGCTCTGTCAGCCAGAAGGAGGAGGAGGCCTGTTTGTAATTCACCCAAGGTACCACACATGCTAGCTGGGGTGCTGGCCTCAAGCAGAAGGACCTGAGTCAGGCACTAGCACCATGCCTGGTGCATGGGAGGTACTCTGTATTATTCATTGAGCGACTACAATGGGCTGCACAGAAGCGTTCATAAGAGGGATTAATTCTGTCTACAGGGATGAGGTTGAGAAAGTATGAAGAGGTAACAGTTGAGCTGAACCTTGAGGAACGGCATGCCTGGTGGGGAGACAGGAGACAAGCATCCCCCAAGATGGGTTGAACTACGGAGTGGAGAGTGGGTATCTGAGGCATTTATATCTGCCGGAGCACCGCACGGAGGGGCTGTATGAAGCAAGCAGACAAGGGAGAAGTTGTGAAGGGCTTATGATGGAGTAGGGACTTGTACCCACTGGGGAGCAGTGGGAGGATTTTCATCTCACATGTAGCACAATCAGACCTTGGTTTCTTCGATTACACTGGTAGCCATGTGGAAAAGAACGTAACCAAAGACTCCAACTCAGTTGCAAAGGCCCTTAAGAGCCTTGAGAATTCCCAAGGGAAATTTAAAGTTAGATCCCCAGGAATTCTCAGGATTCGACTCTTCCTCCCTCAGCCTCCATACACCCTGCTCACACTCTACACCAAGGCTACTAAAGGCTCCATCTGGGTTTTTGTTGGCTATTAGTACCTTTGCAGTGGGTGCAGCAATGGCTTTGTCTATACTTCTTCAGATGATCTGAGGTGATCAAGAGTCAAAGAAGAAACAGTCTTGAGAGGATTTGTATCCTGAGACTTCCCCCATCAAAGCTGTCCACAACCAACTGACAGAAGACCTTGACCAGAGGGAGAACAAATGATAAATTTTGACGAGTATTCCATTCCTCCTAGAGAGCACTATGAATCTTGAAGAAACACTTCTGCAAAACCAGAGAGAAAATATGCTACCCTACATTTCTTAGGGTGTTCCTATATTTTAGGGACTCAAGAGCGAGCAATTTCTTTTACCCTCAAAAGCCCATCAGATACCCACACAGTCTAAATATAAAGTTGTCATGTTCATTTCATGAAATGTACTGCTCACATAAGTAGAAATGGAGGATTATTGCATGCTCTTCTTTCTACGTATTCTTTCATGAATTCTGAATGTTTTTGTTGAAATGTAAATTTTTAGTAGCTTATCTTCTGTAATTTAAACCAACAAAAAATAAACTCCTAGGGCCCACCTCTCTTACTGAATCAGAATCTCTAGGAGCAGAGCCCAGGAATCTGTATTCTAAGGAGCTCCCAGTTGATCTAACTCATTGCCTCCCTGACTTCAGGCATCTACATAACCTTTGCCATAGTCACAGTGCCCTTTTGCTATTGTTCACTCAAGTTGTTTTAGGTCAACTTTAAAATTGTATTCATCCTAAATAATATCCATTAAATCACGGTTTTGATGCATCGTGTTCTAAAAATGTACATTAAAACACCTAACTATTTAAAAAACCCATTGTGGACTAGCTGAAAGCAGCCCCTGCTCCGCCCCACTAATTCAAACTAATTAGAAAGAGTGGGTTCAGCTGCGTCCGGGCCCATGTGATTCAAACTTTGGAGTCTCTTCTTCCAGGACCCCTCTTCCTAGGCATGGGTGCCCTCACACAGCCCTGTGGAAAGCCCCTCACTGCCAGGACGCACCCCTGTCCTTCCCCCAGGTACCCGCTCCTGTCGCTCCAACCAAACTGGCTTTTTATATCTGAACTTCGGACGGTATCACTACAGCACGTTAATAAATGTTAAAATAAAATTTGCAGGTTCAACCCCTAGTAGCAAAAGTGCTTTGTTTTCCAAGAATGGGATTCTTCTCAAACGGATATGTTCATACAGCCCTTTGCATCAGCACCTAAAAACGGCACCCGTTTCTCCAGCTTCATTTCTTTTCAATCTTCCTCACTCACTCTGCCTCAGCCACACTGGCTTTTTTTAGTCCTTGGAACACACCATACTTTCTCCCGCTTAACATACAAGCTTATTCCTACCTCAGGGCCTCTGCATTTGCTGGATTTCTTCACGTCACTGCCACCTACACATTCTTTCGGTTTCAACTCAAACGTCACTGCTTTCCCAGAGGCAGCTCCTGACCAACTCAGCAAAAGTTACACCAATTCCCCACAAGCGCTCCCCTCCAGGCATCCTCTATCACAGCTGTTTTCAACCAAGGGTATTATTGCCTCTCAGGAGACGTTGGTAATGTCTACAGACATTTGCAGTTGTCACCACCTGGGGGGCACAAATGTTCTCTAGTGAGTAGAGGCCAGGGATGCTGATACACAATCATATAATGCACAGTACAGCTCCCTACCACAAAGGGTTATCTGGCCCCAGATGCCATGTTTGAGAAGTTCAGCTCTACCGGTGTATATCTTTTTTTCCTTATCATTACCAGCACCTGAATTGATGGTGTGGGGTTTTCTTTCCTACTGAATTGGAGCTCCTTGGGAACTGGAGTTCAGCGCTGTTCTCTGTTCCACCCACAGCACCTAGAGGAATGTCAGGCACACCTGACTCTCAAATCTTGCCCCATTTGCCCTTGTCCTGAGAGTCCACAGCAAGTTGAAGATGGCTGGCCTTGACTAAATGATGAGAATAAGAAAACAAGTCAATTTCCAAAATGAAAACAAAAATGTGTTTTATTAATGAGTGTAGGTACAAATCAAGCTCATGATGAGGAGTCCCTCATACCTGCATGTACTCACAAAATTATCTTCACAGCCATCAATGAAAGATTGGTTCCTCTACTTTTAAAGATGTGCAGAATTTCCTAAGTTCAAATATATAGCTTTAATTATACCAGTGTCCTAAAGCCGCAAGATCGATTGTAGAAAATGGAATCTCGATGGTCTCAAAAGATCAAAAACAAAAGTAAATTCATTATATAAAATTGGTACTTTTACAGAAAAGAATTTAATATTAACTAAGTACCTCCCCTTCCTTCCCTCTAACCCATGCTCCCTCTCAGTTATTGACAAATTTTTGTACAGTTTAAAATGATAGCCAAATTACCCAATATCAACTTTTCAAAAACAGAAACATTATTCAGAAAAATAATAAAAGGTACCATATAGCAAGACACTTATGAATGCAACACCGTTGAAATTATTCACTGAGCACTGATGCTAGATCTATCACTGCCAACTCCACACACACACAAAAGAAACCTTTGCATTTCTGTAGTGTTTTTCACTTTTATTTTTCTCACAAAGAATATGTCATTGGAATTACCACTATACACCAATGTATGTTTGGAAATAATTCTAAGAGGTGTAAAAAAAATTTAGCACAACATTGTAAATCATCTCTACTTCATTAAAAAATATATTAAAAACTTAGGCATAAAGAATGATTTATCCTAATGTCATCCAATGTTACTGGTAAGAGTTAGGATTAGAACTCAGGTCCTATCTCTAATTCTGTGTACCATCTGCTTTCTCCCAGGTTCCCCATCTTGTTTCACAGAATGCTACTGGGTATGCCAGTAGTCATGGTGCTCAGGGATTTTAAACAAATTTTGGAAATGCTGGATTGAATAAAGTCGATCAAATTCCCACAACCTGTAATGTGTCATCACAAAAACTCCAGGAAGGATATGGAGAATAGAGCACGCATCAAAAAATTCAAAGCCCCACAAGCCACAAAGCAGGTAACAAACGTGAGCCTGCAGGCAAGGCAAGGACTGGGGCGGGGCTGAGGGATGTGGCGCCATCTAGTGGGGCCCTGGCTGCATAGGGATGCAGCCCGATGTTGTTAGGTCTTTCCAGAGAAGTTATCCATCTTGACATTAATTTGAAATCACTATGGTTATGCATGTTGTCTTGAATTAAAAAAAAAATATCCCTGTAGTTGGAACATAATTTTTTAAACTAGATCAGTCTGGTCCCACTTGTGAAAACTAGTATACAATGTTTAGCAATCTTCTTTGCCCCATAACCTTTATTCAGAGGTCCTGTTAATTTCCCAGAACTCCGCAGAAGTGTCAAAAACATTGCCTTCAAAAACGAGCATCCAGCCCTCATGGACCACTTTGGTGTGAGTAGCTCTGAACACCTCCCAAATAACTCAAGCATGAGTTGTTTCAGGGTTTGCTTAAATTGAAATTAATTTCCAGTCTTGTTAACTGTTCATGTAGAAATGCTCCTAGTGACTAAAAATATCCTTACTGTTAGCCTTTCTCTAACTCTTCTGGAAAAACCAAAAATTTAATTGAGCTGTGAAAAAGATATAACACAGGAATTGATTCAATATGAAAAAGACACTTTATCCTTCCAAAACAATTTTAAAAATCAAAGTGGTTTGAGGACAATTTAGCATTTCGGTTGAAACTGGTAATACTCTCAAACAACACTATTATATTTGCAAACTAGCTTTTCTAAGTCAGAAAGCCTCTTTTACTACTCCCTCCCCCTCTTTTTTCCTTTTATTTCCACCCTGCCTCATTCTAAAAATTACATCAGAGAGTCTGCCAGTTGTCTACATAAGTGCCTAGAACTGTGGCACCAATGTAGCAGAAACAGCATAAATCATGTGGCAATTGATTTTCTTCCCCTGGTGTCTCCATTGTCTACTCACTACGCTAGCTTCTTCTAACTGCTAAAATACCCATCCTGGTCCCAGGGAAAGCACTTCTATTTCCAGAGCCCTGAGAAACCAGATCTACCTATAATGGCAAAATCACACTCACATTTTCCCATTGTGTAAATAAAAACCTGTACACTCCCATGATTTGAAACCCTTGGGGGCCCTAAGGAATATAACATTTGAAGTTACTTGATTAAAAAAAAAAAGACAATCATGAAATGCTTCCAAGTTAAGTCCTTTAAGTCCCAAATTGGATTTGCTGATTTTAAGTGGTATTCAGCTCTTCTTGACAGCTTTGGTAACTGAGGTAGTAGTGTTTATTCTGTCTCCTCAAGGAGAATTCTTGATAGAAAACAGGATTCACAGGGTCTAAAGAGAATGTACAATTCTAAGGAATAAATTTCATGTTTTGGAGAGAGCTCTGCAATGACCAGAAAGATTGAGCCAGTTTTAGTATAAAAAATTAGGACAATGTTACAGAGGTTGACGGTACACAGATGAGCTAGACTTACTCTACCCAATATCACCGACTGGTTGGAATGCCATTGGAAACTGACGGAAAAATTGTCCTGCTTCATGAAAGGACTCTGGCACAGTGATATCTGGTCACTGTCTTCCACAGTCAAGGGCATAACGCCTTAGAAGGCCACTGGATCCATGACTTAATGAAGGTCATCAATAATGTAGATATTGTCTTCTGCTCGGACAGGCTTCAGAGCTGCATTTTTCAAAGCTCCAATGTGAGAGTCCCTCAACGGAATCACACTACAGAAAGAATAACATGAGTAAGAGAAAAGCAGACCACTTCTCAAGTATGAGCAGTGCATTTGTTTATGTTCAAGCAAGAATGGGTATTTGCATTTCCCAGAACCCCATTCACACAGCCTATGAAATAAATAGAAGCTTTCAGAGTTGTGAATATGAAATTTCAGGAAAGTCTGTTTAATAAGCAGGTAGAAAACCTCAGCAGTAGTTTCAAAAACCTCAGACTGGTCTCCTTCTAGAGTCTCATGTAACAGAATACAAAAATTGAAAATCTAGGGACTTCCCTGATGGTCCAGTGGTAAAGAATCTGCCTTCCAATGCAGGGGATGCAGGTTTGATCCCTGGTCGGGGAACTAGGATTGCACATGCCATGGGGCAACTAAGCCCGTGTGCCAGAACTACTGAGCTTGCAGACCTCAGTGAGAGAGCCCTCATGCTGCAAACTACAAAGCCCACACACTCTGGAGCCCACGTGCCACAACTAGAGAGAGAAAACCCGTACACCACAACTAGAAAGAAGCCCATGCACTGCAACAAAAGATCCCACATGCCTCAAAGAAGATCCCATGTGCCACAACTAAGACCCGATGCAGCCAAATAAATAAATAAATATTTTTAAAAAAAACAAAGAAAGAAAATCTAAGAAGACAAACATCAGACATCAAATTGAAGTACTAAACCAGTATACATATTCTCAAAGATGGCTAGGAAATGGTTTGGCTAGTGTTTTTCCAACTGTGGACTGTGACCCTTTAGAGAGGGTTATTAAATCTATTTAGTGCTCTATATCCTGTTTTTAAGATAAATATATATAAGTATACAAAATATCAGAGCATACTGGTATAGTAAAATAGTATTGTTTCATCAAAGTGTATACTAGATCATGGAGTCAAAAATCTTACCATGCCTTAATGGTCAAAATTAGAAAGCCATGGGTTAAATGACTTTTATAACACATATGCTCACACATCAATATGAATAGGTCATTTGTGGAGTTTTGATATTGCTACTCTTTTATAATTTGTAGTGTATACAGTTACTACTTTTTATTAGTTAAGCCTGCCCAGAAATGATATGAAATGTACTACATCTTCATTCAGCTCTGATCTTTAAACGGATTAGTCACACATGTGTGGAAACCGTTTAGGTGTCAGCAGCTCAAAATGAATCAATGTGATATAGGTGCACCAAAAATAACTTCATGGGGAAATGCTCAGTTTTGGTTTTGTTTTGCTTTGCTTTGCTGTATTATACAGTATTTCCTACAATGAATATTTTCTTTTCTAATTAGATGACAAAAAGTGAAACTTTAAAAAAACATTAACAGCAAAAGGACAAAAATAAACTAAAAGGATGCTATCTTTCATGCTTTTCTGCCTGTAGGGAGTATTTTTTTTCTTCCATTCCTGGAAGCAGATAGTCAAAAATTTCTATAAGTATAGGTTTTGGACTCTAAGAGACATAAGACTGAGTCTTTTACCTGCTGTGGGGTGTGACCTTGGATGTTGCTTAACATCTCTAAACCTGTTTTCCAATCTGTAGACTAAGAATAATAATAGTGCCTATGAAGGGTTTACAGGTTCACTGCTGTGAAGGGCATGACTGCAATAATAAAAGCCAATGTTTATGGAACACTTGCAATATGTTTGGCATAGTTCAAGGCATGTTCTGTGGATTGGCTCATATGATTAACTCAGACATAGGAAAGACTATGTAATAACATCCAATGAAAGAGAACTAGGAATAACATCTGGCAGCTTAAGAGGGATGGATTTGGAATCGAAGAAAGACCTGTTTAAAGCCCAAGCTGGACAATCACAGAAAGACAGACAAAATGAAAAGGCAGAGGACCATGTCCCAGATGAAGGAACAAAATAAAACCCCAGAAAAACAACTAAATGAAGTGGAGATAGGCAACCTTCCAGAAAAAGAATTCAGAATAATGATAGTGAAGGTGATCCATGACCTCAGAAAAAGAATGGAGGCAAAGGTCAAGAAGATGCAACAAATGTTTACCAAAGGCCTAGAAGAATTAAAGAACAAACAAACAGAGATGAATAATACAATAATTGTAATGAAAAATACACTAGAAGGAATCAATAGCAGAATAACTGATGCAGAAGAACGGATAAGTGACCTGGAAGACAGAATGGTGGAAATCACTGCTGTGGAACAGAATAAAGAAAAAAGAATGAAAATAAATGAAGACAGTCTAAGAGATTCTCTGGGACAATATTAAATGCAACAGCATTTGGATTATAGGGGTCCCAGAAGGAGAAGAGAGAGAGAAAGGACCAGAGAAAATATTTCAAGAGATTATAGTTGAAAATATCCCTAACATGGGAAAGGAAATAGCCACCCAAGTCCAGGAAGTGCAGCGAGTCCCATACAGGATAAACACAAGGAGAAACACACCAAGATACATAGTAATGAAATTGGCAAAAAGTAAAGACAAAGAAAAATTATTGAAAGCCACAAGGGAAAAACGACAAATAACATACAAGGGAACTCCCATAAGGTTAACAGCTGATTTCTCAACAGAAACTCTACAAGCCAGAAGGGAGTGGCATGATATACTTAAAGCGATGAAAGGGAAAAACCTACAACCAAGATTACTTTACCCAGCAAGGATCTCATTCAGATTTGATGGAGAAATCAAAACCTTTACAGACAAGCAAAAGCTAAGAGAATTCAGCAACACCAAACCAGCTCTACAACAAATGCTAAAGGTACTTCTCTAATTGGGGAACACAAGAGAATGAAAGGACCTACAAAAACAAACTCAAAACAATTAAAAAAATGGTCATAAGAACATACATATTGATAATCATCTTAAATGTGAATGGATTAAATGCTCCAACCAAAAGACACAGGTTCACTGAATGGATACAAAAACAAGACCCATATATATGCCGTCTACAAGAGATCTACTTCAGACCTAGGGACACATACAGACTGAAAGTGAGGGGATGGAAAAAGATATTCCATGCAAATGGAAATCAGAAGAAAGCTGAAAAAAAAAAAAAAAAAGAAAGCTGGAGTAGCAATACTCATATCAGATAAAATAGACTTTAAAATAAAGAATGTTACAAGAGACAAGGAAGGACACTACCTAATGATCAAGGGATCAATCCAAGAAGAAGATACAGCAATTATAAATATCTATGTACCCAACATAGGAGCACCTCAATATGTAAGGCAAATGCTGACAGCTATAAAAGAGGAAATTGACAGTAACACAATAATAGTGGGGGACTTTAACACCTCACTTACACCAATGGACAGAACATCCAGACAGAAAATTAATAAGGAAACACAAGCTTTAAATGACACAATAGACCAGATAGATTTAATTGATGTTTATAGGACATTCCATCCAAAAACACCATATTACACTTTCTCCTCAAGTGCACATGGAACATTCTCCAGGATAGATCACATCTTAGGTCACAAATCAAGCCTGGGTAAATTTAAAGAAATTGAAATTGTATCAAGCATCTTTTCCAACCACAACACTATGATATTAGAAATAAATTACAGGAAAAAAATGTAAAAAACACAAACACATGGAAGCCAAACAATATGCTACTAAATAACCAAGAGATCACTGAAGAAATCAAAGCAGAAATCAAAAAATACCTAGAGACAAATGACAACAAAAACACGATGATCCAAAATCTATGGGATGCAGCAAAAGCAGTTCTAAGAGGGAAGTTTATAGCAATACAACCCTACCTCAAGAAAAATCTCAAATAAACAATTTAAACTTACACCTAAAGGAACTTGAAAAAGAAGAACAAACAAAACCCAAAGTTAGTAGAAGGAAAGAAATCATAAACATTAGAGCAGAAAAAAATGAAATAGAAACAAAGGAAAAAATAGCAAAGATCAATAAAACTAAAAGCTGGTTCTCTGAGAAGATAAATAAACCTTTAGGCAAACTCATCAAGAAAAAGACTGAAAGGACTGAAATCAATAAAATTAGAAAAGAAAAAGGAGAAGTTACAACAGACACCGCAGAAATACAAATTAGCATAAGAAACTACTACAACAAACTCTATGCCAATAAAATGGATAACCTGGAAGAAATGGACAAATCCTTAGAAAGGTATAACCTTCCAAGACTTAACCTGGAAGAAATAGAAAATATGAACAGACCAATCACAAGTAATGAAATTGAAACTGTGATTAAAAACCTTCCAACAAATAGAAGTCCAGGACCACATGGCTTCACAGGTGAATTCCATCAAACATTTAGAGAAGAGCTAACATCCACCCTTCTCAAACTCCTCCAAAAAATTGCAGAGGAAGGAACACTCACAAACTCATTCTACGAGGCCACCATCACCCTGATACCAAAACCAGACAAAGACACTACAAAAAAAGAAAATTACAGACCAATATCATTGATGAATATAGATGCAAAAAATCCTCAATAAAATACTAGCAAACAGAATGCAACAACACATTAAAAGGATCATACACCATGACCACATGGGATTTATCCCAGGAATGCAAGGATTCTTCAATATATGCAAATCAATCAATGTGATACACCACATTAACAAATTGCAGAATAAGAACCATGTGATCATCTCAATAGACGCAGAAAGAGCTTCTGACAAAATTCCACACCTGTGTATGATAAAAACCCTCTAGAAAGTGGGCATAGAGAGAAGGTACCTCAACATAATAAAGGCCATATACCACAAACCCACAGCAACATCATTCTCAATGGTGAAAAACTGAAAGCATTTCCTCTAAGATCAGGAATAAGACAAGGATGTCCAGTCTTGCCACTATTATTCAACATAGTTTTGGAAGTCTTAGCCACAGCAATCAGAGAAGAAAAAGAAATAAGAGGAATACGAATTGGAAAAGAAGAAGTAAAACTGTCAGTGCTGGCAGATGACATGATACTATACATAGAAAATCCTAAAGATGCAAAGTAATCCTTATCAAATTACCAATGGCAATTTTTAAAGAACAAGAAAACTACTAGAGCTAACCAATGAATTTGGTAAAGTTGCAGGATACAAAATTAATGCAAAGAAATCTCTTGCATTCCTATACACTAACCACGAAAGATCAGAAAGAGAAATTAAGGAAACAATCCCATTCACCATTGCAACAAAAAGAATAAAATACCTAGGAATAAACCTGCGTAAGAAGGTAAAAGACCTGTACTCAGAAAACTGTAAGACATTGATGAAAGAAATCAAAGATGACACAAACAGATGGAGAGATATACCATGTTCTTGGATTGGAAGAATCAATATTGTGAAAATGACTATACTACCCAAAGCAATCTACAGATTCAATGTAATACTTATCAAATTACCAATGTCATTTTTTACAGAACTAGAACAAAAAATCTTGAAATTTGTATGGAGACACAAAAGACTCCAAATAGCCAAAGCAATCTTGAGAAAAAAAAAAAAACCAAAAACAGATCTGGAATCAGACTCCCTGACTTCAGACTATACTACAAAGCTGTAGTAATCAAGACAATATGGTCCTGGCACAAAAACAGAAATTTAGATCAATGGAACAGGATAGAAAGCCCAGAGATAATAAACTCATGCACCTATGGTCAACTAATCTATGACAAAGGAGACAAGGATATACAATGGAGAAAAGACTGTCTCTTCAATAAGTGGTGCTTGGAAAACTGGACAGCTACATGTAAAAAAATGAAATTAGAACACTCCCTAACACCATACACAAAAATAAACTCAAAATGGATTAGAGACCTAAATGTAAGACCGGACACTATAAAACTCTTAGAGGGAAACATAGGAAGAACATTCTTTGACATAAATCACAGCAAGATCTTTTCTCACCCACCTTCTAGAGTAATGGAAATAAAAACAAAAATAAACAAATGGTACCTAATGAAACTTAAAAGCTTTTGCACAGCAAAAGAAAGTATAAACATGATGAAAAGACAACCCTCAGAATGAGATAAATATTTGCAGACGAATCAACGGACAAAGAATTAATCTCCAAAATATATAAACGGCTCATGTACCTCAATATCTAAAAAACAAACAACCCAATCCAAAAGTGGGCAGAAGACCTAGGTAGACATTTCTCCAAAGAAGACATACAGATGGCCAAGAAGCACTTGAAAAGCTGCTCAACATCACTAATTATTAGAGAAATGCAAATCAAAACTACAATGAGGTATCACCTCACACCAGTTAGAACGGCCATCATCAGAAAATCTATATTACCATATGACCCAGCAATCCCACTACTGGGCACATGCCCAGAGAAAACCATCATTCAAAAAGACACGTGCACCCCAATATTCATTGCAGTGCTATTTACAATAGTCAGGTCATGGAAGCAACCTAAATGTCCATCGACAGATGAATGGATAAAGAAGATGTGGTACATATAGAGAATGGAATATTACTCAGCCATAAAAAGGAACGAAACTGGGTCATTTGTAGAGACATGGATGGACCTAGAGACTGTCATACAGAGTGAAGTAAGTCAGAAAGAGAAAAACAAATATCGTATATTAATGCATATATGTGGAATCTAGAAAAATGGTATAGATGAACCAGTTTGCAAGGCAGAAATACAGACACAGATGTAGAGAACAAACATATGAACACGAAGGGGGGAAAGTGGGGGCGGGGAGGGATGAATTGGGAGATTGGGATTAACATATATTCACCAATATGTATAAAATAGATAACTGATAAGAACCTGCTGTATAGCACAGGGAACTCCACTTCGCTGTACAGTAGAAACGAACACAACATTGTAAAACAACTATATCTCAAAAAAAAAAAGTCCAAGCTGGACCAAATGAAGCAGGCTATTTGGATTTGGAAGTAGGCAGATGTTTCCTACCATTACAGACAGGTGTTTGGGGAAATGACTACATGAATGCATATAAAGAGGATTTCACTTTCCCTGGGCAATGGGGTAGATTTGCAAAAAATTCAAGTGCTATGAGGCCCAACAACTAATGTAAAGGAACAGAGCAGGCTGGGCATGTAACAATGGGGATGGTGGGAAGGGTGGGGAGCTGGAAGCACGTGCCTTAGCCTGTGCCTTTGTATGTCTTCAGCCTGGAGTCATCTTCCTCCAGATCTTTGCAGAACTGCCTTCTGCTCCGTTGGGGCTCACTCACATAGCCTATTGCCTTGCTCTGTATTCCCCATGGCATTTCTGTGCAAATTCTAAAAATACCCTGCTTATTCATTTATACATTTCTGTCTGTTTTGTCCATCTCTTTGGAATTTAGTAGGCATTCAATAAACACTCAATAAACAAAGTTCTGAATGAAATCAAATAACAAACCAAACAACCCATTCAAATGTCCCATCAAACAAAATCTGCAATTTAGTTCTCTTGCTCTAGCGGTCAGGTTTGAGGTACTGTTTCTGGAGCAGTTCTGGCGCAATTCCAGGGAAATACAGAGATGCTAAAAATATCACTGGAAGGTTGGACGGCAATGGAGGTGTTCTATATACTAGATTTTTCAGGATCCAGAGTATAAAATGGAGAGTTCAGAAGGAAAAGAGAGGGAGAGAGAAATTATCCTTATTTTTACTAGAGTAAGAATATCAAAAAGCATTGACATAAACTTTCAACCTTACCGTAGTAGCTCCACCTTGCTACTCAGGCAAAAATATCCTAAATTGGGGAAGAAGTGAGAGAAAATTAAACATGTAAGACACAGAGTTCATGAGATTTTTTTTCCAAACAAGTATATTATTACTGTTATTACTTTGATATGAACAAAATCTGTACAGACCTCAGAAGCTGAAAAAATTAATTTACAAGAAAATATTTTTAAAAAGAAGGGGAAAAAAACCAATCTGGACCCTCACCTGATAACTCCAGGTAACTTTTTTTGAATCTAGGAGCCAAATAAGCCCCTTAGTGTAAAGTATCTCATGTTTACTAATAGTTTAGTGTATTCACCCACATGTCCCAACTTACTTTAATGCAATTATATTTCACCGTAAAAAAAATGGGGGATTGTGTTTCTTCCATAGGTGACAGGTTTTACACACACGCACAACTGGTGGAAGGAGACCAGGAGGCCCTGGATGGCTGCCTTGTGAACCCCTTTGTTCTACTCTTAGTCCTGAAATCATGTATCCCTCTCAATGTCCCATTTGCTTCTGTTAACTGGGTGTTGTAACACCCTCAACAATTTCACCCCCTATAGGGCCAAAACTTGGTTCTTGAGGGAAGGGGGAAAGGAGGAGTGAACACATCTTATATATTACAATGGTTTGCTGCCTTCCAAACCCCAACTCTACCCAATCAACACTTATTTCTCCATATTTAATTTCTCCTATGGAGAATTTAAATATCATGTTTCTCTCTATGGGACAATAATTTTAAGATAAAGAAAAAATAAAAAAGAACAAGGTAAAAACCAAGGCAGTTATGTGAAATTCAAATCATGTGGTGTGTAGGGCTACAGGCAGTTTGGCTCAAGAAAACTCCCGCAGGCACAGTCCTGAGGTGACTTACTTTTGCTAATCATGAAAACCAAAAATGTGAGCAATGATACCAAGGCAGTAACACAGACTCCAATGTAGACTCCCTTATTGGTGCTCATCCATGGATCTTGTGCCAGCGTCACAAGCTAAGGAAACATCAGCAGATCAAAAAAAAAAAAAAATCTTCTTAGAATTATGGGTAGAAAACATTTCTGAAAGTAATGTACACAGACACACTTATCTTTATTGGCCTTTGGCTAGTTCCGGATCATGAGGGGAAGACCAAATGATTTAAAGTTATAACCATGTGGTGAAATTCTAAGACAATTTAGAATTCAAAATGTATTTGGGGATGGTGGAAATGTTTTATCTCTTGCTTGCGGTGGTATTTACAGAGGTGTATACATTTGTCAAAACTCAAACTGTACACTTCAAATGAGTGTGCTTTATTATATGTAAATTATACCTATTTTTAAAAATTAATAAGCTATTTTCATAAATAATCCTCTTATGATATTAAAAAAGAAAACAACAATTTTTGTTCCTATATAAGTTGACATGGTGGTGTTAGCTCAAGCTATGTGAATGTGTTCAATTATTAAAATTGGCCCTTGATTACAAAACTTTTTTTTTAACTAGAATTCAAGGTTCCATCTATGTATTTATAAATGGACTTGAAAGTAGATGCTCATATACATGGTCCTGCTTAACAATTAAAATGTTGCACAACTGGAAAGAAATACAACTTTATTTAAATCTCCTAGTATGGTTCATAAGGGATCATCACCTCCCGGAATAAAACTGAAATACGCCATGCATCATGTTCAGCCCCTTTACATAACTTAACTCTAATCCTAAAGAGGCCCCATGGGGTAGGTATTTTAACAGAAAGGAAGTGAAGATCAGAGAAAAAGATTAAGTCTCAAATCTCTTCCTGCATAAGAGTTTAATCTCTGGAGTCAAAATTCCAGCTCTTTTACTTAGTTGCCGTGTGACCCTAGACATGTCATTTATCCTCTCTGAACCTCTGTTTCTCTGTCTGTCAAATGCAGATTAAATAGGGTTCTTGGGAAAGATAATTTAGGTACTTCCTGATCAACACTATGAGGAACACAAAGGATGGTGACTTACAATATGAGCTGTCCTTGCTTAAAGGGGGAACAGCCAGTGTCTTGGGAGGAAAAAGCTGTGTAATTACCTTACTTGTGGGGGGTAAAGGGGTTACATGGAACATGGAGTTACAGGAAGCAGGCTTTGCTTCCTTTTTAAAAATATTATGTTACATGAAAACTGCAGTTTCATTTTAGAATGTGCAGCTAAGCATAAAGAAAGGAAAACAAAAATCAACCATAATCCCAACATCCAGAAACAGCCACTATTACCATTTTTCATTACATACTCTTCTAGAATTTTATCCTAGTGTTTTTCTTAACAGAAGTAGTTACTATATTCAATATATACTACAGTATATACACTACACACACACACACACACACACACACACACACATACATTTTTTGGTCGTGCTGCACGGCATTTGGGATCTTAGCTCCCCAACCAGGGATCGAACCAGCACCCGCTTCATTGGAAGCACAGAGTCTTATTAACCACTGGCCTGCCAGGGAAGTCCCTACACTATTTTAAAAGTTAGTTTTTTCGTTTAACAATCAACACTGTCTTCTCATGTCAGTAAATGCACTGCAGTGACAACATGTTTAATGGCAATAAGCGGGCATGCTTAACTGACTAAGTAATTAATCCCTTATTATTGAACATTTAGGTTGTTTATAACATTTTCATGAGTACAAATAACAGCAATGAACATCTTTTCTTATACATCTTCACATATTTGTTCAATTCTCTCCCTAATATGGAGTTCAGGAAGTTGATTTACTGGGTCGAAATATATGCTGCTTGGTTTCAGGATACCTGGGAGACACCTTGACATCTTCAGAGTCAAGACACAAAAAGCCCACGATTTTGCCTGTTGTGAACTTGCTTCTACTTGCTGCTAAACATACCTGTCCTGCCGGTAACTGAGGTAAAGAACAATCTCATCGTTCAGAATGTTTGTTTCTTTTTTCTTAATCCAGCTATAACAATATAACAGTCATTTACGTTGTGGCAGTTCTGCTATTTAACAGGCATATACAAATTCAGCACATATCCATCAGATCAATCAGGGCCCATACCATAAGAGCTGTTAAAATCTTCAATATCATTCCTATGTAGTGGTGCTCTCGTTGTCACTAAGGTATGTAACATAAGGCCATTTGACCTCACACTAAATAACCCCACTTGCCTGAGCTTGAATTTCTCTTACAATGGCCATGCTGCAACTTCTCACCAATTGTGATCAGGATGACGCTCATACCTGAAGCTCTTTAGGTTTGTTGCTTCTAAGAATTATTTGCACGTGGTCAAAGGAAAGTTGGTTCACCCAAGGGAGCCAAAAGTAAAGGACCTATTGATAAATTCTTCTAACTTAGGAAGATGAGGTTTTGATGAACATTATAAGAATAAAGCCCCTTAGATTTTTCTCAATCTAACTGTGGAAAAAGTATGACAACATCCTACAGAATCACAAATTTTTTCAAGATGTTAGGACCTTAATAAGTCATCATATGGGGAGGTTTATGTATAGAAAGACTCAGAAGTGGCCTCAAAATTTCTATATAGGAGGACAATTGGGTTGGAAAAGGATATTAGGGGGCCTATGTTTAAGCAAGCACACTTTCATTTATGTAATACTTTTAGTTGGGATGGCCCCCATTCCACCACATCAATTCAAAGCGCGTTACTTCTCTAACGATCACTGAAGCCGTCCTTGGTATGTAACATTAACGCACGATCGTTGAATTAATTCACTCATTTTTTCTAATTTTCTGGGCAGGAGAAAGTCTGTAGTGTGTGTGTGTGTGTGTGTGTGTGTGTGTGTGTGTGTGTGTTTGTGTGTGGAGAGAGAGAGTAAAATATCACTTTTCAGGTATTTCTGACAACTAGTGCATCTATATAAACTTTTTAAGTTAATTAAAGCATCCCTATTTAAGAGTCAAATTCTTTTCTTCCTTTATTTGAAATGTGTGGACTAGTCTTACAATAACAATCTCTAAATGTAACTTGCTTCCAGGGAGACATACAAGTGAATCTGGCTAATAAAGTAGGAAGGAATATGCTTACAGTTTGATTGTTATGCCAAAGGGCATCTGGAGACTGGGTCACAGTGCCATACCCATCTGCTCAACAAGAAGGAAAATGAATTAGAAAGACAAAAAGTATTGAATTTTCACTGCAAACACCAAATATATTCACATTGCCTTCTGGTAATGAATGAAAAGTTGAATAATCATATAGCTAAATGCTGTAGGCTTGCAAGAGTTATACCAAGTTACTAACATTTATTAATTTAACCTGTAAGGTTGTGCTTCTTAAACAGTTTTGTCATGGACCCTTCCAAAATGAACCCTTTTTTTTCTCTCTGTGGAAAAAAATGCACGTACACAGAAAGTTTACCTACAATTTTAGAGGAGTCATAGTGGCCCATTATCAGAAGTAGGTTAAAAATTGCCACTTAAAGTTAATACTTTCATGACAGCTAAGAAGCTGCCAGTGAGGATGCTCAGAGGCCATTGCACATCCAAAGAGCAGAACCACCCCGTTCAAAATAGTTGTTACATTGGTTTTATATTCAAAATGTGTGTGAAATGTACTAAGATATCTGAAATAGGTGGCATCCAACTCCTACATTATATGCCACAGTGCCTAGACATTGTTGCAGAAGTGCTTTAGAAAATACGTTATATCAGCCCCAAGGCCAAAGTATCTTATACTACCTAAAACCCCAATATAAAAGGATATTATGCCTTAAAGTTTTGAATATCCAAATTTTAATAGTGTTTAAAATATCTCGTTTGTCATACAGAACATATACTGTTGGCCCTCCTAAGCAACTATAGGTCAAATACAGGTTTCTTTTTACTGACCACTTTACATCCTTATACCAATTTTTTAAACCCCATTTTATAGATGAGGAAACAGATCTGAAATGGTTAAAGTTTCCAACTCTAGTAAAAGACAATAGCCTCAGCTCATAACCACCACACACATTGCATTCCCATTCAGTGAAAATACTGCAGGTCTTACGAATTCCCTAACTATTGACAACGCTATAAAAATGTGACTGTCTGGGCTTCCCTGGTGGCGCAGTGGTTGAGAGTCCGCCTGCCGATGCAGGGGACACGGGTTCGTGCCCCGGTCCGAGAGGATCCCACATGCTGCAGAGCGGCTGGATCTGTGAGCCATGGCCGCTAAGCCTGCGCGTCCGGAGCCTGTGCTCCACAACGGGAGAGGCCACAACAGTGAGAGGCCCACATACCACAAAAAAAAAAAAAAAAAATGTTACTGTCCAGTGGCAATGAAACTGGACTAACTATATCCCCTCAAATTTTTACACTTTACATTACTGTGTCTACATTTTATTCATTCTGACACTACTTCTTAGAGAGCCAAAGACAATATCTACAGTCTAGGCTCTGTGTATGACTTGTGTTATAACCTTAAGTAAGTACTTCAGGTACAGAATGCGTGATGTTGCAAAAACAGCATAAAAAATAAATAAATAAAAACAACATGGACTTGGGTCAGATAAAACTTGACTTCAGTGCTGACAATGTCCCTTGGCAATATGACCTTGATCAGGTCCTTTGCATATACATTTATGTATGTATGTATGTATATATATATATTTATATTTCTAGCTGGGGTAACCTTGAACTACAAGCTGTTGATAGCACTTGTCTGTCTCATAAAGTTGTCACATTAGAAGATGCACTAAACACCATATTAGACAAATATCAGCTATTACTATTATGTTATAATGAAAGGAGCAATAGGGGGAGGAACACAGTGCAATGGACTTTCCAAACATCACGTCCTTCCTTCCTCACAAACACGCAAAATGAGGAATGCAACAACTGCCCATGGGCACGCAGCCAGTAACTGGCAGTTGAATTGGAAGCTATCAATCCCCAAAGCAGAACTAAAGAGCCTCCCCAGTCTGGCAATGGCAGTAAGGAAGGTCTGCCCTGAAAGAATTAAATGAGGTAATATATGACAGTTTGCTGGCACATCCATCTGTCAAAAGGTGGGTAGCAGGCCATATGATGCCCAAACTTCCTTCCAGATTAACATTCTTTGCTTTGTGAGGCTTTAACCCACGGAATTCTGACTGGGGCACTGTAAGGATTTGGCTGGAGAGCCTCACAGACACTGACAAGATGGCAGAAGTCACAGAAGTCATGGGGACACAGCTGCTCCAATGTCTGTTCCATTCTGGAAAGCTCTACCCTGATCAGGTTTTAGTGACATATTTTAGAGAACGATTCTCCACTCCTACTTTCTTCTTCCTCATCGCATAAAAGTGTGGGTTGCAGCTGCTCCTACTGCTGTTACTTTGTATTTTAATCTACTTTCACTTTGTTTCTGTGCCCGGAAACAGTTCACGCTAAGGAGTCCACTTTCAAAACCAAATGTCACCATGAGCTAATCCCAAGTGAATTGGTCCCTCTCTGAGTTTCCCTTTGGCTCCATTTTAAACTAGCCAGCTTGCAGGAATGACTGGCAAAAGGTAGGCCATACTGGGGGTCCACTACAGATTGGCAACTCCTGAGCACGATGAATCATGTGCACGGGGAGTCTTGCAAAGCTTCACCTTGTTTGGATGTATCACAGGCACAAGGACACATAAGCTAGCTCTGCATTACAAAGGGGTTCTGCATGTGGCACTCCCCAAATTTACCACCATAGGTAACAGAGGTAGCTGGTAAAGATGACAGGACTCAGCATCACCTTTCTCCATCACAGGAAAGACAGGTCAATCTTACATCTCAAAAGAATACGTACCTACCCAAATTGGGGAGAGTGGGGAAGACTTTTGTTAATTATTAATTAAACTAATATTTAATTCCTTGAGGTCCCTTTAAGGTGACAGTACTGTCCAATGTCTGAGTCTTGGTAATGAGCCCCAAAGCAATGTTCTTGGTACCTTGGCTCCTTCTGCAGTGGGGTGGAATAGCAGAATCTCAGCGGGGCATGCCTCTTTGGTGCCAGTGTCATGTGTCCTCAACCCATCTCAAAGTGTCCATGTGAAATGAAAACTTGACAAGGCAGAAGGGGAGCCTTCTGGCTCTACATAGCCTCTGGGTCTTAGAGGAAGCATAAACACAGGTGACCAGTTTGGTCCGGACCAGCGTAGTTTGGATTTAATTGTTTTAAGGCTCTGGCCCAAGGGAGTAAGCCCAATACTAAGTTTGAAGTCAAAGCTGGTTCATTTAATTTAGAAAAATACTGATATGCGTGTGGATGTTCCCAAATCATATAAGCTGTCTATGCCGCTCAGTTGTATGTATTTCTGGACATTCTAAGTAATAGTCATAATTGCCACTAAATCTATCACTTACCTTTTAACTGTGTCCCAAGATCTTTATCTCATTTAATCCTTGCAAGAATTCTACAAAATCAGTAACATTCCATCCATTTTACAAAGGATAAAAACTGATTCAAAGAGGGTAAGACGTTTGTTCAAGTCGCATAGCTGACTGGAGTAGCCAGTGTTGGCACTCAAGGCAGATCTGTCTTATTCCAGAATATGTGTTCTTAACAATGTGCCGATGTTCATCAAAATTTGAAAGCTCCCAGGTGTTCAGGAAAGAAACGGAAGTTACCTGTTGAGCAAGAGTGCGATGGGGAGCCAGTTATATTTGTTTCTTGCTGTGTGGTAGGCTGGGTTTCCACTCTCTGCGTAGGAGAAGATAAAGAAGCTACTGGAATGACAAGAATGGAAGACTGGTGTTCAATTTGTGGAGGAAAATTTCCACCCCCAAGAAAAATAAAAAACAAAACTACAATCAGGAGTTACCCTTTGACTTTCTTAGAAAATATTCAAGGATGGCCTTCAGGCAGTATACTGCCACATAGGTATTTCATTATCATGAATAAATCTGATCTAGAGAATGATCTGGAGAGCTTATCAGTAGACAGAATTATTTCACTTTTTATACTCCTAGGATCCCCCTGAAGCCTACAACAGTGCATCTTATGCAGGACACCCAATTAAACTTTTATTCATACTAATGACGTTGCACTTTTGTGGACCAGGGCCTTGAGGTGGGCACTAATCCACTCTCCCCGCTTCACAAGAACCCCAATCTGGTTTTCCTCACCTTATTCAAGTTCCTAATTATCCATCCGCACATCTTTCCAGGGAGATGCACACACTGACCAGCATGGAAAACATACTGAGAATATTTAATTCCTTGAGGTCCCTTTAAGGTGACAGTACTGTCCAATGTCTGAGTTTTGGTAATGAGCCTCAAAGCAATGTTCCTGGTACCTTGGTTCCTTTTGCAGTTGTGTTTTGGTCACTCTTTTTTTTTTTTTTTTTTTGTGATACGCAGGCCTCTCGCTGTTGTGGCCTTTCCCATTGCGGAGTACAGGCTCCGGACGCGCAGGCTCAGCGGCCATGGCTCACGGGCCCAGCCGCTCTGCCGCATGTGGGATCTTCCCGGACCGGGGCACGAACCCGTGTCCCCTGCATCGGCAGGCGGACCCTCAACCACTGCGCCACCAGGGAAGCCTCCGGTCACTCTTTTTATAAGACTGATTTCCTGTGTTATCTGATTCATCTTCCATTTCTCACCAAAAAGCTTCACCAAGAGTTCTCAGGGTTATGTTTCCTTTTCCTTTCTTGAAATCTCTTCTTTATTTTCTATCAGACATTTCACTTTACCTGCAGAGTTGACCACTTGCCTCTTAATAAGATCTTTACATCCCTTCCTCTTAGAGCACCACAGAAAATCAGAGCAAGTTAGTGGTGCTGGCTGGACAAGAGTTCCCAAACCTGGGCTTTCCTCATTGCCTCTCACTGGTCTTTCTATTTCCACTCCCTCACCATGGTCTTCACATTTCAACATCATCTCTTCTCTTGTTTTGAACTGTCTTTTGTTTTTGGTGGGGTTTGTTTGTTTGTTTTTGCTTTCCTCTAATGCTCAAATCTGTAACAGTATGTGGCTCTCTTTAGGAACTATAGGAATTAAGAACAGGATGAATCAGAAAGTCAGATGATCAGCGTCTTCAGTCAACTTAAATCCGTGCAAAAGACCTCTTGAGCTTAACTTCATCTGCTAGTTTGGGTCTTTGTGGTCATCTTTCTTTTCTCCTCTGCTCCTACAACTTTATATCCAACCAGTGCATGAATATTTTAGGCAACTAGCATGGACGGGGCACAGAGCACAGAGAGGGAATGGATGTAAAGATAAATTCCCCTGCCCTGGATCTGCTCCAGTGTTCACCTCCTTTCTATACTGTAAAGTTCAACTCTAAACTCAAACTCTTTAGGAAACTATCAGGATGCCTATAAGACTCAACTAATACTATCCCCCAGGAGGTCACATAAACCAACACTTTCCTTCTGAAACTCTGCTTTAAACAAAGGCCGTAACTTACACATGTTCACCAAACAAGGAGCACTAAGCCATCCGCCTCTGCAGGCACAAACTATTAAGAAGCTAACTCAATATTGAGAAAGTCAACAGATGCTCTAGTGTGTTCGCTGCCTGGAACAAAACTATTTTTCTTACAAAGTTTTATGGCTCTAAAATCCCAGTTTTAACCTAAAGACGTCTCTTTAAAACTCAGTTCAAAGTCCAATCCTTCAGATCCCTCCTGGTTGAATATAGACATGGTTCAACGGGAATGAAGGGAAATCGATATGTTCCATCAGACTTTTTCGGCTAAAAGGTTGTGATATTTGTGTTATTCCTCAGGATCCAGAGCCACTTTAAAGTGCCAAAGGGTTGTGGAGGCTTTGAGAACCTCCACTAAAAAGTTACATTTTTAATCCAAAAAATAGAAAGTTTGAACCTAAACATGTCCTCAGAATGCAAGCTATTTCCCCAGCTTTAAGTCAAATTATTCTCCACTTGTATTAACCTAAACTTTAATCTAACATAAAGTTGAACTATGAACTATGTAGCCAGAATTGAAAAAACAAACGTGTGCACTCTAAATCCCATAAGTCCTTAAATCTGATGTTTACTTTGTCATCAGCATAAATAGCATTACTCTGCTACATAAATAAATTAAAGGATGCCAGAAGCAAAACTGTGTAAGTCACTGACACCCTGAAAAGACAGGGTAATTGTATGAAGGCTTTTCCAGTGAGAATGCCAGATCAGGACAAATTCATCCAAACATAAGCTCTATGTTCATAATAGAAGGCAGCAAAGGCCCAACATTCAAATTAAAGGGGACAATCTTGACTCAACCATTTTCTATTCGTATGACTGTCAACACTGAACTTAGACTCTGTGCCTCGGTCCTCACAAATGTAAAATAGGATTGAATCACACCTACAAGGCATAGGATTGTCATAAGAATGAAGTGGCTTAATACTTGTAAAGCAGTTAGCACGGTTCTAGAGTAAACACGAACTTCACTGAAATCTTATCCTCAAGCGTTGGGTGAGACTTCAGAATGGATTAAATGATCTCTATTCAGAGCTCCTTGTAAGGACAGGATCTCATTCACCTGACCCTGTTCTGGCATTCCCTATTTTTCCTCATAAGTCTGTGTTCAACTGGGCCAAATCCCCACCATCCTCCTTAGATGTCCAAGATCAGTGGTCTGGCTTTTTTATTTCTTTTCTTTTTTTTTTTTTTTTTTTTGCTATTAATGAATTCCTTTGAGAATCTGATAAAAAGCTATAGGGTCTCCTCACTCTGAAGATGCTTATACATACAAAAGGTGAATATAACATGGGACGGAGGTTCACAGATTCTGTGAAGCTAGGTTTGGAAGCCTGTTCAAATCCTTACCCCAGACTGCACTTCTGCCTTAACACAACACCCTGGATGGTCTATATCCTCCCTTTTAAAGCCTTCTGGGCTCAGAAGCACATCTGTTTACCTGGCTGGAGGTTCTCTGTGGGTGCTGGCACTGGAAGAGCAGAGGTAGAGGCCCTCGTTGTTGTTGGAGCAGTGGTGACCATCATTGTTGGTAGAGCAGTAGTGGTCATCATTGGTGGTGGAGTAGTAGTACTGGTAGTTGGTGGTGGAGTAGTAGTAGTGGTAGTTGGTAGAGTAGTAATGGTGATCGTTGTTGTTGGAGTAGTATTAGTGGTGGTAGTTTGTGGTGGAGCAGTAGTGGTCGTCATTGGTGGTGGAGTAGTAGTGGTGGTAGTTGGTGGTGGAGTAGTAGTGGTGGTAGTTGGTGGAGTGGTAGTAGTAGTAGTCGTGGTAGTTGGTGGAGTAGTAGTAGTGGTGGTCATTGGTGGAGTAATAGTGGTCATTACTGTTGTGGTAGGTGGAGCTAGAAATCAACATGAAAGCAAGGATTCATCAAGCAGCAGGAAACAAGAGTCATGTGCTGGGCCTGTGCACCAACACAACCACTGGGACTGTGCCCAGGCAGAAGTGAGCACTTATCTCCCATGAACTCAGAGTTCTCCTCACTGGTCAACTAGAATATGTGACTGAGGAGGAGGTGAAGACATGTTCACAACAAGGAAACAGCTGCATTGAAAGGAGTATATATGGGGAGGTTTGGAGATAAAAAAATGACACCTGGGATTTGTATCGAAGCCCTTTGAAAAGACTAGTCCCGCATATCAGATTTATGTATCTTCATAAACGTCAGTGGGGTAGGGAAAAAAGTCTAGAGCCCGAAGCCGTGTTTGTCCTCAGTAACGTGTGACTAGGAACTAAATAGTAGTTCCCAAGAACCAGAATATTTACCAAACAAATAGCATTCCGTTCAGTCAGTCCTAAGGGTACCCTCCCAACAGACCTGCATCCTAAATGTGGATTAATTCACACCATTAACAAACGCTAGATAACACAGATGCCTTGTGCATTTGGTTTGAAGGTGGACTAGACCTTTTAAGGTTCCTTCCTTCCTAAGGGATAATAACAAAAGGTAATGACTTTGTCTCTTTCCAGAGTCAGAAATGGTATAGGACTCCAAACCACTTACTGAAGTCCTCAGAGCTACCCAGAGAAAGAACTGCAACTAGGATTAACCCAAAACACAGTGCCTGGCACAAAAGCAGAAATTGTAGGATTGAATCAAGAATGTGTACTTTTTTCTCACCAGGCATCTTTTTTGCCCACAAGAAGTATTCTTAAATTTCAACTCTACTAACTATAAATTAGAAGCTCAAATCTCTTGAATAGGAGACAATTGGTGTGAAAACTCTTTTGAGGGATTGACGTCAATTTAGTTTGGAAACTAACAAATTTTGCCTTAAAGAAGAAAAACGTTTTTTTCAACAAATATTTATGAGTGTCTATTATGTACAAGGCATTAGTAAATGTTTTAGGCTTTGGGGGTCCTGTGATCTCAGTGGTAATTGCTCAGCTCTGTCAGTGTGAAAACAGCCATAGACAGTATATAAACTAATGGGTGTGGCTGTGTTCCAATAAAACTTTATTTATAAAACTGTTGGTGAGCCTGTTTTATAATCTGATCTGGTCCTAGGGCTACAGTTTGCTGACCCTGCTCTAACAGTGTAGTTAGAGGTTTTTAAGAAGAGTGCAATCCAATCCCCTCCCTTCAGTTTGAAATCAAATCTAGAGAAAAAAGGAAGCAAGCAAAAAAGTCTGATCAAAGGCTATAAAAAGGAAGAAACCTAACTGGCTTGTTTAACTAATGTGTCTTCCTCAGTGGTAAGTATTTTCTGAGGAAGAATCTAGGAAACTAAGGGTAGAGGAGCTGCTGAGGAAGAGCCCTAACAGAAGGTTGAAAAGTAAGCTGATTCTGTGAAAAGTGCAAGAAAACTTAAGCAAAAAATTGGATTGGAGGCAGAGAGTCACTTTGGCTCAGTTACGGACCCGTTTCCCACTGGACAGAGCAGTGGCTTTGTAAATATTCATCTATTAAAGAATTTCTAAGCACTCTAAAAGTCCCCTACTGGGACCTCCCTGGTGCTGCAGTGGTTAAGAATCCGCCTGCCAATGCAGGGGACAAGGGTTCGAGCCCTGGTCTGGGAAGATCCCACATGCCGCCGAGCAACTAAGCCGGTGCGCTACAACTACTGAGCCTGCGCTCTAGAGCCTGAAAGCCACAACTACTGAGCCCGCAAGCCACAACTACTGAAGCCTGCGCGCCTAGAGCCCATGCTCCGCAACAAGAGAAGCCACCACAATGAGAAGCCCACGCACTGCAATGAAGAGCAGCCCCCGCTCTCTGCAACTAGAGAAAGCCCGTGCGCAGCAACGAAGACCCGACACAGCCAAAAATAAATAAATTAAAACAAAACAAAAAGAAACAAAAAAGTCCCATACTAATTTCTTTCTCTATCCTTTTTAAAAAATATTCAGCCAGACCAATCAGATAATTTCACAACTCCAAGAATAATCTCTTCTCCACACGTTGCCTCGTCACATGTCTACAGCTCCAGCCTCTTTTGGTGTCTTTAAATTGCCTCCTACATATAGGTTCCCCAGAATCAGCTATTTGCTGCATCAGAATTGACCTTATTTTACCTGCCTTTATAAAGGACACAAGCCAAGTACAAAAGTTGGGAGATTGCAATATCAAGTTCATTTAAATCAAAAAAGAGTCATAGCTTATGAAGGCCACAGGTATTGGATTCTGTTGTCAATAGAAGACTTTAGTGGGAGAAGGTTCATTAGGTAAGAGCATCAGAAACCAGGAAATCCTGAAGAACCTGCTCCTTTCATCAAATGGCAAGAAAAATTAGGATGTCTACATCAAGATGGAAAAATGTAAACTTCCCAGATTTTTGGATTTTATGAAATTCTTAAAAGCAACAGGTGAACGTTATTGAGATGCAAATGTTTTCATACTGCAATAAAGCCATTTTATTTTTTCAACAGTCAATTTAGTGATATGGTGTGAAATATGCTTCAAAAAATCCAAGACAGGACAGAGGGAGGGGGTGAAACTATATAGGCTTATACAATATATATGCAACAAGACTGAGTTGATGATTGTTAAAGCTGAATGATACATCTACTTGACAGGACCTTATATTACCTATTTTATATGTATGAATTCTCTATAAGTCTTAAAATGTTAAGACAGGACACTTGAGAATTCTTCTAAGACATAACCTCAGAGAAAATGGCAGTTCTTCAAGTGGAATAAATTTACCTCCATAAAAATGTTCACTATATTTCACTGTGGAACAGTGAATGCTTTTTCATGAACCAACTAGCATTTTTGAAGCACTGCTTTAGGAGATAGTCTGCTGACTGGGAAGATCTCTAGACTATGGTCTTGAATCAAGGTTAGTCTTTTTTTTTTTAATTAATTTATTTTTTATTTTATTTATTTTTGACTCTGTTGGGTCTTAACACTTCATTCTACACTAATAGAAGTTATCCTATTCCAAAAGTTATTAGAAAACAAGATTATAGGAACCTCCTCTTTCCCTAATAAAGGAAGACAGTTAATATCAAACAGAAAACTCTTATCTCTGGGAACCCACAGGAAGTAATTAAAGGAAGGAGGAAGACAAGCTCACCTGGCTTTATACTCAAGTCTAGGGTGATTTTTATATCATTGAACCACCCTTTCTTCTCAACACGGCAACAATACAAGCCACTGTCAGCCTGGGCTGCATTCTCTATGGTCAAAGACACATCCCCTTCACCAATGTTTCCGTTTAGCTTATAACGTTTGTCCTTCTGAAAGGTGACACTGTATCCATTAGTCCAGATAATGACACTTCCACAGCGAGTTAAAGGACATGCCCCTTGGCCCCAGCACATGCTCGTGACTTTTCCACCATAGGTGCAGGGTAGCCTGACAGACTGACCCTCCACTCCAGTCACTCGTGGGTAAGACGTTACACCATCTGTAAATAAAGAGAAACCTGAGCATGAGGTCTCAATATTTTAACTTTAATTTCATTCTCATTTTTTTTCTTTATATAGCTTATTTGGTTTGTAATCATCTGACTATATCTTGAGTTTTAAAATTTAGTATAAGCATTTTTCTATGTTAACATATTCTTTAGCAGCGTTACTATTTACTAGATATATTTGTAGATAAAACATCATATAAACGTTTTCCTGTATTCAAGATTATTTCCTAATAGGAAAAGATTTCCAAGAAAGAAAGTATCAGGATAAAGGGCAGGAATATATTCAGTCTCTTGGTGAATATGACCAAATTTCTTTCCAAAAGGTTTGAAACAAATGATACTCCAGTAATGCATGAGTGTGTGTGTACTTCATCCTGTGTTTGACAGGTATCTGCTTATTTAATAGGTAATACATACATGCGGCTTTTCCTCTCCCCTAGATTCAATCACTGTCTCAGTTGAAATCTGTTTTAAAAAGTCTATTGCATTTAAAGTTTTGATTTTCAATTTTTATTGCAATTTTAAAAATTGCTATTGCAAATAAAGTCACCTCACAACCCCTCTCTTATTTAAAAAAAAAAAAAAAGCAGAGCTAATGTTTTACTTAAAGCAGCATTGACTAGAAGGCAGAAGCCTAGTAAACTCTTTAGAAATCAGTTCTTAGAAAAAAGGGTTTATAATAGTTTCAGGAGGAACTGAGGCTTATCATGCTTTACGATCAATCCAAAAAATTTAAGCAGGGATCCTTTCTCGTGAGTTGATGACAGCCCTGCAATGCAGGTGGTAAGGTCCACTTACCCAGGTGAAACCAAAAAATCGGAGAATATTCGATCAAATACTAAATTTTGCCTCTTAAAAACAAATAGAAAGGAAAACTCTCTCCTGTGGCAGTGGCTTAAAAAACCCTGCATTGCCAAATGCAGTCTGGGTGGTCCTTGAAAGAAATCTGAAATTCAACAGTTAATCATAGTTAGGACTGAGCTGTGAGTTTGGGAAATGCTCTGGGAATAAAACACTCATTGTTACATAAATTAAGAGTCTATATTTTTCACTGTAATTCTGATAATATTTAATTTTGCTTAATGTCATTTTTGGACTACAAAGGTAATACAAGCTAATTATAAAAATTTAAGTTTTAGAAGTATAATTTTAAAATGTACTTTCCTCACATTCCCACCTCTAGAGATTGTTTTTAAAACTTAGGATATGTCTATTTCTAAAATTTTTCCCTATCTCACAGAATGTTTTGAATTAACATATTTTTCTTTTTAAATTTTTTTTTTGGCCACACCGGGAGGCATGTGGGATCTTAGTTCCCCAACTAGGGATCAAACCCTCGCCCCCTGCTTTGCAGTCACGGAATCTTAATCACTGGACTGCCAGGAAAGTTAAAATATTTTCTTTTTAAAAGAAATAGTTGCACATGGTTAAAAAAAATCAAACGGCACAAAATGGTACAATAAAGCACTCGTCTCCTTGCCACCCTATCCCCTTTTCTTCTTCCCGTCCCCTTCCACACCGTGATAACAACTGTTACTCTTTGCTACATACACTTGAGTAGTTCATGCATACACAACCATCTACCTACTCCTTTTTTTGGTTTCAACACAAATGGCAGCACATGTCATCCTGTACTGCATGGTGCCTTGTTCACCTACCCATAGATTTTGTAATTCTTAGCATTTATGCAATTTCTTTGGTTTAAGGTGTCAGCCTGGTTCTTTGGTCACTAGTTGACCCCATTACCTTCCAACAAACCCCAAGAACACCTACCCTCCCCCACCACACCCACACCCCCACACACACTCCCCCTTCCTCAGCACTTCCAAAGTACAGCCCACCTATTCACTTACCTGTCAGAAGGAGTATGAGGCCCAGGATGGCTACCCACGGATGCATGATGGTATCGGCCTGAAGGAAAGGCAGAGCACGCTGGTTGGTGTGCCCCCAAACCAGATGGTATCAGAACGAGTCTTAATTCTCAGATTGCAACTTCTCCTTTCACCCTGATGGGGGGAATCACATAAGACTACCTGCTGGAAACAAGACCATGCAAAGGCTTCAGGTCTGTTGGCTCCAGGTGACTGAGGGCTCTGCCCCTTCCAACAGAAAGGCAAAGGTGTGCTCTGAAGCAGTCCCCTCTTCCCCAGCTCCTTTCCTATACTTAGAGTCCAAACTGACTCCAGGTGCTGACAGAGGAGATAAGGGAGCAAACAGGAAGGAAACCAGAGGACGGCTTAGCCAAGGACACCAGAGCAAAGACCAGACTTCCCGTGGTAAAGGTGCACTTACCCTTTGCCTCGAAGATGAGAGTCAGCTGGCCTTCTGGCGAGGGCAGGGGACTTCCTTCCTGCTCTGTGGCCACAATGGCTAGTCTCCAGCCTCAGTCAAATTGTCAAGTGCCCACTGATATAAAAACGCACAACATGAGAGTTGTGAGTTTCAGTTTTCTTTGGGGACTTACTGAGGACCGTCTTTGGCCCAGGAGACTGCCTTTCAGAGAGTTCTGAGGAACCTCTCCCAAGAGACAGAGGTGGAGAGATAAGCATATATATGATTTTGGAGAAGTACAATCAGGCACACATCTCGGTAGAAGGTCGCCGCTGGTCACAAGGAACAGATATCTCAGTTCTAGTGCTTTTCTAAGTACGGGAAGATGAAAGACATTTGGATTCATAAAATTTTCTCCTGAAAACATCTAACTATCTGAAGGCCTGTTCAACCAGTTTTCCCAGAGCACAGAGTGCCATTCCTGATCACTGCCCTGAACTCCTTTCAGGGTGTATTGAACATCAGGGACTACAGTGGCTAGTGACTTAACTCTTATAGAATCAGATGGAGAGTGACACTGTATAGTTGGCAGTGCCCCCTCATGGTTATAAATTCAATCATTATTTGGGAGGCAATTCAGGACCATTTTATCCCACGGTGCTAAGAATAGTCTTTCCTCAGTCAGGCCAGGATTCTGTTGATCCTCAGTTTGCTGTTATTGGACTAGGCACGGCTAATAGTAGCTAAAAGTCTCTGGACCACCTGTCTTACTAGTCTGCTATGGTCCAGGCAAAGTTTCCCTCTTGTTGCTTCTTCCCATATCGAGAGTTACACTATTACAATCTTGAGATCATAAAGAAATATATATATGTGTGTGTCAGTCATTTCAAGTTGCCTAGTCATCATTTTTATCAGAGGCTCAGTCACACGTTTGGTAATGCAAGAAACAACAACCTTGTAAAATACGCAGAATACAAATAATATAGCTAGTAGCATTAATAGGGTCATAAGTAAATATTTAAGCCAAGCGCTTCCATTAGGTGCGGTCCAGTATATTCCCAGCTCATCTGACTCAGTCTCTCCTTACTAATCGCTATCTTAAAAGTAATGAAATATTGGTGTTGTTCATAAGACACCCGGCCTAATTTCCTAGTGTTATTAGGTTGATTATCCTTAGTTTAACTGTTCCCAATATAAGGGAGCTTTTAAACTTAAATGACTTAAATAGTCTGGTGATAGTCATATAAATCCACCCCATAACTGAAGGAGGGTCCCTCTTAATAAATGGGAAGTTATATTTTTTGACTGAAATTTAGCTTGTTCTTATTGAGCTTGAGTAACTGTAAAAGAAAATTCATATGTATAGCCATGGTCAGAGCAAGTACCGTTGATTGGCCAAGTGAGAGGGTCCCATCTAGTAATATCAATATAGCTCAAACAGAACTATAACTTCTTTCTTCTAAAATAAATTTCCTAAGGGTCATCCAATTAGAGCCTTGGAGAGGAGAAATTCACCAAGGTAACCCAGAAATATTGGATGTAGGTAATTGACCAGAAACCCAACAACTGGATTAATTTCTAAACTCTGTGTAGGATTTATGCCCATCATAGAAAAACATGGATTTAGGCAAAAGTCCAAGAAATTACTATAAAGAATTATAGTATATAATTATATTCATATTTCTATAATTTTAATTGTATGATATTATTATCTAATGTAATTATTATATTGAAAACATGATAAATAATCATATGGGTCAGGTCTGGCATCTAGGAAGAGCCATCTACTTCTGATGTTGTCTTCTTCTTGTCTTGGTGTGAGTGCAGTTTCTCCTCTGTTTGAGCATTGTTTTAAGGTGAGTTTGAGGTCAGCAGTTCTCTCTATAGGCCAGTCCAGTGCAGGGGCCCTTTCTAAGTGGAAAATATGAATCCAAGAGTCAATTTCCTTCAGTCTTTCTGTGCATGAGCTAGTTAAGAGTACCTGATAAGGGTCCTTCCATCTAGGTTGGAGATAATCCTTTAAATGATGCCTTTTCCAATATGCATAATCTTCTGGTTATAGTTCATGGGGCATCTGATCTTCATCCAAATATAGATTACTGTGATAAGCTTCAGAAACAAACTTAGAGTGTCCTTTTAATAATTCAGTTAAACTTTACAATAATGTAACCTTAACAACAGGGGGCTATCTGGTAAGTGAGTCTTAGGCAGTAAATACAGACCTCAATTAACAACACTAGAATTTAATATCCACTGAAACATAATTTTTCCCTCTAAAATTACCCTGATTTCTATCAAATATAGCCAAATTAAGAGTAATTTGTTGGCAAAAATAAGTCTGGTTTCAATAAACTTGGCCTGATTATTTACATAAGTGTAACTGATCATACGGGCTCTTTTTTAAAATTGGCTTTGCTGGAACTTTTTATAAAGAATCTCAGATTGAATTTTTTAAAGGCTTCTCAAGGCCAGAAAAGCCATCCCATGGGCTTGCCATCAGATCCCACCTACAATATCTACAGATTTGGGTGAATTCCTCTCTTCTCAAGGTCCCAAAATATCTTCAGATTCCTGCATCTATCAGGAGGTGGCCTCCCTTATTCACTTGATAAGGCTGCTAGTAACATAAGGGTTTACAGTTTTGGAGGAATCAGGTAGAAAGAAAAGATAAATGTTTCAGTTCTGCTTACGAAGGTATCATTTACCAAATTACTGTAAGTCATAATTAGCTTAAAGGGAAAGGTTTCCTTATATCTGGAAAACAGATTAAAAAGCAGTAATATTTCAGAACAAAAAAGGCAGTAGTATTTCAGAAAAAAAATTATAACCATATTGATCAGTTCACTGAGTCCTATGTAATTTTCGATCTTTTGTTAACAGTTTTATGAAGAGTTTTACAAGCCTGTGCTTGTCAAAAGTCCTTTCTATGAATTTTCTTTAAGATGAAACATTTTTGCAAAGACATCAGAATCAAACAATAACTGTCTATGAATGACAAAGATTTTAAAAGGCATGGTTAAAGATCTGATTGCAAAAACTACGATGAGATATCACCTCACACCAGTCAAAATGGCTATCATCAAAAAATCCACAAACACCAAATGCTGGAGAGGGTGTGGAGAGACGGGAACCCTCCTACACTGTTGGTGTGAATGTAAGTTGGTACAGCCACCATGCAGAACAGTATGGAGGTTCCTTAAAAAACTAAAAATACAGCTACCATATGACCCTACAATCCCACTCTTGGGCATATATCCGGAGAAAAACATGGTCCGAAAGGATACATGCACCCCCAATGTTCATTGCAGCACTGTTTACAATAGTAAAGACATGGAAGCAACCTAAACGTCCACTGACAGAGGAATGGATAAAGAAGATGTGGTACATACATACAATGGAATATTACTCAGCCATTAAAAAGAACGAAATAGTGCCATTTGCAGCAACATGGATGGACCTAGAGATTGTCATACTGAGTGAGGTAAGTCAGACAGAGAAAGAGAAATATCATATGATATTGCTTTATATGCAACTCTAAAAAGAAATGATACAAATGAAAGTATTTACAAAACAGAAACAAACTCAGACATAGAGAACAAACTTATGGTTACCTGGGAGAAGGGTGGAGGGAAGGGATAGTTAGGGAGTTAGGGATTGACATGTACACACCGCTATATTTAAAAAGGATAACCAACAAGGACCTACTGTATAGCACAAGGAACTCTGCTCAATGTTATGTGGCAGCCTGGAGGGGAGTTTGGGGGAGAATGGATACACGTATATGTATGGCTGAGTTGCTTTGCTGTGCATCTGAAACTACCACAACATTGTTAATTGGCTATACTCCGATATAAAATAAAAAGTTAAAAAAAAAAAGAGCTGATAGTGATGCAATTGGCAAAGAAATTTGTTTCATAACATTTTAAGATAATAATCAATTATGACTGATAACATTTTACTAAGACATACCAGGTTTTTAGGAATTCCAATAATTTCTAGAATATCTATATTAATAACATTTCCCCCTAAAATATATCCTAAGAATGTTTATCACAATTCATTTGAAATGCTTTCCATGTAATTTAACATACCAAATAAGCCTAATTAGTTTAATATTTCTCTGTTAAGGAGAGAAAACAATTCCCTTGAGGTATTCCAGGGCCTTTTGGAAGACCTCAAAGTTAGCTAGAGGTCAAATATAAACTTCAATTAGAATGTGATCTTTGGGAAGTTTGCCAAAAATATCAAAAGACTTTAAAACACTTGGCATCATAGGTCACTGTGAAACAATACTCATTCACTTAATCAAGAGACAATAAAAGATTTCAAAGGCAAATACAGAAAGTTATTACAAATTACTTAAAACATAAAGAAAATTTACAATCTGTTATAAAAAGCAGATCAATATTCTAAGAAAACACTCCCCTCTTAATACAGAAAAAAACAAAATCAGGTTTTGTACCATTTTACCTTTAATACTGAAATTCATTTGCTCAGTTAAATTTATTCTAATCTTAGTTCTGACCATACAAAAAAATTCCCCTCTAAAGTTTCTTATTTTTTCTCTCAAACCTTCTAAAATTTTCTATACCCATATTAATTTGTCTCCTCTTTCCCATTTAGAAATAATTAGCATTAGGACAAAATTATTTTCTTTTTCCTTAAAATACATTTCTATTTCTTACACCTTCTTTTTTCTTGCATACAAAGATGTTTTCCATATTAACTTAGTAGTCAATTACATATATTAATTAGAATTCTCAACTTTTAAAAACCTTAATTTCTAGTGAAAACTAAGAAGTAAGCAATTATAAACTGTCTTTTACATTAGCATTCTATAGATTGGCAAACTTTAAATACTACTTATAATTTCTAAGAAACGTGATTTCTTAAAGAAAATGTCTCCAAATGTATGTGGCACCAAATATGTTTATTAATAGTCCTAAATATCTTTAATTTCTCTGCAAAATGATGCCTATGTTCAGTAATTAATGTTCCAGTTACCTTATTTTATTTGGGAAGGACAGCAATATTTAATAAATTTCCATCATTTAACTTATTTTAGCAAAATTCTAAAGTTTCAAGTTACCAAATATCTAGAGAGACTATTTTCAAGTAGACATTCCTAAAACATAATTATTTCTAAAGAGTTTACCTAAAAGTTCTTATCTCACTTACATTTAATAGACTTATAAAAAATTTCATCATACCAAGTTATTTTTCTTGCTGACAGATATAAGAACTTATTCTAGTAAATCTAGGTACAATAAAAGTATTATATTTATGTTGATGGCTCTAAAGACATGTCTATATTAATTAAACCAACAAGCTCTAACTTTTATACCAAATATTAATTTAATACTGAATATTTCCCAGTTCACATGAACCTAAAATTCATCTGGGCTAGTTTATTATATATTTCTGAGAATTTATATAAGGACTTAATTTCCTTTAAGTCAATTAAATAGAGCTCATTTCCAAATTAGTTTTGGTAATACTCTCCAGAGGTAGAGACCTATCATATCTATAAGGCACACACAGACATGTAGCTTCATCTTAAAAACTTAGTTACAAATCAGTTATTACAATATAAAACTCACTAGTTTTTAAATAACAGTTGGAATAAGTTGTTTACTTGCTGGTATTTTAAAAAGCCTTTCCCCCTTTTTTCTCAGTTTCAGGAATTGAAGATGGTCTAGATAAGATAATGGATCCTGAGAGCCCTGCTAGAACATTTACATCTCAAGTCACAGGGAGAGAAATGCAAGGTTCTCCTAGAAGGACTTGTTCCCTTAGAGTCAGAATTCTTTAAAGATGTAGGCTGACATTCTGAAGACCCTATTTTAGGAAAGCCCTTAGGCCAGCTTCCCACCTAATCACCCAGTCCAGACTGCTCCAGTCTCTTTCAACCAAAGTCCTCCAATATCTTTCAACTGGGTGGGGGTGGGGACAGTTAGGGGCAGGTACTTATTATACACCACCAAATAAAACTCAGGATCATCCACCGATTATCAGGAGATCTGAGAACCAGAAAGGCCTACTCAAATTCATCTGGAGACGCTGAGGAGGCAGACAGACAGAAGGGCAATGGGTCCTGCTGGTACCAAGGGCTCTGGGTCCTAAGTGCAGGCAAAGGACAGAAGTCTGCTCTGCCTCCCTTCATGGTCCTCAAAACTGTCAACGGAAACAAAAATGTACAATGTGCCCGTGAGTTTCTGTTTTATTTGGGGACTTAATGAGGACCAGGAGACAAGCCTCTCAGAGAGCTCTGAGGAACTGCTCCAAAGAGGTGGCCTTGGGGGGAGGGGAGGTCGGCATGTTTGTGATTTTGGAGCGGTGCAGTCAAGCACACATCTCGGTAGAAGGTTGCTAGTCACAAGGAACAGCTATTTCAGTTAATGATTTTAGTGCTTTTCTAAGGTCGGAAAGATGAAAAAATTTTGGATTCATAAAATTTTCTCTTAAAGATATCTATCTGAAGGCCTGTTCTGCCAGTCTCCACAAAGCATAGAGTGCCTCATTCCTGATCTCTGCTCCAAACTCCTTTCAGGGTGTGTTGAAGGTCAGCGACTGTAGTGGCTACTGACTCAATTCTTGTAGAGCCAGGTGGGGAGCGACATTCTTTAGATGACACAAGAATTGAGCAAAAATGCAAATCATTATACCTCACCATTCATGCTACAGGATGCAATGTCGCAGACCACATCTTACTGAGTGATATCAGGAGAATGTTTCAGGAAGCAGAGTGTGGACTAGACTTGGGTTCAGATCCCAGCTCTGCCACTTACAAAGCTGGGTATCCCTGTGAGTTATGGAGTTCCTCCAAGCCTTGATTTCTTCCTTTGGAAAATAGCACTAAAAATACTTGCTCTATCTCCCTCAGAGACTTTTCTTTATGAGCAAAAGGGCTGTGGGAGAACTTAAACTAAACTTAAATATGCACTGATATTAACTAAGGTTTTTGGAGAATATACTGTGTAGCAGCCTCTGTGTCAAGCACCCACATGAATTTAATCTTCACAGAACCCCTTAGGCAGGTGCTGTTACTAACCCCATTCATGGAAGAGGAAGCTGAGGCTTCCAGAGGTTAAATGAGCCTAGATTCCAGATGAGGGCTTCTGACTTTTGCTCTTAATCATTAAACCATACAAACAAGTATAAGCTTGGCTAGTGTTTCATTAACTCTCCTTCTGGTCTAAAGATTCACTAATTTCCTCTCAGGGAGGCACTGGTGCTCCGTTTCTAGGCTTCTCGCAGCTCATGACAGGCTTCCTGGAGAAGCTGACGATGGCCTTGGCATCCTGTGGTCATGGGTCCTGTACTGCCCAGAAACATGAACCCTGCTCTCTAGCAGCCTCTGAACTCGGAAGAGGCCTAAAGCCTGATGCTGTAAACTGGAGGCCCAAAGACTATATCTGGCCTGCAGAAGTACTTTGTACACAGTGTTTAAAATTTTATTTCTTAACTAATAGCCAAAATTAAAAATCCAGAGAGCTCACGTGAGAACTCAGCTTTTTGTGTTTTGTGAAATAAAATGAGATGTCAGGGCTTCCCTGGTGGCGCAGTGGTTGAGAGTCCGCCTGCCGAGGCAGGGAACACGGGTTCGTGCCCCGGTCCGGGAAGATCCCATATGCCATGGAGCGGCTAGGCCCGTGAGCCATGGCTGCTGAGCCTGTGTGTCCGGAGCCTGTGCTGCGCAACAGGAGAGGCCACAACAGTGAGAGGCCCGCGTACCGCAAAAAAAAAAAAAAAAAAAGATGGCAACACGCGGCCTGTACCACACTTTCACCTTAGCGCATGCCCTCTCCAGCTTGCCCCTGCACCAGCCCTGCCTGGGGGTGCTTCAGTCTCTGAAGAAGGCCTTGGTTGGAGGAGGCCCCTGCCTTAGACCTTCCTCCACCTACTTGAATACAAGGCCCCTCCTGTTGCTGGGCCTTCACACAGGCTGTCCCCTGAACTATTTGCTGAAAATCACCTCTTTCATAAAACCAAGAGGTATGACCATATGTCTTTAATAGGCCTCCTAGCTTTACGATGCCATGCACTTGAATTCACCTAGGTAACAAGAGGCATTCTCCCAAGGAATAAGCATATTTCTGGATACCTGCTTTCATCTTGTTCTCTGCCTTTATACACTTGGAGGGGACACTACTGACCCCACTTCAATCACCACCGAAGGTCGGGGGGAAAAATTCTGAAATGCCTCATGCAAAAATAGGCCATGCCTTATTTATTTGGGAGACAAAACATTTTATGGCTACTTTTGTTACACTCTCAGACTTGGCCAAAGCCCAGTAGATCAGTGATAAAAATTTTCTAATTTAATTCAATTCTACCACACTTATTATTAATATATTGAGGCTAACAGGGCATGATTCAACACACCAAGGATGAAAAAAATCCAGAATTGTGCAATCAGGCAGAGACCCAGGTAAGTAAGCAACTAATAAAATTGAGCAGAATGATGTAAACGATAAATATATAATCAGACTCTGTCACTCCTCAACTTACAACCCTCCTATGTTTCTTTCAGGAAAAAAAAAATCTAACTCCTTACCCAGATTTACAAAGCCCCAGTGATCTGGCCCTTGCCAACATCTCAGATTTCTTCTACCGCTCTCTCCCTGCCCATAGGGCTCCAGCCACATGGGTTTCCTTCAAATGTATCCTTACTTTAGGACCAGTGTTCTGCCTAGATCCCCATTCCTTCACCCCATCATTTTCAGATTTCTTCCCTTCATTCTGATCCCTGCTTAAGTGTCACTTTCTCAGACATTCCCCAGGTCCCTCTATCTAAAGTAGCCAACCAGTGACTGTTTCAGTTCTCTACATTTATTACCTTGTTTCCTGTGATATATATTGTGTACATGTGTGTATGTATGTGTGTGTGTGTGTGTGTGTGTGTGTGTGTGTATGTGTGCGCATGAGTTCCATCTCTCTTCCCTCTTGTACAGTGACATCCAATAGAACTGTCTGTGATGCTGGAGTTATTCTATATGGGTGTCATGCAAGCACTTGTAATGTGGCCAGTACAACTAAGGAATTAATTTTTTTCCATTTAACTTGATTTACCTTTAAGTTTAAATAGCCAAACATGGCTACTGTGTTGGACAGCACTCAACACTAGACCGTAAACCCCTTCAAGGCAGGCCTCCCCCTTTCATTCTCTGCTCTATCCCTGAAAACTTTTTAGGGACCCAATAGGTATCGACTGAATAAATTATGGAAGCACAAAGGCACGGGGAGAGACTGTTCACCGACTGAGGGGGTGAGAGGGAGGAATGGGAGGAAATCTCTCTAAAAAGTGACATGTGAGCTTCACAGCTGGAGAATGGGGAAGGGGCAGAGGGTGTTTTAAGTGGAGGAAATGATGAGCGAGCGCCAAGATAGGGACACAGAACCAAGGCTCTGAGATGCGAATTAACTGTACAATTCCATAGGATTGGATTTTCTGACAAGCCCATCTCCCACGAGAGCCCCCACTATGTCCTAAAGGCTCCCAAACTGCACAATGGATTTTTTTGTTTTTTAATTTGAGCTACTCAACCTCCATCAATCGCTACTCTTTAGAGTCAATTTTGTGACCCTTAGAAGGATACGTCCCAGTTGAGGCACAGGCTCAGGCAGCAAACATGAATTTCCCGCTGCTTACTCCACAGGAAAATGAGCCCCAGTGCAGGCACAGTGGGGTGATGGGGTCAGGCTCACCTCTGAGAAGGAGTGCTGGGGCTGCTAGGGTGAGAAGCATGAGGACCTGTCAGGAGGCTATTGCAGTATTTCAGGAGAGAGGAGGGGAGAGCAGCTCAGGCTCTGGATGTTTCAAAACAGCAGGATTTCCTGCAGGGTGTGGAGTAGCAGCCTAAAGATGACTGCAAGCGATTTTGGCCTGAGCAACTGGGAAGACTGGAGGTGCCACCAGCTGAGACAGGGGAAGCTGTGTGTAACACAGTTTGGAAGGAAACACTGTGGATTTTGGACATGTTGAGTTTGAGATCTCTCAGACACCCAAGTGGAGACTGTTAAGAGTCCAGGAGAGGGGTCTGGGCTCAAGGTACATAGTTGAGAGTCATCGGCATAGAAATGGGATTTTAAAGCCGTGAACCAGAGTTGATGCTCAGGGAATGCCCTCGGCTTAGGGACTAGGTCCTGGGGCCTTCTGCAAAAGGTGGAGGTGGAAGAGGCGCCAACACACACACAGAAGCAAACCAAGGAAGCAGGAGGAAAAGTAAAAAGTAAATGGGATCCTTGTGCAGCCAAATAAAGCAAATGCATTAACAAAGAGGCAATGATCACGAATCAAACGCTGCAAAGGCAAAAGGGATGAGATGTGCCTATAGGACAGAGCAACATGGACATCATTAATGACCTTGATCAAAGCAGTTTCGGTGAAGAGTAGCTGAATGATTGTTCACTTTCCCTATGTATGTTACATCTCAGGAAAAAGGTTTAATGGAATGTGAAAGTCAAAAGAGAATTAAAAATTGAAGACAGGGAACTCTTTCAAGGCGTTTTGCATCCAAAAAATAATAATAATAAGGAAGGGGAAGTTTGGAAGTAGGGTCAAGAGAAAGTTTTCTTAAGATGATAAAAATAACAGCATGTTTATATTATCTGGAGATGACTCAGGGGAAGAAGAAGTATTGATTTGGGAGAGGTAAAATGTGTGGAGCAATAGAGGGACAGAATTCATAGTCCAATTAGGGAATGCTGCTTTGACATGACCAGGAACAGAACATCGGACTAGGGACTCAAGCATGACCATGTGGAAGCACTGAGCTGCCACTGGATGTAGGGGTCATGAAAGCAAGACCAGCCCAAGCAGCCCACGCTCTCCAGCTACCTGCAGCTGCCGGCTGTGGGGGAGAACCCACATCTGAGGATAGCTATTTTTTAAACCTTCTCCAGTATCTAAATAATCCAATCAATTATCTTTCCCACCTTCAAGCATTTAATGGTTCCCCAAGGCCAAATTCCAAACTCTAAAAGCTGCCCACCTTCCCAAACTGGCTACACCCTTCTATGCCAAGCCTCACAAAACTCCAACCAAGTCAAACTTTTGTACTTGCTAATCTTTGCAAGGTCAAGTTTCTAACACATACAAGAATACTACCAAATCTGCAAAAGTCAGAAGCCAATACTAGGCTCCTCCTTCACACTTTACACATATTTTAAATGTACAAGTCACAGACGTCAATGAACAAAACTGCTACTATAGCTATGCTCCAGACACACATACTCCCATTTCCATGATATTGTATAACACCCATCTAACAGATGAGAGGCTCAGCAAATGGATGCATTGACTCTAAGTCACACAGCTTTTTTTTTTTTTTTTGGCCCTGCCACGTGGCATGCAGGATCTTAGTTCCCTGACAAGGAATCGACTCCATGCCCCCTGCAGTGGAAGCTCGGAGTGCTAACCACTAGACCACCAGGGAATTCCCCACACAGCTTTCAAGAGAGCCTCAATAAGTATGTCTTCCTCCAAAGGTACCACTCCATTCTGCTGAGGTTTCTTTTTCCCCTCTGCTCCCCTCAATGATGTTGCCCAGGAAAAGCTTCAACAATTCCGATGTGTAAGTCCATGATTCCATTTAAATGTGAACCTATCTCCCAAGAAACCCAAATCTATTTTATATGAGTTACCCCAATTTCTATTGGCTCAGTCATCATTGTCCTAAGACCCCATATAATACCGAGAAAGTTCAAGCAGCAAAGTTCCAGTTTTCTCTTCAGCATAAGTTTCCAGAGGATTTACTTACCAGTGAGTTAGGAGGTAGTTTTCCAGCTCCTCTGGTGGTCTGTCACTGATTCCTTCTCTTTTCTCTTTACGGATAAAGATGGAATTCTATTCCTTATCTCTTTGCCACACCTTTACATAAGAATGTTGGGAAGTATCTTTAAAAGTCAAGCTTCTCCAGTCTGTCAGTCTTTTTGCTGGATTTGATCTGCTTACTAAATAGATCACCAGGAGATCTTAGTGAGCTGCAATAGTATTTCTTCTCTGCTAGGCTGCTTTTATTTTTTATTGAAGTATATTTGATGTACAATATTATATAAGTTACAGGTGTACAATGCAGTGATTCACAATTTTTAAAGGTTATAATCCATTTAGAGTCCTTATAAAATATTGGCTACATTCCCTGTGTTGTACAATATATCCTTGTAGCTTATTTTATACCTAATAGTTTATACCTCTTAATCTCCTGCCCCTATATTTCCCCTCCCCCTTTCCCTCTCTCCACTGGTAACTACTAGTTTGTTCTCTATATTTGTGAGTCTGTTTCCTTTTTGGTTATATTGACTAGTCTGTTTTATTTTTTAGATTCCACATATAAGTGATATCATACAGTATTTGTCTTTCACTGTCTGACCTATTTCACTTAGGATAATACCCTCCAAGTCCATCCATGTTGTTGCAAATGGCAAAATTTTATTATTTTTTATGTCTGAGTAGTATTCCATTGTGTG
>NW_020837989.1:1865571-2009519 GCF_003676395.1 Aethalodelphis obliquidens | reverse complement strand
ATCTTCTTTATTCATTCATCTGCTGATGGACACTTAGGTTGCTTCCATATCTTGGCAACTGTAAATAATGTTGCTATGAATATGGTGGTGCATGTTGTCTTTTTGAATCATTGTTTTTTTTTTTTCAGATTTATACTAAGGAGTGGAATTGCTGGGTCATATGGTAGTTCTATTTTTAGTTTTTTAGAAACCTCCATACTGTTTTCCACAGAGGCTGCACCAATTTACATTCCCACCAACAGTGTATGAGGGTTCTCTTTTCTCCACATCCTCACCAACATTTTTTTTGTTGTTGTTCTTTTTGCCAATAGCCATTCTGATAGGTGTGAGGTGACACCTCATTGTGGTTTTGACTTGCATTTCCCTGATAATAAGCAATGTTGAACATCTTTTCATGTGCCTATTGGGCAACTGCATGTACTCTTTGGAAAAATGTCTATTCAGGTCTTCTGCCCATTTTTAAATATGGCTGTTTTTTTGATGTTGAGTTGTATGAGTTGTTTATATATTTTGGATATTAACTCCTTATTGGTCATATCATTTGCAAATATTTTCTCCCATTCACTATGTTGTCTTTTTGTTTTGTAATGGTTTCTTTTGCTGTGCAAAAGCTTTTAAGTTTAATTAGTTCCCATTTGTTTATTTTTGCTTTTATTTCTGTTGCCTTAGGAGCAGATGCAAGAAAATATTGCTATGTTTTATGTCAAAGAGTGTTCTGCCCATGTGTTCCTCTGGGACTTTTATGGTTTCCAGTCTTACATTGAGGTCTTTAACCCACTTTGAGTTTATTTTTGTATGTGGTGTTAAAGAATGTTCTAATTTCATTCTTTGACATGTAGCTGTCCAGTTTTCTCAGCACCACTTATCGAAGACTGTCTTTTCTCCATTGTATATTCTTACCTCCTTTGTCATAGATTAATTGACCATAAGTGTGTGGATTTATTTCTGGGCTCTCTCTTCTCTTCCATTGATCTATGTGTCTATTTTTGAGCCAATACCATAGTGTTTTGATTACTGTAGCTTTGTAGTATAGTCTGAAATCAGGGAGTGTGATTCCTCCACCTCTGTTCTTCTTTCTCAAGACTGTTTTGGCAATTTGGGGTCTTTCATATTTCCACATAAATTTTTAAATTGTTTCTAGCTCTTTGAAAGCTGCCATTGGTATTTTGGTAGGGATGGTATTGAATCTGTAGATTGCATTGGGTAGTATGATCATTTTAACAATATTAATTCTTCCAATCCAAGAACACAGTATAACTTTCCATCTGTGTCATCTTCAGTAGTTTTCCAAGTTCAGGTCTTTCACCTCCTTAGGCAGTTTTATTTCTAGATATTTTTATTATTTTTGATGTAGGTTGTTCTCAAAATATTCAATACAGGTCTTAATTGGGGGTCGGACTCTAGGCCTGAAAAGTCATATGGACTTTGAGACTGTTTATACATGAAGGGACCTTTGACTACCTGGAGCCAAACCCCTTGATTTATATGTGAATAAACTGAGGACCAAAGAGAGGAATAGAGAAGAGGACCCTTAGAAGTCACTCGGGGCAGATGCAGAAGTGAAAGCCAGGTTCTTCTCCCTCAACAAACATTATTTCACCAAATATTTATCGAGCACACCATACTAAGCAATGGAACAGTCTAAGTAGACAAAGAAAACCCAGAGTCTCTACCCTTGAAAGTTTAGGAAAACAAGTCACCACCTTCAGTAAGAATGAAGTCATCATAGAAAACAAATTTAGGGTTACCAAAGGGGAAAGTGAGGGGATAAATTAGGAGTATCGGATTAACAGATACACACTACTATACATAAAATAGATAAGCAACAAGGATTTACTGTACAGCACAGGAAACTATATTCATTATCTTGTAATAACCTATAATGGAAAATAATCTGAAATATACACACACACATATATAATATATATATACTGAATCACTTTGCTGTACACCTGAAACTAACACAATATTGTAAATCAACTATACTTCAATTTAAAAAAAAGAATGGAGTTGAGCTACACTGTGCCCCAATACAATTTATATACCATGATATAAATTGTATATCAGATATTAATACCATGTCCATTGATGCTTGGAGTTTTGAAGTTGTGAGTGACAAGGATGTCAGAAAATGGAATGTGAGCTGAGCTCCTGCTCACACAGCTAGAGGGCACTGCCTTGTGTAAAGCAGAACGTCTCCCCAAGAACTTATGAGATGATGGGTCCTTTTCCTTCCTTCCCAAAACCAAAACAATGCTTTCTACTTAAAAACACTGACAACAGATTTGTTTTGGGATGAAAACTTTCAGTTTTAGCCAGTGTGCCTTGCTGCAATAACACATGATTGTGAGCCATTTCCTCTACATCCATTATAGGGAAGATGGGTGGATCAAAAAACCATAATAGCATTGGGATTTTATCAGATAGGGTTAGGAGAATTTTCTAAAGGTCTCAGCAGTCTCCCAAACCAAGACCACCGCATGACTTGGGCACCAGTTGAACTCCTGTGCTAGTAGCAATTATTGAAAATGTATGCTGAGCTCTGTCAAAACCTTTGTCAAGGCACCCTGTTGGTGGTGAGCATTGGGACTTACCACAATGTTGACAGAACCCTCTGCTTGTTAACTATCTATGTTGATAAAGAATGTTGACATTTTATTGGGACACTCACATGGAACTATTTCCAATAAATAGTAAGTGAAAAAAACAATTCTATTTCATGGGAACGTGTTTTTGTAAAACACTGTGACAGAATGACAGTGTATGTATATGCATATGTACCTGTATGGAAAAGTCACAGGAAAGATGTATATGGATACCTATCAGACTATTCAGTGTCCTCTGTGGTAGGGAAGCATGCTGAGGCAAGGGGGACTTTCAGTTGAAGGCTATATATTTATGTATCATTTGAGCATTTTACAACAAGAATGTACCAATGTACTGCTTGTATAATACACGTAAAGGGTTTTGACTAAAGAAAACAAAAAACACGTCCCAAAACTGCAGGTTCTTACAAAAGTGGAAGTCTTTTACATTTGTGTAACATGTTTTTCACAGCCTAATTACAACCATCCTTTTCTTTATCCCAGATAGACAGAAAAGAAAGCAATTTAAGTTGCCTAAAGCAACATTCAGACATCACCAAGCCTCCAGAAAGATGAACGATTATAAAATAATGCTTTAATAAATATACAAGGGCTTACACTGCAAATCGCATGTTTTTCTACAAAGTAGAAAATACATTGGGTCACTATATGTTTTTTGGAGGTCCGCTGTTGGGATCCATGTCACCTGTATCACTTAATTCATTCACCCAATTAATATTTATTGAGTGTCTGCTATGTGCCAGGCTATCCTTATTCAATGAGAGTCAGCTGGAATTTTATAGAGCTAAATTAAAGAAGTGGTGAAGACAAGAGTTAGTATTTTCAGGAAAAAGAAAAAGAAATCACCAAAAACTGCTTTTCTGCATCACTCAGAATCTAGTATGCAGGTCTGCCAAAGCTTATTGCCTTTTATTATAATCATTTGCTTGGCCACCATGCTGTCCTGATGGACTCTGACTTCCTTGAAGGAAAAACAAATCTTTGTAGTATCTGTGGTGCCTGTATTGTGGCTTGAGTCTGCAGTACAGCAGGCATACATTCATTCATTCAATCCATCTACAAATATTTATTTGGCACCCACTACAGGTCAAGCATTGCACTAGGTCCTTAAGATATAAGATAAGTGACAGTTACTTTCCAGTTGAGGGTTGGGGGAGACAAATCACAAAAATGTAAACAATTAGAATTTCAGATTCAAACAAACTACGTAGGGAATAAACTAGAATAGAGATGGGCAGGTTGGCACTTTTGATAGGGTGTTCAGGGAAAGCTCTTAGATGATATTTAAGATGATATTTCTCAAAGATGAGAAAGACAGCTCTGCAAACAGTCTGAAAGAAGCATTCTAAACAGAGGGACACAAGTTCACTAAAAAAGGTGCTGGAACCGGAAAGAACTTGGTCTGTTCTAGAAGCAGAAAGGAAACCAGTGTAGATGAAACAAAAAAAAAGGAGGGGTTGGTGAGGTCAGAAGAAATTCAGGCCCTGGTGGAGCTGTTGAAAGGTTTTAAATAACAGAGTAATTGAACCTGGTTGATGAGTTTTAAAAAAGAAAAAGAAAATACTTAGGCTGCTGTGTGAGGAGAACAAACTATTAGGAAAGCAAAAGTGGAACTGGATGGATGGAATGTAGGGAGGGGAGTAGGGAGGGAGGAAATAAATGAGTGAATAAATATTAAATGTGACTACAAAGGAATAAGGCCTACGAGAGTCACTTGGCCTAGTTATTTTAGCTTAAACTGATTCTTAAGTCAAATTTCAAAAACCAAAACCAAATTACTTTGAGTGAAAGGAACACTGTTGAAATAAATTGCTTTCTAAAATGACTGCCTTGAGAAAGATAATATGCATTTAGTAATACACTGACTGGTATATTTGTTCAAAAATATACTACTGTTCTGAGGGCGACACAAGAGGGAAGAGATATGGGAACATATGCATATGTATAACTGATTCACTTTGTTATAAAGCAGAAACTAACACACCATTGTAAAGCAATTATACTCCAATAAAGATGTTAAAAAATATATATATATGTATATATATACTACTGTTCTATTGTCATGATACTTCAAATACAATCACATCCTTTGACACAGCATTTCCATATCCAGAATCATATACATTGGAAGTAAACAAATGCACATAGGTTTTTGAATAAAGGATGTTCCTTGCAGCCTTATTTGAAATGAGGGGGGGAAAAACCCAACTAAACATCTATGCTTGCGAAAGTGATTTAATAGGTTATGCACATTTGTTCTACTTAGTACTACATAGCTATCTAAGTAAAGGCTGTTGTCCCATTCTGACATGGAGCGATGGCCTTCTATAAGCAGTGGAAGAAATTAGGTTACCGTGTGTGTGTGCGTGTGTGTGTGTGTATGTGTGTGTGTGTGTGTGTGTGTGTCTGTATATGAGAGAAAAAATAGAGAATGGCCAAGAACTTTGCTAATTCTAGAGCCAATAGCGACATGTGGTTGTTGAGCACTTAAAATGTGACTAGTCAGAATGGAGATGTGCTCTAAATGGAAAACACTCACTGGATTGTGAAGACTTAAAATGAAAAACAACAACAACACTGTATTTCTACTGGACAGTGCTGGCCTAGAAGGATTGTTCCTGGGGAGTAGGACTGGGGAGAAATTTTGATAGAGAGGACACGGAATAGGGACTTTCACCTTTAATTTAGCCTCTACTCTATTTTTCAAAAAGCACTTAATTTATAATTTTAAAAGCCAGTAGTAGGAATCCAAGCAAAATTTGTAGTTTAGTTAATAGTCATGTGCCAATGTTAAGATCTTAGTTTTGACAGATGGTACCACGGTTATATAAGCTGTTAACTGAAAAAACTGCTGAATACAGGAACTCTTTGTACTATCATTGCAATTTTTCGGCAAATCTCAAATTATTTCAAAATAAAAACCTAAAAAAAAAAAAAAAGGGAAACAAGCACTCTAACAAGATGTATTTTCTGCTTAGAGATTCTTACTCGGAGTCTCAACGTACTGTAAAGCAATTGACTCCAAGTTAGCTTGCCCACCCAGAGTTCCTTGTAAACACATTTGCTTGAAATAAGGCAGCTAGGATAACTAAATGTCATATTCCTTAGTTCTCACCTGAAATTCCATCTATTCAGAAAACTCCTTTCTTCCCTGGTGGTTAGAAGCTGTCTGGCTGCTGCTTAGCTACCAGGAATTTTTGTTGGAGTAGGAGGCTTGCTGGAGAGAACAGGAAAGGCAGCACCCCTCTGAGGACTTCACTGAGGCCTGGGCAGCTGGCAGCTTTCAAAGCCCCTCACCATTGGCTCCTTGCTTCAGCCCTCAGATTAAGGTCAAGAGATTTTTGCTAAAATCTTGTGGTGAACTTTGGGATAAAGAAATGAATAAAAAATCTACATTATTAGTATAGCAACCTTCACCTATATTTTTACAGTTGTTACTTTTCACTTAAGGGTTTCCAGAATAAAAACTAAATTCTGCGTGCAAGTGAACAGGAATGGCAAGTAAAACTGGGTAATAAAATTTAAAACAGATTCGATATAGATATATGGATATAAGGATATTTCAGAACTGACCAAAAGAAGATAACACTGCATTGGAGTGTGAAATATTTCTATTTTACACAAACTAGGTGTAAAATGCATGAAAAAGTACAATTTCAAAATGTAGAAATTACAAAGGACATGTCAACTTATCATGAAGCAGGTTGTTAAGTATAGACTATAAAGCTATAATAAAATATTTTCCAAAGGTGACCCACCCACAAAACAATTATATTAAAATAATGTGGGTATTTAAACAGATGTCCCAGTGCCACCACCACACCTGAATAGCTTAAATAACTTTTTTTTTCTTTAAACATCACTGCTTTCTCTGGAAAAACAGTCACACCATAAGCAGAAGGAGTTTGACTAAGAATTTACAAAAGAAAACTACTAATAATAAAAGAGTGACTTGGAATGACCTTTATAATTAGTCAATACAACTGAAAAAAAAGATATTAGAGGATCTAGAATCCTGAAACTCATATTGCTCCACTGCATAGGTTTTCCACTGAAAATAGGCCAAAATCTGAGCCCTCCTGAAGCTTGAGAACCCTCCAACCAAGTGTTCCAGCTGACCCTCTCCTTTTTCCCACTTCCCAACTGAGCCCCAGAAAAGGATGACAAAAATCTTAAAAATTACAGCACGAAGGGCATCTCTACTTACCTCTAGAAAGACTTTCTCAGTAGAAATCTGGACAGAAAATTAATTTGTATTCAGTTTTTTTAAATTCAAACTTAAATGAGAATTAAATTTATATGGGACTAGGCATGAAGGGATGCCCCCAAATAAATTAATGACAGGTTAAACCACTTGGAATTTCTGCCTGGGGAATTCTAACACTAGAAGTGATAGGCAGTTAAAACATGGTAAGACCTTAATTTTTCAGTCTGAAGAGATCAGGGAGCCTCTTCTTGTACTGTGGGTCTCTATGGCAGAGCTCTGGGAGAAAAATCCTAAGCACTTCTAAGAGCAAACCATACATTCAATCTTTTTACATTGTTTTTAATTAAGTGACCACTTGCCATTGCCCAGACCCTCTGGGGTAGCTTGATAGTTTGTTACCCTTTCTGCCATCTTCTGTATTACAAATAATTGATGTAGAGTGGATCCTACCCTGAAAACCAGGGTTCCAATCTCTGCTGGAACACTCTAGACACGTCTAGAGTGCTGGCGCACTCTACTGCCTGCCTTGACCTTGAACTTAACTTATCCAAGTCTTAATTTCTTTCTATGAGGAGGAGGGTGGACAGGAAAACATTGCTACAGTATTTAAATCTATTTTTTATTACAAAAAATGGATAAAATAATTCAAATTATAGAAGCACATAAAAGCAAAAAGTGAAACTATCTTTTGACTATTTGCCCTTGTGGAATAACCATATTAATTTGGGAATATTCTTCTGGATTATTTAAAGGCAAAAAAAAATTAGCATTAACTATATATACTATTCTAGAACTCTTTTTTCTTTTGACTTAGCAATATAGATTTCTCCTTTGACAAGTAACACAAGGTCTGTGAGAGTCGGGATCTTGTCTGTTTCCTTAACTGCTATATTTCTAGGAACTAAAACAGTGTCTGGCACAAAGTAGTCGACAAAAAATGCTCACTGAAAGAATGACTGACTGAATGAAATCATCCTTCCTGTCAGATCAATCAGAAGTTCTGTGGGGTCAGGGATGTGTCTATTTGGTCTCTCTCTATGATCCCAGCACCAGAGAACCTGGCACAGAGTAACCACTTAATATTTGTTGAATTAGCAAAACAGCTCAATGATGAAACCACCTAATTTTTTTTACTTGTGCCAGTGTGTTGACATACCACAATAACCAATTATTCCCCAACTGATGGAAAACATCTCTCACAAACACCATTGCAATGATCGCCCTTGTATATATATCCTTGTGTAAAGATTTTTGCAGAATAAGAATCCCTTTTGTGGGGGAATCATTAATCTGGTTCATATGTTTTCTGTGGTCCCTTCCCTCTAGAATTTCATAAATTTAAAACACTTAATTTTTCAGCTTGTTTAAAAGCTACTGCCTGGAACTTTGCAAACCGATCTCCCTGTAGAAAGCCAGTGCTTCCCAATACTGCCCAGATGCAGCCCAAACACTGCAACAGACAGGCTGCCTGCATCCTTGGTGACCAACATCTCCTGCATGCAATGCAGTAGCAGCTCAGTCATCACCTGGGGAAGGCAGTTTTCAGGCAGCGACAGGTCCCTATTGTTGATTCATTCAGCAGAAAGGGGAAAAAAGACAATAACACACTTCCAAGGGCCTGAGAAGGGAGAGGATGCTGAGAAGAGCAGATGCTGGACAAGAGCAGAAAAGGGAGCTTAGGAGTATTTTCGAGTTCCCCAACAAGTGAAGCTCTATCTGAGCTCTCCAATGGAAAAGTCTTCCCAGGAATCTACCTTTCTGCTTCTTTAATTTTTTCACTCCAAAGATATTTAGTAAATTTCTACCCGTATTATGTGTCAGAGCTGTGCCAAGACTGGGGAGGAAGCAAATAGGCAAGATAGACCTACTCTCTACCATCTTGGAACTAAAAGCTTAAGGGCCATTGTCTTTCCATCAGGGGATCTGACAGGGACAAATACAGATGGCTGGAGCCCTTAACCTACTTTCCACCAGGAAACAGAATTTGTGTCCCAGTCACTGCTTCTTCTTTTGTGAGAAACACAGCTCCAGTTCTCTCCATGAATGGAGAAGTTGGTCAGAGATCTTTCCCTCTGAGTGCACCCCAAGCAAAACCTGTCAACACACACTAAGCATACTTCCTCTTTCTCCAGGAGCACCTGCCACACCACAGGCCTTGCTGGGCAGTCTTCTTAACTTAGGCCAAGGAGAGCTGTGCACTGGCACTTACTGTCACAGAGTCAACATTCAAAGAAGCATCAACCTTGAGACTCAAAGGGAACCTTCAAGACCATCTACTCCTACTCCAATAGTTTCCGAACCTGCTACGGTTCACAGAGCTCTTTGAGAATCGGCGGCCCCTTTAGACTTCCCGTACCGAAAAAGACACGCACGTATCTCAGCACATAATTTCCCCTGTATTTTCAGAAGCTTCATGGACACACCATATAACTGAATATCTGGAATTCCAGAGACCCCATATTAAGAATTCCTACTCTCTATAAAAGCCCATTTGAGCTCTAATGCCCTGATTAGCAGCCTCCGAGTTGGGTGGCGGGAACACAGAGGTAATGTTGTGCCTGTCTAAGTACAATGCTGGTCCCAGTTCAATCCTCGGGTGAGCTCCTTATCTTTAAAACATGGAAAAACTCTGCTCCGTGGCCAAGGACAGAACCTCTAAAACCAGTCAGGTGAGCCATCTCATAGTTTTCAAAGAAGATAACACCAAACCCCAAAAGGAAGTGGTGAATCTGGTGGCGTTGAAAGACAACAGCCCAGGGGTTGTCAGGACTGCTGCCCGCTGCTGACGGAGCAGTAATACTTGTATGGATCCTCCATTTCATATACGTTCTCCTCAATGGTATAGATGTTTTCCTCTGGATGTGTCCTCTCTCCTGCTGTATTTGCTAACCCCGAGGGAGGGAGGTTGGCCAAACTGATGAGGCTGTGGAAATAAAGTGATGCAGTTGAGTTAAACATCCCAGGCAACATGGAATAGAGTTAAAAGAATGGGCTTTGCTGAAGAGATAGCCACCAAGGCAGTATATGACCCTTGATCAGGTCCTGACTAGGCAGGGGAAACATAAAATAGTAATGAAAATAGTCTGGGGAATAACTGCACAAATTCAAATTAATCTGAATTTTCTTAGGTATACAAATGGCATTGTGTTATCTAAGAGAATGTCTTTATTCTGAGGAAGTGCAGACTGAAGTGTTTAGGTGAAATGTCACGATGTCTGAAACACCTTTACAAATGGTTCAGAAAAAAAAATATGTATGTAAATAGAGAAACAGATAAAGCAAATGTGACAAAATATTAAATGACACGCTTAGGTGAAGGGTTCTACTGTTCCTTGCACTATTATTTCAATTATTATGTCAGCTTGAACAATTTCAAAAAGTAAAAGAAATGAATGTGTTATGGATCCAATGAGACTTGAGTTCGAATTCTGCCTCTGTTGCTTTCCACCCATGTGATCTTGGGTAAGTTGGATTTGCTTTTTTCATTTATTCATTCAAGAACTATTTAACATGTTTATACTGTTCCATGCATCAAGAGATGCAACAGTGAACAAAACACAAAAATCCCCTAGAGGCTGTATATTAGTAAACTTAGTGTCTCAGGGTCCTCATCTATAAAATGGGAATAAATACTCTATCTCACAGGGCTGCTGTAAGGAACGTTTATTCATTCAATCCTCAAATATCAAATGCATACTAAGAATTAGGTGTGTGCTAGGAGATACAGTTGTTAATGTGGCAGACAAGTTCCTAATTTTCTATGGAGTTTACATTTATAGGTGGAGATGAACATTAACCAAATAATTTCATAAAGAATGAATTATTGCATGTAAATATTACCTATTGATATTACCACATTTCAAGTTTCAGCTCTAATAAAGAATACTGACACAGAAAATATAAAGCCATTGATAATTAAATATTTTATTTGATCTTATTTGACTTTTTTACTGCAGACTATTTTGTCTTCATAACTGTACGATCTAGATTTAGTCTAAAATTATTAGTGGTTTAGAGAGTATGCAGTGGACAGAATCACTTTTTTCTTGAAAGTTTTTAGAACAATACCTATGGTTAGGCCTCATCCCCAAAGATTCTGATTTATTTGCTCTGGGGTTGACAATAGTATGCTTAAGTGCCCTGGATGATTCTAATAGGCAATCAGAGTTAAGAAGAGCTGGGCTGGGTTGTAAAAGCCCTGAGAGTAGATTCTGAGTTTCTTGTTCACGTCTATAAACCAGTGGCCACCCAGAACCCGGATGCAGTAAGTACTCAATCAGCTGAAGGGTCAGTTCACTGAAAAAGCCCTTTAATCAGAAATATATAAGCATTTCCTATCAATGGGAGACAAATTCTCTACCTTAACTTTAGGACTAAAGAAGCTAGAGGGATTAGGGATCAAGAATAAAACCGAGCAGCATGTTAAATTTGCATTTCATAAATCTAGGCCTAAAGCAAAAAGGAAGTAGTAAAAATTTAGATCCCAAAGTCTCAGGGCAGGACTTCTAAGAGCAAAGATCAAAGCCCAGATTAGAGTAGGAATATCCAAGATTCCCACCTTCCACTACTGCACGCATTATTCTTACCGTAAATTTTGTATCTTCTCTTTGCTATCAGAATACCCTAGGTAAAAAGGTGAAGAAAAGTCAATTTAAAATGCTTTCATAAAGTAAATGAGATAAATAAAATGAGCTAACTGGAGGCAAAGACTGTTTAGGGAAGTCTGGTCTACCTATTAGATTGAATTAAATCAAACCACTGATATGCGTCTTGATTTATTATATAAACTATGCTAAAAGTAATGAAGATGCATTTTTCATATTTAACAAATGTAGGGAGCGCCCACTACGTGGCTGGTAGTATGCTAAGCACCAGGGACACAAAGGTGAACTATGAGCCCTGACATCATGAAACTTGTCTTCTAGTGAGAGAGGCATTTAAGAAAAAAAAAGTAAATGGGAAAAATAAAATAATTTCAAATTGTGATGTAATAGAAAGAAAAGTATTGCAGCAAAATGGATGGGCCTAGAGATTATCATACTGAGTGAAGTAAATCAGACAAAGACAAATATTATATGATGGCACACATGTGACATCTAAAAAATAATACAAATGGATTTATTTATAAAACAGACACAGAAAACAAACTTATGGTTACCAAAGGGAAGGGGGGGGTAGGGATAAATTAGGAGTTTGGGAATAACAGATACACACCACTATATATAAAATAGATAAACAACAAGGATTTACTGTATAGCAAGGGAGCTATACTCAATTTTTTTTTTTTTTCCGGTACGCGGGCCTCTCACTGCCGTGGCCTCTCCCGTTGCGGAGCATAGGCTCCGGACGCGCAGGCTCAGCAGCCATGGCTCACGGGCCCAGCCGCTCTACGGCATGTGAGATCTTCCCGGACTGGGGCACGAACCCGTGTCCCCTGCATCAGCAGGCGGACCGTCAACCACTGCGCCACCAGGGAAGCCCTCAATATCTTATAATAACCTATAATGGAAAAGAATCTGAAAAAATATATATATATATTTTATATATATATGTATATAACTGAAATCACTTTGCTGTATACCTGAAACTAACACAATTTGTAAATCAACTGTATTTCAATTTTTAAAAAAAACAACAATGCACTGGAATAGATAATCAAGAAGGTAATCAGGAAAGAATTCTCAGAAGAAATGATCTTTAAGCTCAGTTCTGAAAGAAGAGAATGAGTCAGCCAAATGAAAAGCCGGGGTGAGCATTCTGGATCGAGTAAAGCCCTGGTAAAGATAGTAGTGAGTGGCTGAAACTGAAAGCATGGCTGGAATAAGAGAGTGGCACAAGGTAAGGTCTGAGAGGGAGGCTGGGCTAGATACTATAGGACCTTGTAAGTCATAATCAGGAGTTTGGATTTTATTCTAAGACATAGGAAATAACTGAAGGCCAGAAATATGATCTGACTGGGTTTTAAGACAATCACTCTGGCTGCTGTGTGGAGAATGAATTAAAAGGAGGTATGAAAAAATGAGGAGGTAAGTAGAGAACTGCCTCAGAGTAAGGTGGTGAAAGAGAGATGCAGAATTACGAATGGATTTTAGATATGATTTGGAGAAAGTGCGGGAAAGTGAAGTTGGATTGTGTATTAGGAGTGATGAAAGAGGGGATTCAAGGATGGCTTCTGGCTCTCTGGCTTAAGCAACCAGATGTATGATAATGAAACACTATGATGAAGAAGATCAGGGAGGGGGAGGTTGGGTTCTAAAAAGGTGGAATATAGACTCTAGAGCTCCTTTCTTGACACAATGTGGGACACATCTAAGTGGAGATAACAACTGGACAGCTGGCCAATCAGTATCAACACCTTTGAGTGCTGGAGAGAGAAATTAAGGATGACATTTAAGTCTATGGGAATATAGGTCATCATCAGCCAGAGGGCATGGAGAGAGGAAAAGGGCCAGCCCTGGGGAATCACAACATCTAAAGATCATGCTGAAGAAGAGAAAATAACAAAAATGACTGAAAGGTGTGGCTAGTGAAGACACTGGTGTTTCAGAAGCCAAGAGAAGGCAGACTTTTTAGAATGAGTGAGAGTCAACTTAGTTATTGCTGAAAGACGTACTACAATGAAGACAGAGGTATCTACAGGATTTAGCAAAATGGAGGTCACTGGTGAGCTTGACTGAAACTATTTCCATGGCACTTCAGGTGTAGAAGCTAAATTGGGAGGGGGCGTGGTTAAAGAGTGCGGAGGGGTGAGAGGTAGGAACAACGCATCTGAGAAATACGGCTGTAAAGGAGAGCAGAGAAATGGGAGTCACTGGAGAGAAATGTGTGAACTAGGCCATATTTTTATACTAATAAAAATAGCATAAACAGGAATGGAGAGAGAGATGATTCTGGAGAAAGTGATCACAGGAAGAACGAAGTCTTGGCTGAGGCAAAGTGGTTGAAACAGGCTTTTAATACTTCATCAGTGCAGTGAGAGGCGAGGGAGATTTGAGCAGCAATGAAGTATGTGATGCTCATCTCAGACAGTGCACTAGAAACATCCAGGATTGCTGGGCATTACTGAGTACCAATTTATGGCTTTGATGTCATGACTTAAAAACCTATCACCTTGGTTGTATGATTTTCTCCAGCAACTTCTAGGGAAAAGACTGCAGATGGAATACAACTTTCCCATCTATTCTTCCATGTAGTCATGTTTTGGGAGTAATCATATGTGTGCACAAAACATGACTTCTCCCACTCCTCATCACCCTGCTTGCATACCCTCTACACAAACCAGAACAGTCCCTAATATCCAGGCCTCGGCAAAACTCAAAAAGTGGGTGTGGTCATTGCTCCTTATCAACCTGTAGACTCCATATTCATGTGGTCAATTTCCAAACTCCACTGCTATCTCTCCATAAACCTAGGTAAGTGGGGGTGAGTAGCTTCTTCCTCTCAGCAATCCATTTACCATTAATGGCAGAGTAACAAAATGGTGAGCAAGACAGTCCCAGTTTCAAATCCTCTATCAATTAACTGTGTAGCTTTGGGCAAGTTACTTAACCTTTTAGCACACTGGTTCTCCAACTGGTACATGAGAATAATATTAGTACCTTTCTCAACAGGGTAGTTATGAGGATTTAATGCACATAAAGCACTTGGCAGCTTCAAGCCACACAGGATGAGCAACTCATCCCAGTTTTCCCTGGACTGTTCCAGTTTTAGCACTGAAAACCCACACATTAGGAACCTCCTTCAATCCTGGGAAAATCTGGAATGGTTTGTAACCCTACACATAGTTGATGTTTATGTATTAGTAAGAAAGGCTGATAAAATAATAGTGGTATACGGCCTTGGTCTCTGCACCAAAGAGAAGAGAATATATCACAGTTATAAAAGTATGTGAGGCTTTCGGGGTGATGGAAGTGTTTGGGCATTGATTGCGGTGATGGTTTCCTGGGTGAAACCATCTACTGAAATTCATCAAGTTGAACACACTTTAAATATACAGTTTATTGCATATAAATCATACTTAATTTTTTTTAATAAAGATAAGTAACTTAGACATAAAATATGTGTGCTGAGTGCCACAATGGAGGAAAATACAAACGCTGCGACTCTGGGCATGACCCAGCGTTAAAGGAACCTGCTACCCCTCTTTAAAGAACCATGCCTGAGAAATAAATAAGATAGAAAAATGCACAGAAGAAAGTGATTGTCATTGTTGTGCTTCCTAATAAAACTGGACATGTTCATGAATTAAAAAGGTTTATTTTCTTAACAAAAGATAAAAAAACAGGTACTAGAATCAACCTGCTTGAATTTGAATTCCAGCTTTGCCACTTATTGATTCTGAAACCTTGAGAAAACCTTGAAAGCTTACTGTCTCTAAACGTTACTCTCCTCTGCTATAAGAATAGGAATAACAGTGCTATCTACCTTATATAAGATGGTGACAATAATAATGTAAAACATGCCTGTTACATGGTAAGCACTGAATAAAAATGAGCTATTATTATTGTTGAGGTTTGGAAGGACTAAAGAGTATTTATTCTAATCACCTGTAGGTATAAATATAAACTAATAGTTCTATCTTAGGCTTGTGTTGGTTCCTATATTAACAGTTCCTTATCAGATGGAGAGAGAATCACCATCAAATGACTTACATTTGAGAATTAAAGCACCAGAGATAAGAACGAGAGCCAGCCCAGCAGAAACCCCTGCTCCGATGTAGAGGCCTATTCTGGTGGTGGCGCCCATGTCTTGTAACTCATTAGCCAGTGTGGATATTTCCTATGGAAACACAAACAGAATTGCAGCAAATGACCAGAAATCCATTGTCTGCCCAGCCAGGCTCATGACTTATACATGGGACCATCCCTTTCACAGTATCTCAGGAATGCAGGGACCTTGAAATGACTCATGATCTGTCCCCTTCTAGACAAGCCTCAAACCACCCAAAGAAAGGGATTAGCTGAATCTTTGGAGTTAGCAAGGGAATAAGAGGTGCCTGTCTGTGCTGTGGGTGGAGAAGCAGCCTTAGTAAATGGACTCCCCTTTCCTCACATAAAAAGTGGGGCCCTGTTCATTGATGATTCCCTGGTGTTCCCAGGGAGTTTCAGAGTGGTCTAAATTTGGTGTCTTGCCATGAAACCCCAACTTTCACAGAAAGACAGTGATTTAAAAGCTAGGAATTTGCAGCCAGACTGTCTTGGGTTCAAATCCCAGTTCTGTCACCAAAGAGCTGTGTCATCAGGAAGAGCTGTGTAGAGTTATCAGGAAAATTAAGTGACGAAAACCAGAAAATGCTTGGCACAGAGCCTGGTACAGGATAAATCTCAATCAGTGGTAGCTCTTATTGCTATTGCTCTAATTAATTAGATATTTTGTTAACTCAGTCACAGCGAACATACTGCTTCTAAAATTTCACCTCATGTTCCTCCTTTAAAAAGAGTAATGGTAAACACTTTTAAAACAACGTCAAGGAATTAAGTCTTCCATTTATTCAACAGACATTTACTGCAGGAGTGCACCATGCAAGGTCACTTGCAGTAAGCACTGTGGGCACACAGAGGTACTGAAAAGGCAGACCCGGATTGCAAAGAAGACAGGACAAACAAAAAATGCTTGACACTGAGTCAGAGATTGAGTTAAATGAATGCAAACTCCTGGATATGTCCTCAAAGAATTTTCCAGTCACTGCTATCAGGTTGTTCTCTAATGCAGTGGTCCCCAACCTTTTTGGCGTTTCAAGGAAGACAATTTTTCCACAGACCGGGGTTGGGGGGGATGGAGGGGGGATGCTTCAGGCGGTAACACGAGCGATGGGGAGCGATGGGGAGCGGCAGATGAAGCTTCGCTTGCTCGCCCGCTGCTCACCTCCTGCTGTGCAGCCCAGCTCCTAACAGGCCGCAGACCAGTACCAGTCCATGGCCCGGGGATTGGGGACCCCTGTTTTAGTGGTTTTCCCTTTTACTCTGAGAAGGTGGGAGACACTAAAATGGTGGTCGATTAAAATAGTGCTTTATTTTTAGTTAGATACCTAAGTTCTTGGCTTAGAATATTCTTGCCTGGTGTCTTATCATAAATAAATAAATTTAAACAAACAATCTTTGTCATTAGGGTTGCAATGGAAGCAAGGAGAAACATACTCTGGGGTGATGGAGGGTGTCCGAACCCTCCACAGTGGTATACAGCTGTGAAATTTGAGAATAAGGACAAAATGCTAATGCTTCTTCCTTTTGGTTTTCCAGCACCTACTATGTGACAGGCACTTTACATGCATCACCCCACTCCATCCTTACAACAGGACTTGCAGTTACAACAGTTATCAGCAACATGTTACAGCCAAGGAACCTGAAGCCAAGGGAGATTAAGGCATTTTCCCCCAAGGAATGAATGGGCAGGAAGGAAGTCTAAAGCCATACTTTTTTTCCTCTGAGTTGAGCATAAAGTCAGCTCACACACACAGTTACTCACTGTTTGATTTTTATCATGGAGGGTCTCCAGTGTCTGTGTCTCTGCCACAAAGAAGAAAAATAGCCAGTAGAACAGTTAAGAATGCTTTCTTTTATATGAGTTTTTTTAAATCTTAAAAGCTACCTATAATCCTATTTGAAATTAATTCTACTCCATTATCTTCACAATAATTAACTGAGAGACAAACAAAACTTACTGAACACTTACAAATCAACTTCAGGATGACATTTTTTTCGTCCAGATGATGTACCTAACTACTTATGTTCTATGAATTGGAGACTTCTTCCAGGAAAACCTATTTTGAATATGTGGTTTGTTGTGTCCTCAGGGCCCTAAAGGGGTCTTCAAAATTCCAACAACACTGATGACACAGAGGCAGGCATTATAATTAGACTTTTTTTAGATCAAATAACTGTTCTCTAATATTTATTTTGTTCATTTTTTTAATTGAAGTATAGTTGATTTACAATGTTGTGTTAGTTTCAGGTGTACAGCAAAGTGATTCAGAATATATATATATTCTTTTTCAGATTCTTTTCCCTTATAGGTTATTACAAAATATTGAGTATAGTTTCCTGTGCTATACGGTAGGTCCTTGTTGATTATCTGTTTTACATATAGTAGTGTGTATATGTTAATCCCCAACTCTTAATTTATCCCTCCCTTCTCCCTTTCCCCTTTGGTAACCATACGTTTGTTTTCTATGTCTGTAGGTCTATTTCTGTTTTGTAAATAAGTTCGTATGTATCATTTTTTTTAGATTCCACATAGAAGTGATATCATATGATATTTGCCTTTCTCTGTCTGGCTTACTTCATTTAGTATGATAATCTCAAAGTCCATCCATGTTGCTGCAAATGGCATTATTTCATCCTTTTTTATGACTGAGTAATATTCCATTGTACAAATGTCCATCAACAGATGAATGGATAAAGAAGATGTGGCATGGTTAGAATTTGAAAGGTAACGAAAGTTAATTTTCTTTAAAAAAAATTTAACATTTACTCATTAAGAGTAAGACAGGGTATTTTGTTCCCTAAAAAATTGAAAATAATAATAACTGTAACTATAATTTACCATGAACAGGCATTGTACTAAATTCTTCAAGGGAAGTATCTCATTTAGCATTCAAAACAACTATCTTAAAGTAGGGACTATTAGTCCCATTACAGAGATGAAGAAGCTGAGAATTAGGAAGCTAAGTGACTTACCCAAAGTCACACAGCTTAGTGAATAACAGAAATGGCCTTCCAATTTAGGTCCACGTGGCTTTAAGCACACACTCTTAACTGTGCTGCCTCCAACAAGGCTCATCTCGGCACTGTGATCATGAAGCCTCCACACTGCCCAGCTGCCAGCTCACCTTCTTTCCTTTTTATTCATTTAGTTAGTCATCTGCCTATCCATTCGATGAACATGTACTACACCCCCACTCTATGCCAGGCACGGGGGACAGGGACAGAACAGTGAACAAGATGCGCACAGGCCCTGACCTCGTAAACACTGCATTCTAAAAACCAATAATTTGTCAGCTTTGGGATGATTAACCATGCCAACGTATTTTTCTGTGTGAGTCAGAGGATCTGAAACTTTCTAAATGTCAAGGTCACTTTCTGGAAGCTTAGCAGTCTAAACCTTTTAATGTAGAACTGGTTTACAGACTCTGATTTTAATATTATAAAAGCATATTCTCAGCCTAAAGTTTAAAAAAAAAAAAAAAAGGAAAGGAAAGAGATTATCTTCCACTTTCCTTAGCTCCTATTCCCCAAAAGGAATTTAAAAACCACACTGGTGAAACTACTAAGTAAACATGTATCTTAACCACACACAACATTTTCTAGTGTAAATCCAGTTTCTGCTTCCCTATAGTTACTTTTCTTGGCTTAAATGGTAAGACTGTCTAACTTTTTTTTTTAAATTTCATTTTACAGTGAAAATGATCAATAAAATAGAGCACTGTTGGGTTATCACACCTTATTTTCACATAGGTAGACATCAACCAAGATGGGTGGGACAGTTGGTGAAAGTTACAATGTTTTTCCTTGAGGACCCGAGACTGGGGGGTGGGGGGAGACGACAATGGGGGAGGCACGTGATGATTTTAAAAGTATATAAATTTAATAGTTACCATCTAGCATGTATTATGTGCCAGACATGGTGCTTCACACTTTATGTGCACAATATCTTTTAATCTTCACCACAATAGGTAGGTACTATTATTTTCTCAATTTTTAAATAAAGAAACTGAGTCTCAGAGAAGTACTTTGTCCAAATCACACAGCTATTAACTGGCAAATCTGAGATTCAAACCAAGTCTACCTCTGAAGCTAAGGATTCATCCATGATGCAGTCCTGCCTTCTTCAGGTGGAAGAGAGATTGCATTTATTCTGTGTTCAAAGTGGGTTTAGGAGCTTCAAAGACCCTTGGGACTCCTACTTGTTACGGCTCCTCTTCACTTTATAGCAAGCATATTAAATGTACCCACATTACTCAGCCATAAAAAGAAATGAAATTGAGTTACTTGTAGTGAGGTGGATGGACCTAGAGTCTGCCATACAGAGTGAAGTAAGTCAGAAAGAAAAACAAGGAACAAGACAAGGTTGTCCACTCTCACCACTATTATTCAACATAGTTTTGGAAGTTTTAGCCACAGCAATCAGAGAAGAAAAAGAAATAAAAGGAATCCAAATTGGAATAGAAGACGTAAAGCTGTCACTGCAGATGACAGGATACACAGAGAATCCTAAAGATGCTACTAGAAAACTACTAGAGCTAATCAATGAATTTGGTAAAGTAGCAGGATACAAAATTAGTGCACAGAAATCTCTTGCATTCCTATACACTAATGATGAAAAATCTGAAAGAGAAATCAAGGAAACACTCTCATTTACTATTGCAACAAAAAGAATAAAATAACTAGGAATAAACCTACCTAAGGAGACAAAAGACCTATATGCAGAAAACTATAAGACACTGATGAAAGCAATTAAAGATGATACAAATAGATGGAGAGAGATACCATGTTCTTGGATTGGAAGAATCAACATTGTGAAAATGACTATACTACCCAAAGCAATCTTCAGATTCAATGCAATCCCTATCAAACTACCAAGGGCATTTTTCACAGAACTAGAACAAAAAATTTCACAATTTGTATGGAAACACAAAAGACCCCAAAAAGCCAAAGCAATCTTGAGAAAGAAAAACAGAGTTGGAGGAATCAGACTCCCTGACTTCAGACTATACTACAAAGCTACAGTAACCAAGACAGTATGGTACAGGCACAAAAACAGAAATATAGATCAATGGAACAGGACAGAAAGCCCAGAGATAAACCCACACACATATGGTCACCTTATTTTTGATAAAGGAGACAAGAATATACGATGGAGAAAAGACAGCCTTTTCAATAAGTGTTGCTGGGAAAACTGGACAGCGACTTGTAAAAGAATGAAATTAGAACACTCCCTAACACCATACACAAAAATAAGCTCAAAATGAATTAAAGACCTAAATGTGAATGGCCTAAATGTAAGACCAGACACTATAAAACTCTTAGAGGAAAATACAGGCAGAACACTCTATGACATAAATCACAGCAATATCCTTTTTGACCCACCTCCTAGAGAAATGGAAATAAAAACAAAAATAAACAAATGAGGCCTAATAAAACTTAAAAGGTGGGCTTCCCTGGTGGCTCAGTGGTTGAGAGTCCGCCTGCCGATGCAGGGGACACGGGTTCGTGCCCCAGTCCGGGAAGATCCCACATGCCACGGAGCGGCTGGGCCCGTGAGCCATGGCCACTGAGCCTGCGCATCCGGAGCCTGTGCTCTGCAATGGGAGAGGCCACAACAGTGAGAGGCCCGCGTACCGCAAAAAAAAAAAAAAAAAAGTAAAAGCTTTTTCACAGCAAAGGAAACCATAAACAAGACAAAAAGACAACCCTCAGAATGTGAGAAAATACTTGCAAATGAAGCAACTGACAAAGGATTAATCTCCAAAATTTACAAGTAGCTCATGCAGCTCAATATCAACAAAACAAAAAACCCAATCCAAAAACGGGCAGAAGACCGAAACAGACATTTCTCCAAAGAAGATATACAGATGGCCAACAAGCACATAAAAGAATGCTCAACAACACCAATCATTAGAGAAATGCAAATCAAACCTACAATGAGGTATCACCTCACACCAGTCAGAATGACCATCATCAAAAAATCTACAAACAATAAATGCTGAAGAGGGTGTGGAGAAAAGGGAACCCTCTTGCACTGTTGGTGGGAATGTAAATTGATACAGCCACTATGGAGAACAGTATGGAGGTTCCTTAAAAAACTAAAAATGGAACTACCATTCGACCCAGCAATCCCACTACTGGGCATATATCCTGAGAAAACCATAATTCAAAAAGAGTCGTGTACCACAATGTTCATTGCAGCTCTATTTACAATAGCCAGGACACAGAAGCAACCTAAGTGTCCATCAACAGATGAATGGATAAAGAAGATGTGGCACATATATACAATGGAATATTACTCAGCCATAAAAAGAAATGAAATTGAGTTATTTGAAGTGAGGTAGATGGACTTAGAGTCTGTCATACTGAGTGAAGTAAGTCAGAAAGAGAAAAACAAATACCGTATGTTAACACATATATAGAACCTAAAGGAAAAAAAATGGTTCTGAAGAACCTAGGGGCAGGACAGGAATAAAGACACAGATGTAGAGAATGGACTTGAGGACACGGGGAGGGGGAAGGGTAAACTGGGATGAAGTGAGAGAGTGGCATGGACATATATACACTACCAAACGTAAAATAGATAGCTAGTGGGAAGCAGCCGCATAGCACAGGGAGATCAGCTTGCTGCTTTGTGTCCACCTAGAGGGATGGGATAGGGAGGGCAGGAGGGAGACACAAGAGGGAGGGAAGATGGGGATATATGTATAGGTATAGCTGATTCACTTTGTTATACAGCAGAAACTATCACAACATTGTAAAGCAATTATACTGCAATAAAGATGTTATAAAAAATTAAAAAAAAAAAAGAATTGCAAAACTGAAAAAAAAAGTACCCACATTACACACTAAAGAAAAGGTGTAACTACACACAAGTTGACTTGCATGTAACTAACTGAAATAATATTACATATTATAGTCATGTCATTAAATACTAATTAATTTCAATTTTCCATTTGATTTTCATAGTCTGGAGCCATTGCCTTTCTTTGTTTAAGTATTTTCTCAGGCCTTTGAAAAGCTCAGAGATTGTAGGTACTCTGCCTATATTCTCAGATGCAAAAGATGGCTCCATTTCTGTTGCCCTAAAGGGAAGGAACAAACAAGTAAAAACTGAAAGGAAGGACACTTCTGGTTATGGTATAGACACTTCTAAAAAAACATGCACTGTGTTGTGAGGAAGCTACCTCTCCATCTCAGAAGGTGTGTAAGCATACAGCGAATGCCAGCTTTGGAGTGATGTTGTAAAGAACCTTGAAACACGAGATGGGAAAGTGGGATCCTTCAAGTCTCTTCTAGGTCTATAGTTGTAGGATTCTTTAAAATATAACAATGGCATATGATGAACACATGTATGATTTGGTTAGCCCACTACGTGGGCGATCATCTGTTTCCACCATATTTAATTTCCTCACTAATTTCATAAGAGATGTTGGCTACCAGTGACTAAAGAACCACCAAAGATTGAACCTCTAGAGAGCTGATGTTAATATCTATAATAATAATTAATATTTGAGTGCTTTCTCTGGGCCAGGCACTATGCTGAGTGCTTTACATACATGATCACATCAATCTTTACAACAATCTTATGACATAGGCACTGGAATTACCCTCATTGTAGAGGTAAGGAAATTGAGCCTCACAGAGTTTGAGCAACATAACTGAGTTCATGAAACTAATACAAAAAGCTGACATTAGAACCCATCCTGCCTGTCACTGACATACTTAACCACAATCTCATTCTGCCTCTGGATCTTACCGATAATGACAATAACTAACATGTATTGAGTAGGTACCATGATCAGACACTGGGCTAAGCACTTTAGACACGCTTCCTTATTTAAATCTGAGATTTGTGAGATTAGGATTTGGAATTTACCTATTATTAACCTCATTTTACAGAATGAAAGACTGAGCTCCAGATAGTTTAGGGAGACCAGGACTCTGACAGGAAATATTTAAGATTAACCTCCCTGATCAACGTGACCTGAGGTCTGCTCTTTCGACCCTATCTTCTCTTCCAAAGCGGCAGGGAAAAGTCCTTGTTGAATTAGTTGAAGAATTTAGCTGCTCCTTCTGAGGTCAAAATCTGAGGAAGATGATGGACTTTATTCCAGTTAAAAGGAATTCTTGAAATCACCTAATCCAGATTACACCAAACATGGACTGGGGTCAGTTCATGAAAACATCACCAGTCCAGGAGTAAATCAGAAAATAAGGACAGCGTAATGAGTTTTTCATTAGATTAAACTTATTTAATTTAAAAGTGTCCCTTTTTTTTAATGCAGGGGTGGCAATAGTAGAAATTTTTCTTTCCTTGTTTGGCAAAATACGTAGCTCATCAAAATTCTTTTTTGGGGGTTGGGAATTATACTGGGTGGTGAGATCCAAAAGTCTCTGAACCCATACCTCAGACAGAAGAGGCAGTTGCTTTCCAGAGAAGCGAAAGGCTTTGGCCCAGGTCTGAGGGCTACTCCTGACTAATTTAGAACCCTAGCCCAGGGCTCCTTTTTCCCAGCACAAATTTACTTCCACCACCTCCCTCACCTCAAACACTATCTTGGTTGCACAGTTTGAGAAAACTCAAACTGTTTTCTCATGTTTTCCCCATATTCAAAATCCTCTTAACTCAGAAACCAACTAAAGGCTTCCTCCTAGACCCCATATGTAATTACCTGAGCCAGGTCCCTCGGTGGTGAGCATCCTTGGAAAGGCTGTAGTGATGTCCCTCCATGGAGTCCCAGCAGGGTTGACCTTGGCTAAAGACAGAAACCAACGTAAGGATGAGGCTTCTCTGAGAGCAGAGAGCTTGTTGCAGGGAATCAAAGGGGCAGCAGAAATTACTGTAAACACAACAAAAGAAGAGAAACACATGCTCAACTTCCAAACCTACCTGAACACACCTTCGTTGAGAGTGTATGACAATCCAAATGTCTGACAGAGGTGTGTTACAGTCATCATTATCACAGTCTAATTGTTAATAATGGAACTTACAGCCACAGTAAATGTTTTTCATCAAACACCTCATAAAATCCTTCCAGTGGCCTATAGGGTCGGCAGTATCATATTTTACAGAGGAGGAGGTCACAGAGTTTAAATAACTTGCCCAAGATTACATAGCTGGTAAGAAGCAGTGTCAGATTGGAACTTAGCTCCATCAGCCACTAAGTACATGCTCTATAAATGTTAAAACATGCAAGCACACATGCCCCCTCTCCCCGACACATGCAGAGTCCAGTGGTTCTCAATCCTGGCTGCACATGGGGGAGAATCATCAGGGGTAGACTTTGTAAAACCCCCGCACTCAGGCTCTACCTCCAGAGATGGTGATTTTTCTGGTTGTGGGGTGGAGCCCAAGCATCTGTGGGAGTTAAAAGGTTCCCCAGGTGATTTTAATGACCGCTCAGGTACTCAGACCTCTGATCTAGGCCCTTCCTCCATTCTCTAGATCCTGGCCATGAGGTTCAAAATAGATGGAGGGAATTAAACATGGCTGGGCATTGCTGGTGAGGCCTGTTAAACTTTAGGTCTTAGGGGCCCAACCTGAGGGCTATAATTGGGAAGACCAGAGGTGAGACCAATCAGTGTATTTAATATGATCCACAGGGAAATCTCATTCAGAAAGAAAGTATGCAAAGGTCCACTCACCTGGTTTGATGACCAACTCCAGGTTTGATTTTTGATCATTCATTAGGCCTGGGAATTGGATCCGGCAGCAATAGGTCCCACTGTCCTCTAAAGTCACATTCTTTATGGTCAAGCTCACGTCTCCTTTGCGGAAATTCCTCTTTAGTAGGTATCTGCTGGATGTCCAATAGCTCAAATTCCTTCCATCAGTGCTGAGTACCAAACTGTGACATTGAAACAAAGGGCAGGGTCCCTTGCCCCAACACACAGGCACGAGATCCTCAGGGGTGGGTGGAGAGTAGGCGCAGGGCAGATCAGCATCCTGACCCACCTCAGACACGTATACTCCTTCCAAAGACCCTGCAGAAAGAGGGAAGGAGAGCAATGAGGGAGGCTGCTCCATTTCAAGAAAACTGCAAGCAATGCCTTGCAGAATAAAGATGAAACCACTACTGCTATCCTGTTTGGAGGACAGTTCACTACAGCAATGATTCTCAGACTTGAGGGGCACTGGAATCTCCAGGAAGCCTTGTTCAAACACAGACGGCTGGGCTCAACAGTCAGAGTTTAGAGTTAATTAATCTGATTAAATACTAATCAGAGCTCCTGATTTAATAGTTTGGCGGGGGGTGGGGGGACAAAAATTTGTATTTCTAACAAGTTCCCAGGACATGCTGATATGGCTGGTCTCAAAACCTCCCTTTGAAAACCAGTGCCCCAGGAGAGAACTGTGGCCGGTCCTGTGAACACCGAAGGGCAGTGCTGATGGAAACAGACAATCAGACAATGGGTAATTGTCGGCCAGGAAAAGAGCTCACTCATCTGGGCTAGTTGTCTGTTCACCAACACAGCGCAGTTATCCTAACACAAATCTCTTTTGTTTTTCAAGCACCAGGCACATAATAAATAAAAACGCTTGGCTGAATAAGAAGTTAGTGTATGGCTGTTGTGAGGTTGAAAATTAATTTATATATATATATATGTACACACACATATTCAAACAGCATAAAAAGTATATGAAAACTCTACTCCCTCTCCCTGCTCTTTTCCATTTCCCAGCTCCCTTTCCCAGAGTCTATTCATTAAGAAGCATTCATGTATTCCCACTCCCCTGCAACACACACACACACACACACACACACACAGAGAAGTCCAATATACCCATTATTCTGCTCTTTGCTTTCTTCAATTCACCTTATGACTTACAGACATCTCATATCATTATGTTTCGTCAGCATCACTGTTTGTATCATGGATATATCATAATTTCTTTACCCACTACCCTACTGGTGGACATTTAGGTTGCTTCCAAACTTTTGCTCTTGCTAGCATTACGATGACCATCCTTGCATCTTCATCTTGCACTATCTAATTCCAAAAATCCAGACTTACTTGTAAGTAGTAGCAGCAAGAGCAGGACACAGTCAAAGGAAAAATGTGAAAACATGGGTTCTGAAGAAGAAAAGGCAAAGAATGGCTCTGTTTAGGTGCCGTTTTAATTCTCCAGCTGAACTGGGTACTTCCTGGAACTGTCTCTCCTCCCCAGTCACAGGAGCAGTGGCCACTCTCCCAACTGCAGGCCCAGCACACCAGATGTCTGACGACCAATCACTCCTCTATTAACACTGTCAAGTCTATGATGACGGCAAAGGAAACCCTGCTTCTCTCCTATGCTAGACCACACACATCCTGTGAGGACTCTGACATTTATTCTGTCCGCATCAACAAAGAGGAAGCAACAATCAGAGGAAGAAAAGGATTACTTCATCAAGTGTCTCTTGGCAAGTAGAGTGAGCCCTCTACTGTCTCTGGTGAAATAATATATAGTCCTCTGTTTGAAATGGACAGTATTTATTGGAAACACAGGTAGAAACGTATCACTCATGCATTCATTCAGTCAAGTCAGCCAACTGGTGAGTCCTGTGACCAATGTTTATGAAGCACCTACTATGTGTCAGGCACTGGACTAGGAGGTGGGAAATACCACTATGAATGTTCTATTCCTTATACTCATGTTTAGGTGCCCTTTCCACTCCAGTCATGAGCCTAATTCTTAGCCTTTGCTCTAACACGAATTGGGCTATGTCATATAACCTTGTTAGGTCTGCCTCCTCATTTATAAAGTTTATAAAATGAGAAAATTGTGCTAGGTGATATATGCACAGCTCCCTGCTCTAATATTCTGACTTTGACCTGAACTTCCAAACTCTTCCACTTAGGAAAAATGCATTCCTTTCTGCAATGCTTCCTTCCCCCTCCTGTGGGGGGAACTGAGGGGACCTCAATGTTCTATTTCCTCTCATATACACAAGATGTCCCCTCTCCTCCCACCCCACAGGCTTCGGGCATTAACTGTCAGAAAGTATTGAGTTCCAGCCACACTCTCCATCACTGAGGTAACATCTCAGACCCAAACAATCTCAGCCCTGGGAGAGTAACTTTTGTCTGGAAACCTTAAAAGCCAATGGTTATTTACAAAAGGGAAGTGAGATCACGATGAAATAGTTTCTGAAAACCCTGTGGCCTTTCTCTGTCTTGTCTGCCTGAATTTCCTTGTCATTGACTTTATTTATTTTATTTTATTTTTTTCTAGTTGCGGTGAGCGGGGGCTACTCTTCGTTGTGGTGCACGGGCTTCTTGTTGCGGTGGCTTCTCTTGTTGCAGAGCACAGGCTCTAGGTGCGCGGGCTTCAGTAGTTGTAGCATGTGGGCTCAGTAGTTGTGGCTCTCGGGCTCTAGAGCGCAGGCTCAGTAGGTGTGGCGCATGGGCTTAGTTGCTCCACGGCATGTGGGATCTTCCCGGACCAGGGTTCGAACCCGTGTCGCCTGCATTGGCAGGCGGCTTCTTAACAACTGCGCCACCAGGGAAGTCCTTGTAATTCACTTTAAACCTTATTAAATGCATGTAATATAAATATCCAGCTTGTTCTATGTGTGTACTTCCATAGTGCCACAGAGCTAGCAGTTACTCAAGAGATCATGTTCAATTTCTTCATTGTATATATAAGGGAAACTGAGACCTGAAAAGATTTATTTGCCCAAAGGTACATGATTGGTCATTTCAAATAAGAACATGAGTCCCCCAAGCTCCAGATTTTTTCCATTATAAACCATGTTTCATGAATTTCATATCTGCCCTTAATATGTCTGCCCACATATCTAAAAACAACCAACAAATGCCCATATTCAAGTCTAAGGCAGACTTGATTAAACACGGGGTCAGAGGTTAGATTTACTAACAGCATGACTTCAAGCAACACTCTTAAAAGTTTTAGCCATCAGATTTTGTGTTCTGATTTTTGTTTTTTGTTTTTTTTTATTATTACTCTGTTTTCTGTTCATCTCTAGAATTGCTACTGGGTCCAAATTTATAAAACATTAACAATGTATTAATTCATTGAAGTCTAGACATGAAGGAGCCTAGAAATCTACTCTAACCCCTTTCTTTTATTCTGTGTATAAAGGACTGTTTCTGAACATTGTCATGTTCATTTAACTTTTATTTCTTGTTTTTTTTAAACTGTTTAGGTAATACATCCAAATGGCTAAAGTTTAAAGCAATATAAAAAGCTTACATTAAGAAGCCTCATTCCCACCCCTCCAAGTCCACTAATTTCCCCAACCCAACCTATAGGTTTCTATTGTCATGTCTTTTGTGTATCCTCCCAATGCAAACACAAGAAAATAAAATATATATTCTTATTCCTTCCTTTCTTAAGCAAAAGAGTATACCATACATACATTTTGCACCTTGCATTTTCTATTTACTATTTTATATAAAAATTTTCTGACATATTGGGCTTCCCTGGTGGCTCAGTGGTTGACAGTCCGCCTGCCAATGCAGGGGACACGGGTTCGTGCCCCGGTTCAGGAGGATCCCGCATGCCGCGGAGTGGCTGGGCCCGTGAGCCATGGCCGCTGAGCCTGGGCGTCCGGAGCCTGTGCTCCGCGGTGGGAGAGGCCGCAACGGTGAGAGGCCCGCGTGCCGCAAAAAAAAAAAAAAATTCTGACATACCAAAAGCAGAGAATAGTACATACTCCCAATACACAAATTTAAAATCATCAGACTTTCATTTTAAAATAAATCCCAGATGTCATGTAATTTCACCCTTACAGACTTCAGTGTGCATCTTGTTTTCAAAAAATTGACACTCTAGATATAACCATAATATCATTATCACACAAGACGTAATTAATAATGATGTTTTAGCAGCACCTGACTCTTCAGTCCATAATCGAATTCCCCTGATTATCTCAAAATTGTCCTTTTATTATAGGTTTAAGTCCAGACCTAAACAGCTCCCTACATCGCATTTGGTTGTTATGACACTTAAGTCTCTTTTAATTGAGGACAATCTTCCCTCCTTTCCCCCTGCCATTGACTAGTTGTACAAACCAACTGTCCTGTGCACTCTTCCATTTTCTGGGTTTGTCTGTTTCCTTGTGGCATCATTTAAAGTATTCCTCTTTTCTTTGTATTTCCTATAAATGAAGCTTAGCTCTAGAGGTTTGGTTAGATTCAGGTTCCACTTTTTGGCAAGAATACACAGCTGGTGCTATTCCATCACAGTTGTCTGGTTGCCCCACATCTAGAGATGCTAAGATTGATCAGCTTGCAACTTTCTTTTTCAACTTCACATTCTATGCTGAGCACCTCTCCATTTCAGCTCATATAGAATGTCCTCGTTCTTTATTATGGCTACATAGATCCCATTGGGTGAAAACACTGGGTGAAAATAACAAAGTGATCATTCCCTTGAAAAGAATACTTCATGTCTCAATTTATTTGTAAAGATGATCATAAAAGGCCCATCAAGGTCTATGATTCTTTAATTATGTGCAACAGAAGTTTGCTTTTTAAAAGGAGCCCTTGAATGTATTTTTGGTAAAGAAGTCTTTTGTATTGTAATTAATTAGTTTCTAAATTCTGTTTAGAAAGTCATATCATAAATTTTCTTAAGGGACAGTTGAGTGTTGGCTATAATTATGTGGAGGGATAACTACAAAAAAACTATTGCATATGATACTACTATAGAAATTGTTTTGCTTTTCTCCCTTCGTCAGCAGGAAAAGGGAGAGAAAATCTTAGACTCCTTAAAGATAGCCTCCAAACACCAAATGGAGACACTGGAATTATGTGTGATTAGAATTACACATTTATAGATAACTAAGGGGCCACTTGACAAAATTCATAAAATGGAAGTGAGAGAATTTTACTCAGGAGACAGGAAAGCATGGGCGATACAGATGGGATCACCTGGAAAAACTCAGTTCAATTAGAATCTACCCTGTACAATGGGGGAGCCACAGTGGAATGGATATGGGGGAGACAATAACGTCCACTAAAGCTGGAATCCTATATGTACTTAATTTGAATAAAAAATCCTCTCATTTAAATCACAGCATCTCAGTTAGGTTCTATGTATCATTAGTCCCAAAATTTTGCAAAGGTAGACACTGGGGTTGGATATAAAGGGTAAGAAGTTAAGCAACTTTGAGCTCAATCTTGACCTACAGATTACAGCTAGCCATGTGACTTTCGTTAAGAGTGCTTGTAACCTTGTGTGCCTGTACAGTACTTGAAAACTTTTTTTATTATTATACAGGTCATAGTCACTGTAGAAAATTCTGAAAAATAAAATAAGAATAAAAATAAATAAATAAAATAAAGGCCAGATCCCACTACCATGAAATACCCACTATCACCAAAACAGGTCTCCTTTCAGATATTTTTCTATAAACCTCTCTATATATACAATGTGTTAATGCCAGTACCTCTGGTGGGTATATCTCTAGTAAGAAAGTCTTACTCATGGATGATTGTGAACATCATGAACTCAGTGGGATCCAGGAGAAGGTACAAAACATTTCTTTACACACCCCAAGTCTTTTTATTTTTATTTTACTTTTATTTGTGTGGTCTCAGTGCTCTCATTTGCATCAAGTTGCTTTCAGCATTGCCCTCTGCACTGGGTCCCAGCACTGAGAGGGCTACTTCATCCCTGTGGAAAACTCCAGGTTCTCAGGGTCACTTACAAGATGAATAAATTTCTCCCTTGCTACTGCCCATCTCTCACAGCATGATCTTGGTGTTCTTATGCCAACACAGACTTCTTCTCTCACCAAAAACCCTATACTTTACTTATGTTGCAGATGACAGAAAACCCAACTCAAACTAGCTTAAACTACAGATTTATTGACTGACATTATTGAGAAGTCTAGCTTCAGGCAAGACTTGGTTCAGTGGCCCCAGTGAGGACAGCAGGGACCTGGTTTCTGGCTGTCCTGGCGTTGGCACCTTCTGCAGATTCCACACAGTGTCCTTCTCCTGTCCCTGCAGAGCACGTATCTGCACACCAAGAACATCTCTTGGCCACTCCCACACAAGCCCACAGATGCACACCCCCTCAAACACTCATGCTGGGTTACAGACTTATTCCTGAACAATCTGTGTCCATAGGTTCAGAAAGGACTAATTGGGTGAGCCCTGGGTCACATCCCCAATCTCATGCTCTGAAAGTGAGAGAAAGGTGGTTTCCCCAAAGAAAAAGTATGGTGCATTTTAGAAGGAGAAATGGTTGCTGGGCAGCAGAAGCAAATACCCAGTACAGACCCGCTCCCAGAAAGGGAAGGGGTGGGGAGATGGGGAAAGAAAACTTGCCCCTCCGAATATGGATGGTTCTTTTTCTTACAAAAACGACATTTTACTAATACGGTGCTTTTTTTTTTTTTTGCTTTTTTTTTTTTTTTTTTACTGTACGCGGGCCTCTCACTGTTGCGGCCTCTCCCATTGCGGAGCACAGGCTCCGGACGCGCAGGCTCAGCGGCCATGGCTCATGGGCCCAGCCGCTCCGCGGCACGTGGGATCTTCCCGGACTGGGGCACGAACCCGTGTCCCCCGTATCGGCAGGCGGACTCTCAACCACTGCGCCACCAGGGAAGCTAATACGGTGCTTTTTAACTTACAAGGACGCCCTCTTCACAACCCTGGGGTGATGCCAAGGAGCTCTCGTGTCTTTAGAGAGTCTTTATATTGAGTAACTCTGGATGAGTGCCAGAGAGATTAAGCTTGAGGCCACACTCAAACCAAGGCCAGAGCCAGCTCAGTGCTGCTCCTGCTCACGTAATCAAACCTTTCAGAGTGGAGGACATGGGAGGGGTGTGAAATAACTTACCCCGAGGCTCCCAGTGACGAAACTGAAAAGGGTGAAAACCATCAAGAAAATTCTGTTGAGCTATGTGTGAATCACTGTGGGAACTCCTATCGGCGTTGAAAATGGCAGTCCCACTGTCTCCTCCAGGGCGACGCTGGTGGGGGAGCTGTGAGTGGTCACTCATCCCAAGCATGTTCTCCTGTATGGCAATTCTTTGTGTTTATTAGTTTTTTGCTCCAGGTTCAGATACTGAAGCTAATCATCCTCAGTTTGACGGAGGTAATCCTCATCAATCCCAGTGAGGTCCCTCTCTTATTTTATTTCATTTTACTATTTCCCCACTTTGTCCTTGACGCACATTCTCATTTCTCTCGTCTCACGGCCATCTGCTTTACCCGAGAATGTTAAGCAGTTTTCCAAAGTGTTTATTCCAGCTTACATTCTGACAGTAAGAAGAACTCTTACGATGCCCCCCACATCTTTGCCGGTATCAGGACTGTCACACTTTTTAATTTTTTCCTATATGAGTGTATGATGATGTCACAATATGGTTTTAAGGTTAAACTACTGTTTAACGGAAAATGGCACAGATGTACAGAACATTGCATACTTAAATTTATAGTTTACCAATACTTGGAAAGCAAACACTCAAGTAACCAGGACCCAAAACAAAAAATAAAACATGGCCTATCTCCTCGAGTCCCTCTGACCCCCACTCCAAGACCACATGTCCCTTCCTGATCACAAAGCCTTCCCCCTGTCCTACAGGCAATCGCTATTCTAAATTTTGCAATAATTGCTTCCTTTTTTTTTTAATAGTTTTACCATCTAGGTAATGCATCCTAAAGTTACATATATAATTTTGCTTGTTTTTGAACATCATATAGCGAAATCAAATTGTCTATAGGCTTTTGTGTTTTGTTTCTTTTACTTAACAGTGTATTTGTGAGATCCATTCATGCTGCTTTGTATCCCTGTGGGTTGTTTTTATTACTGAATAGTTTTCCTGGGACTGGATATGCCTCAAATTGTTTATTTCCAGGTGAACATTTCTTCTTCTGTTTCAGTTTTCATGAACAATGCCATCCTGGACATTCTCATACATGGATTCAGGTGGACACATGTAGGAGTTTCTCTGGAGCATATTTCTGACAGTGCAATTACTGGGTCAGAGGGCATACATATTTTGAGCCTTATTACATAATGCCTGCTTTCAAGACTACCAGCAGAGTATAAGTTTCTCTTATTCCACATCCTCCTTAACACTTAGTATTGCCAGACTTTTTTTTTTTAGCCAAACTGGTAAAGGATATGATGGCCTCTCTCTACAGCTTTACTTTGCATTTTCCTCATTGCTAACAAGGTTAATGAGCACCTCTTCTTTTGTTTGTGAACCATTTGGATTTGGGGAAGGGGAGGAGCGCAAATGTTTGAGACTTTTGCCCATTTTTCTGTTGGGTTTCTCAGTTTTTCTTATTGCTGTATATGAATAATTTATATACTCAGGATACCAGTCCTCTGCTGGTTTAATCTGTCATATTTTCTCCCACTTCGTTGCTTTTCACTTATTTATGGTATGTTTTCTTGAACACAATTCTTAATTCAAATGTAGTAAAATGTACTAGCCTTTTCTTTGGTGGGTTGTACTTTTTGTATTTTATTTAAGAAGACTTCTCTTACCCAGAGATTATGAAGATATTCACCTATTCACCTAAAGCTTTAAGGCTTTATAGTTTTTTCTTTCACTGTTGGCCTTTAATTTTCCCATAATTGATTTTTGTATATTTTGTCAATTGAAAATTCCAGCATTTTCCCATTACTTTGTAATGCCATCTCTGTTATATTTCAAAAATCATACAGGCATGGATCTATTTTTTGGCTTTCTAGTCTGTTCCAATAGTATATTTTCCTATCTTTCTTGTCAGTATAATACATCGTTTTAATTATTGCAGCTTTACAGGAAATGGTGATGTCACGCAGGGCAAATCCTCCCCTTAGTTCTTTTATCAAGGGTATCTTGGGACTTCCCTGGTGGTCCAGTGGTTAAGACTCTGCACTTCTACTGCAGGGGTCATGGGTTTGATCCCTGGTTGGGAAACTAGGATACCATGTGTTGAATGGCATGGCCAAAAAAAGGGTATCTTGACTCTCTGGGTCCTTTGTACCTCCCAAAGGGAAGGGTATAGGCTGAGTCCATATTTGTGTCTCTCTGTCTCTCCATACTCAAATTGGAAAAATATATTAAAAACTATTTTATGGATGAGGAAATTGAGACTCAAAACTGTAACTTGCTGAACAAGTTACATTTGTTGAACAAGTGAGGGTACTCACTCACCATCCCAGTCCCATAAAAAGAGCTGGGGAATGTTCCCTCTTTTTCTATTCCCTGAGTCTGTATAAGATTTTTTTTTTTTTCCTAACAGTGCTTGGTAGAACTTGTCAGCAAAGCTATTTGAACTTGAAGTTTTCTTTCTGAGAAGATTTTGACAACTTTTTCTTTTTTTAATCATCAGAAAGCTATTCAAGTTTCCTACTCTTAAACCTTGGTAATTTTTTAAGAATTTGTCCAATTTATCTAAATTTTCAAATTTGTTGGTATAAAGTTATTCATAATATTTTATTATTTCTGTCTATAAAATCTGTAGTAATATCCCTTTTTCATTTCTGCTATTGATTATTTGTGGCTTCCTTTTTTTTTTTAACCACTCTCCCCTTTAAGTAGTAGTGAGTCAGAACCCCTCAGGCTTATGAACCACTTAAGCCTTTCAGATACCCCCTCGGCCCTTCCAGATCAGATGTTTCTGCACAGATGATTCTGAGTATGTTGCCTGGGGACAAACAAGTTTCAGAAAGAATCAGCATGGGCCTTCTCTTTCATTCCCAACATAAATGGTACCTACCCTATTCTATGGGTCCATAATTATCATAGTTAAGCAAATCGAGTGTCATGGAGGTTAATAGGTCAAACCAAGGCGAAACTACTAGTAAACACAGGAGCCCAAATTCTACCACGCATTACTCTTTTTCTGTTTCTTTTCTTTTAAATCTGAGTTTTAACAGCCATTTACTAGCCCAAGTGTCCTCGGTGTGTAGCAAGTTACATTTCTGAGTCTCAATTTCCTCATCCATAAAATAGGTTTTAATATATTTTTCCAATTTGGGTATGGAGAGACAGAGAGACACAAATGTGGACTCAGCCTATACCCAGCAACTTCTGTTATATATAGAATGTATTTCCACATCAGTACTCTCATTCTTAATGGCTCTTAACGATGGTATTCATAGATCTTCAGGTTTGTTGAATGACTGAATAATTGTGAAAATCAATAAAGACCCCAAAGGCATCTTTCCTTATAGTTATGATACAATGCATTCCTAGCCAGTCACATCACCCCACCTGACACCCATCCTTTCAAAGTCTTCCCTTACTCCAAACCTAGAGCAGGGGCAGGGAACCAGCAGCTTCACAGAACTTGGTGCTAAGCAGATATGAGAAGCATCTTACTGTCCTCATGTACTCAGAACTAACCAACAGTGCCTGAGGTCTTCCTCAGGTCTTGTCCAGGCAGTCCTGGGAGAAAAGCTCTAACCAAAAATCTCTTATTTGCAACACAGTACTGGTTATTTTGACAAATTTACACCCTATTCTCTCCATCAGAAAAGAGTTTGTAGGCCACAGTCAGACACAAGCAGCAAGTCTCACTTGTTGAATAAAAAGCTCAGTATTACAAGCAGCACCTGTGAGTTTCTCCACCTTAATCTCCTCCTCTGCCACCTGGCTGCAGCTTCTAAACTTGAGGTAAGACTGCCACTTACTGTTAGACTCATCACATTACAGTTTGAAACCAGTTCCTAAATCTTTGATTCTAAATGCCAAATGCAAAAGACTTAGCAGGGAAGGTACCAGTTAACCTTTGAAAGCTTACTAACTACCAGAAATTAGGCTTAGTGCTTTGTAGCCATAATCTCACTTAGGCCCTAGAACAAACCTATAATTTTTGTTTTGTGGTTATTAAGTGGTTTTGTGAAAACACTCCAGGGTTTAGAAGCCAATCACCTAGATTAGAACCTCTGGCCGAATTCATTTGGCTGCCTGTTTTTGGTACAGTCCACAGGCTAAGAATTATTTTAACATGTTTAAATGATTGGGAAAAAAATCAAAATAATAATATTTCATAGCATGAAAATTATTTAAATTCAGGTTTCAGTGTCCATATCTAAAGCTGGAACACAGCCGTGCTCATTTGTTTACATATTTTCTATGGCTGCCTTTGTACCATATAAAAGAGTACTTATAATGCCTAAAATATTTACTAACTGGCTCTTTACAGAAAAAGTTTGTTGACTCCTGACCTGGATTCTAATCTGGAAACACCACCTGAGCAAACCACAAAACTGACCCCCACTTTCATAAAGTGGCGGTGATATCTACTAAGAGGGAGTTTTAGGAAGTTTAGTGCTATACACACAGCATCTCCTTAAGATAGCAGCAGAATTCTGACAAAAATGCTTTAAAATGTTCAAAGGGAGCTCATAATCTTTGTCTACAAATCTCCTTCCTCAGTCCAGTATCATGTAGTGTATAAGAGTATGGATTTTAGGGGTTTCCCTCGTGGTGCAGTGGTTGAGAGTCCACCTGCCGATGCAGGGGACACGGGTTTGTGCCCCGGTCCGGGAAGATCCCACGTACCGCAGAGCTGCTGGGCCCGTGAGCCATGGCCGCTGAGCCTGCGCATCCGGAGCCTGTGCTCTGCAACGGGAGAGGCCACAACAGTGAGAGGCCCGCGTACCGCAAAAAAAAAAAAAAGAGTATGGATTTTAGGGTCAAAATATCAGATTCCACTCAACTCCATTACTTATTACCTATGATTTATTAACTATATGATGCAGTAGAGAGGTGACAGAGTATGAAGGTTGAGTGCTTAGTCTTTGAAACTAGAATGTTTCAATCCAGGCTTTGCCACTCACTAGCTTGGTGACCTTGGGTAAATGACACCTCTCTGAGCCTCTGCTTCCTCATCTGTAACATAGGTGTAAGAATCATAATGATTTCAATGGGTTGTTTTGAGGATAAAAATGGCTTTTTGTACATAAAGTGATTAGAACAGTGCCAACAAAGTGCTAGCAGGCTGCCCCAAAATATGCTACGACGGCATACTGAACTAAGAAATGGCCAATGCAAGAGGGACACTCTGACCCCCACTTTCTGTTTCCCCCAAAGCAAAAAATAAACCTCTCCCATGAAAGGTGCACTCCCTGCAGTAAAGGTAAAAGGACACCCTTATTGCCTGGGAGAAGGAATTTCAGCCAAGAAGCCTATACAAACCTTGTTACTTCTTTAATTTACTACCCCAAGCCCAAATCGTTTAGATTCTTCACTAATTGAGCACCCAAAACCTAAGTTTCTTTGTCCTGTCAATTCCTCAGAAATTCAGTGTTTGTCTGAAGAGTATATATGTTTTGGCTACTTCTTAGGTCCCATTTCTATGAGACCTCCCTGTATAAGAATTAAAATGTCTCTTCTCCTGTTAATTTGTCTTGCGTCAATTTTATTATTAGTCCAACCACAAGAACTCGAGAGGGGTGGAGGGGGAAATTTCTCTCTCTCCAACACTTCCCGTCAGATTTAGGATATAACAAACTCCTTCCCTTGGCCTTCTAAGTCCTGTAACCTGACCTCCATCTGCTTCTCTAGCTCCAACCTCCTCCCTCCCTATGCTGCGGCCATAATAGCCTTTTCTCCCAAACCATGCCAACTTCTAGTTGTCTCATGAGGCACTTGCACTTGCTGTTTCCTGTGACCTCAGGACCCAGGACACGTCTTTTCTCTCAGATACAACACAGCACAGTTGAAATGGCCTTCCAACACCCTTAACAACTGTGAACATAGAAACATAACTTGAAAAGAGAAGATAATGTGGACAAGGCATTTTGAGCAGGAAATAGGAATATAATTGGAAGCAAGATTCTTCTGTTATAATGGCTGAATGGTTAAAGCAAGAACTTATACCTTCAAAAATTAACCTATTTGTTTTCCTGTTTATCTTTCTTCCATTTTCCTTCCCACTCCTCATACCCCCAGCAACTAAACCAGTATCAGGAATAGAGAGGAACACAATATCCACTAAATGAATGCAAGGAATAAATGAACTTAAAGGGAGGGGTGGACCTCCTCCCCCCACACACTGACATGCTGGGGTCTGTCAGATTCTTACAGAATCTGCCCCCAGCTGAATGGCCCAGTTGGAATCAGGTGTGCCACCCCTAACTCCTCCCTCCGAACTGGTTAATTAGCCTTTCACCTTTTTTTTTTTTTTTTTTTCCTTTTTGAGAGACAACTCCCAGAGAGTGGTATAGAAAGACCTAACACTTGGGAATCGTTAGCAGCCATGTTCTGCACCCATACCATCAAAGAATTTGGTTTGTAGAGAATGAAGCTAACAGAAAAGCCAGAAAGGAGAGACAGAGGGTTCTGGATCAGGTTTGAGTCCCAGTTGCCCTAGAGACCCTCCCAGTCCTTCGTGGTTTGGATGTTTAACTTATGTAACACAGTATCCTTTCAACAAATTCATCTTTTGCTTAAACTAGTTCAATAGAGAGTACTGACTAATGTAATCCTCCTTTATCCTACTGCACAGTAGAGCCATCTACAGATTTCTTAAAACCAATACCAGGGCCCCAGTCCAGAACAATGAAACCAGAATCCTGGTGGTCTGGGGCCCAGGCATTGGTAATCTCAAGAGTTGCCCAGGTTATTCTTCCAGATATTTCACTTTGAGGAATCAATCTATCAGGAATATTCATTATGACCAGGTGTGCGGAGATGTATTTTCATCCTCATAGACTGAATCTCTATATAAACTTTGAAATTTGTAACAACTATCAGACCACTAGTGCTCCTTCAACCCATTATAATACCAGGAGTTCACGTCAGAATTCTTTAGAGTTTATGCCAGGTCCCACCCACAGACCTACAAGATCGGGTCCTCCCAAGATCAGAATTTAAGATTCCACGTGAAGTTTTAATCTCTTAATCCTTCTCTCCAACAAACACACATTATATACAAATGATGTCGTGACTCTCTTAAGGATGTGATAATGTGATTCAGTTAGTTTTTTCCATGCAACGAATTGTAAGGCAGCCAAAAATTGGTTTTGTACCTCTTAGCCCAGCACCCTCCTCAAGGTTGTAAAAAGATTGAGGTCTCCTTTACAAAGGAGATTCCTTTGGGGAGTCGCTCAAGTGTTGAGCAATGTCTACCTTGCCCCGCCACCGGGAGATGAGGGGGTTCCCCTCCCCCTTTAATTTAAGCTCGAGAGAGCCTGGACTGTGTCTCCTGAAGTCTCTGGAGTCCAAAACTCTATACCAAACACATATCAGGAAAAAACAAATGAGACTTGCCAACTAAGTGCCTAACAGAGGGGCTGTCTACTTGGAAACAGCCTACACTCCCCAGATTTTTAAAGATAAGGATGCATGAATGTTTCACATATAGAACTGGCGTGTGGCCACTTTAAACTGGACTTTGCCAGCTTATCTGGCAAAAGGCCTTACCATTATCAGTGATTCTCAATCTTGAGCCTGCATGGGAATCACCTGAGGGCTCTTTAAACCACAGTTTGTTGAGCCCCACCCCTAGAGTTCGATTTAAGATGTCTGGGGTGCACCTGAGAATTTGCAGTTCTAACCAGTCCCCAAGTGATACCAATGCTGCTGGTCCAGGACTACGCTTTGAGAACCACTGGCCTTTATTAAGAGAAAGGCTGGCAGCCACCCTCAGATACAAGGCAGACTCGTCCATCAAGATTTTGCCGCAAGAGAGGCTGGAGAACAGAAAAGAGAAGGTGCAGAAATGAAATCTCAGTGCTCAAAACAGGTTGACTTCTTATTCACGTGGTGAAGTCACATCAGTGGGGGTGGGGATGGGGACTGGGAGAGGGTGGAGTTAATGAAAGGAGGGCCTAGTCTTCAGGCTTTCAAGGACCCGAAATGATTGAACTTTTGCCATCTTCAAGTGGCTTCCAAAGTTTTCCTGGGTGTGACCATCAAACCAGCAGAAAAGAAGAGAAATTTTTATGGGGCAGGCCTGGATTTTTACACCACATTCCACTGGTAAGAACTCAGTTACATGGCCTCACAGAGATGCAAGAGGAATGGGGGGAACATAGTCCCTAGCAGGGCAGCATATCTCAGGCGAGCAAGAATCTCTGGTGGACATCCAGCAGTCTCTGCCACCAAAGTCCCTTCCCAGGGAAGGCTTCCAGCCTTAAGCAAGTCTGAGTTTAGGAAATGTATAGGTAATTACACAGACATTTTAATTATTAAAATGAATGTGACTAAAAGTGATCAAAGGACTTCTTAGTGACTGTAAAAAAGCTCTGGGACCCATCCAGGATAGGGACAAAAGGCTGAGACAGACTGTTGCAGGAGCAGCCCAGAGGAAAAATAAACTGCTGTTTTATAACTCTCCAGGGTTCCTCTCTTTTAACATGTTACACTATTCTTTTTTAGAGATTAACCAAATTTTTAAGTGAAATAAATCTAAGGATTTCATAATTTCATATTTATAAAGTTTGATATCCTTTATTATCTATCATTCTTAAAGCAATGACAAATCTACTTTTCAGGGATGAAAACCTACTATTACTGAGGATATCTTCAAAGTTTACTGCAACTCCGAAAACAGGGAGGTTCCACACAATAGAGGCAAACACTGCTTTTATTAAGGTGATTACTCTTAATGTAGGCGTACTTATTTACCTAGGCTTGCCATAAAGTGAAATGACATAAACTGCCTGTGACGTCTAACAATTGAGAAAGTTGGAGAGTCAAGCTGCTTGCAAGACTTCTAGTGCTCTCTCTTTTGAGGTGCTCTAAAAGTGAATTAACTAATATATATGCTATTTACTGAAACAAAAAAAAAAAGAAGAAAAAGAAACATCCTTCACGGTCTCTCATTCATTTCGTCAATTAGGACACACAAAGCAGCATCTTTCTCTATAATCTGATCTCTCCTATGACCTGAATTTTCTCTTTGTTGTTCATCCTGTCCAGCACAATTGTTGCTATCATCAGCATCCATTGGTTCAGTTTTTACTCTCAGCCCTGCTTCCGAATGGGGCAAATCATCAGGCAAAGAAGCCAAGCAATTCTGAATCATCTCAATGACTCGTTCCAGATGCTTCTGAAATCTCTCAGCTGTCTCAAGGCGTTGACGTTTCTGCACCTCCATCATGACTCTCAAGGTCTCTCTTGCTTGGTGGGGTCGGTATTCATTTATGAGATGATGCACATGTACAAAAAGCAGCTTAAGATCTTCTAGCTTCTCTTCTCGTTTTATACTCCCAGGGCTCCTTATCAAGATATCTAAGAGGTCTAAGAAATTAATAAGGATAGACATATTGAGTTTTCTCAGTTCTTTCTTGTGATCAAACTGCATAGGATGAAGCCGTTCGATACCCTGACTTTCTAAAGGGCGGATGATAAGATCATCACACTGGAACTGGTTGCCGAACATCATATAACTGTCCTTTATTGGAGGTGGAGGCTTGGGAGCGAGGCCTTCCTGAATATTTTCATCTGTATACTCCTTGATGTACTGCATCGGAGGGGGTGGGAGGGCGCTCACTTGCTGTGGCTCACCCATTGTGGAAGATCAAGAACCTACAGAAATGGACCATCAGACAAAAAATAAGAAAAAAAAAAAAATCACACAAACACACAGAAATAGACCAAAGATTGAGAGTGGAGCTACAAAACAAACCTGTCACATTCAGCGACTAATGACAGAACATTTTACTTTTTCTCCCCTGGCAGTTTGGCACCCAGGACAAAATGATCTCCCTGGTCTCTAAAACTAACATTTACAACAGGGAAAGGCTGCATCCGTTTCTAATTAGCAATATATACTCAATCATCGTATTTTTCCTGCTCTACTTAATACTTTCATTGGCACAAAAAATATACTGTAGTATACACTTGACCCCTGAGCAACACAGGTTTGAACTTGCACGGGTCCACTTACATGTGGATTTTTTTCAATAGTAAATACTAGAGTACTACAAGATCCATGGTTTGTTGAACCCTCAGATGCAGAACCGCAAATATGAAGGAACTGCAGATACGAAAGTTCAACTCTTAGTTATACTCGGATTTTCAACTGCACAGAGGGTGGGCGCCCCTAACCTCCCAGTTGTTCAAGGATCAACTGTATTTTCATCTATAAATTAAATCATCTGGATTCCACACCCCTCACCAGTTATGCCTCACTTCTCTACCCTCCCTACAGCCAAACTACACATGCTGTCTTCCCATCTCACGTTACAATCACTCGTTTTATATTATAGATTGATCTCCAACAGCAAACACTTATAACTAAGGAACACTCTGACAAAATTAAAATTACTATATTCCAGACAAACTCACATCATCTGAGCTTCTGTGATCCAATTCCATTCCCTTTTTTCCTACAATATACTCTACAATTTTTTATAGACTCATTAACTTTTCTACATCTACTACAGAAATTTCAAATTCAACTATACCTTCAATAGCCACAATAACCTCCATCTACTCCATTTGAAGCTTAGGTATATCATAAAATGAGAATATCCCGAGTGCTCACTTAGATGGATCTTACCAGATTTTCAAGATATAACATAACACCATCCAACATGAGAGATAGCAAGTAATATACTGGAGGCAGTTTTATACTTGGAATTTGTGAGGTAATAAGGGCAGCTGTGGGACAGCCCTGAGCTTCCACCAACCCACAGCAGTGAACTGGCTGCTGCTGAGAATCAGTCTGTCAGTGGCCATGGGCATGATGAGTTACTCTATCAACCCACACTTCACTGCTTTACTAGCCTTCTGCATATTCATTTTTGTCACTATCCGATCTGGCGTCAACCTCCTACCTCCACAAAAACTGCTCATCACGGCCATCAACAACCACCACGTGACCAAATCCAATGGACATTTTTCTAAGCTGATCTTAATCTCTCAGCAGCATTTTCTTCCTTTTCAACACACTCCCCTTCTCCCTCAGCTTCTGTGATGCTACATTTACGTCTTCCTCCTACCACACTGGCCGCTGCCCCTCAGTCTCCTTTACTGCCCCTCCTTCTCTAGCCAAATTTTAATGCTGGCATGCCTCAAAGACTCACAAACTCAAAACCCAAAGGGAAAAGGCAGGCAACATAAAGAGCGAAGGAGAACTGAGCATCTCCAAGCCAGACCTCAAAGCCTCCAGCTACTAGCATTCATGTGCGAATGAAGATTCATTGTTCCGTTGTCTTGACTTTTCAAGGGCAAAAAAAATCCAGATTTTTATGTGAAATTTCTCAATTTTTAAAAATACTGGCAATTAATTGCAGAAATTGTCAAATACTGTGAGGTCAAAAAATATTTATCTCCAACAATCTTTGTGGTCTGCTGGCCACTAGTTTTAGGCCTCTGTTTTATGTTCTCCCTGGGATGATCTCAGTCAATTCCATAGCTTTTAATACCATTTCTATCCGTGGTTCTCAACCAGGTGTCATTTTGCCAACCAGAAGATATATGCAAGGTCTGGAGACACCTTTAGTTGCCACAACCAGGGAGGGGGTGCTACTGGCTTCTAATGAGTAAAGGCTGGGGATGCTATAAACATACAATGCACAGCAACAAAGAATTATCCAGCCCAAAATGTCAACAGATTGTGCCAAAGTGGAGAAACCCTGGTCTATATTTATGACTCTTGACTTTTTTTTTTAATTTAAGTATACTTGATTTACAATATTGTGTTAGTTTCAGGTGTACAGAAAAGTGATTCAGTTATTTTTTTCAGATTATATTCCATTATAGGTTATTACAAGATATTGAATATAATTCCCTGTGCTATACAGTAAATCCTTGTTGCTTACCTATTTTATGTATAGTAGTTTGTCCGTTAATCCCATACTCCTAATTTGCCCCTCTCTCTCTCCCTCTCCCCTTTGGCAACCATAAGTTTGTTTTCTGTCTGTGAGTCTGTTTTGTACATAGATTCGTTTGTATTATTTTTAGATTCCACATATAAGTGATATAGTATTTGTCTTTCTTTTCTTGACTCTTGACTTTTTATCTCCAGTCCAGACTGCGTCTGGGCTGCTCCTGGATGTCTCACAGGGCATTCAAACTTAAAAAAAAAAAGAAAGTTCTTTTGAGTCCATCTACCATAAATACACATACCCTAAACCTGTTCCTCTCATAGCTTCTACTCTTTCCTGTTTCAGTAAAATGTCCCCATTATCCACCTAGTATTTCAAGCCAGAAACCTAACGGTTATCTTAATTCTCCTTTTTTACCAATCTCCTCTCCTCACCATCATTGCCAAATTTATCAAGTCCCAAAACTTCGCTATCTCACTATCTCAAGTTCATCAGTTCTGATCAAGACACCATTCCCTCTTACCTGGAATACAATGGCTTCCCAGGGATCTTTTTGATTTCACTACAGTTCTTCTATCTAATAGCCAGCCTAATTCTCATACCACATTCCTTCTCCCTTATATCCTAGCATATTGTCTTCTAGTATTTGTTGGTAGCTCCATTCATTTCAAGAAGGCTTCAAATCAATGGGAATTTGGAAGTAGGTATAAACATCTTTAATGTTTATTTACTCTTTCAAATATTTACTGTTTGTCTAATATATGGCAATGATGATTATAATGGCAGATAACACTTGAGTACATAGTATGTGCCAGACACTGTGCTAAATACTTTTCTCATGGTTGCGAGAAATCTGAGAAAAGAAAGGTGCTCTTTCCATTTCAGAGATGAGATCACCATCACCGTGGCTCACAAAAGTTGATCCACTTGCGTAAAGTCACAGAGTAAAGGAAGGAGCCAGAGCCTAAAGATCTCAAACACTACATCATACTATCTTTCAAGGATAAACATGGCCTCCATCCTTGCGTTGCTTACAATCTATAAAGGAAAACAGACAAATAGCTAACTACATGTTTTAAGGTTACTACAAAAGACCAACAGATCTGACTACCAAAGATAAATCTAAAAATTCCATATAGGAAAATATATCATAAGCAAAATTAAAAGACAATCCCATTTTTCTGGGAGAAGAATGCCTGCAAGCTAACAAGGGCAAATATTAGAAATTTAATTTTGATTTTTTAAAAACATATTTTCTGATTCCATCCCCACAAGAAAAGCACTATGACTTCAGCAGTTGCCTGTCTTACTCACAACTCTACCTCCAGCACCTTAAACAATGCCTAGAAGGTGCTAAATCCTCAATAAAGATCCACTGAAAGAGTTTTTTTTTAAACCTATATATTTTTTAAAAAATAATAGAAAAATAGGCAAAAGATGATGAGAAAAATGCAAAAGCTGAATAAAGGCAGGAAAATATTCAGACAAACACACTGTTAAAAGCAAATTTTAAAAAGGATTCTTTTCATCTAACAGACTATCAAGATTTCACATACTCCATCATCTGACAAATGTTAGAACACCTTCTATGTGGCAAGCCCTGGATTCCAGCACAGGTCACACTCTCCTTCCTCTCAGTTTCTTCAGAGTGGCCATCCCAATTTTAGAAGCAGGCTCTTAGCTCCTCTGGCCCTGCAGGGAAGCCTACTGCGGTGGAGAGCATCCATTCCCCGCAGCTCTCACAGAAGCCACCATGACAGCCGCCACATAACACTCTCAGGTGGCAGGCCAGTACCGCCAAGAGAATATGGGGAATCCTCAGACACAACTGACAGGAAAGGAAACGAATATGTTTATTTGGAATTTGACCTGACAGTATCAAAACTTTTAATGCTGATATTCTTTGACCCAACAATTCTTTTTTTTCAATTTTTATTTTATACTGGAGTATAGTTGATCAACAATGTTGTGAGACCCAACAATTCTATTTCTAGAAATTTATCCTACAAAAATATTGGTACAAGTACTCAAAAGTGTGTTTAAGGATGTGTAACGCAGCATTGTTTGAAAAGAGCAGGAAAAGCTGGAAACAGCCCATAATTTCATCAATATGAGGGCTGGATAAAGTGTCTATATATACACACAACACAGCCATTAAGAAAAAAGGGGTGAAAGTGCATGGGATGGAGGGTTATAAATACTGTGTACCATTTCATTTATTTACAACACACGAGTTGCAAATAGTTATAATCAACTTTTTAAAACTTCCAAAAACATCAATTCAGACTTATAGAAAAGCTGTATGAATAGTATAAAGAATATTCCATATTCTTCACTCAGACTCTCCAAATGTTAACATTTTCCCTCATTTGCCCTATTGGTCTCTCATCTCCGCACCCGCAAATACTTCAGTGGGTATCCCCCAAATAAGAATGTTCTCTTATGACCACATAATTACCAAAATCAGAGAATTAGCAATGATCTGGTACTTCAAAATAAATTTCAGACAGCCCAGGTTTCACCCCACTCAAGCCTTTTTAGATTGGAAGCCCAGTTTTGTGCCTCCCAGCACCATGTGTAATCCTCTACTTTAGCTGCCAATCCCCAAAGGGCAAGTAAGTGACAGGTACCATTGTTTCACATCCTCTCTTAATCTTCAAACCAATTCTATGAGTTAAGTAGTATTTTCAATTTCATTTTAGAGATGAGGATCCCAAGTCTGTCTCACCAAGGGGAAGTGTCTGCAACCAGATCAAAAGGCTAGTAAATGGCACTGCAGGAATTCTTAACCTTGGTTCTTGTACACAGTACAAGTTCCCTTAAATCAGTAAACTATGAAGCATCTAACAGTACAAAAGGAAACTGACGTATTACAGAAATCCTGCTTATCTCCCTATCACTTCTCTAGACTAAACTTGTCAAAGGTGATGGAGGTTTTTAGTAAAACAAGCGCCAGGCATCATAGCCGGTTATCAGACTCAAGATCCACCTTCTAGTGTTTGTTCCGTTCTGCGGTATTTCACCAAAAAAAGAAAGGTATTCTAGGGTCCCATCCCCAGACTTTTGACTCGTTTTGTCTACTGTAAATGGGGCCGCTGGTATGTTGTTTTTAAAACCGCTCCAGATGATCTAATGATTAGGCTTGGCATCTACCTCCTTCCCCGCCTCCCATTAATTCTTCTGATTTCAGGACTGCTCCCTGAGGAGGAAGAGCAAGGCTGGTTATCCCGTAAGGCTGGAGAGGCCAAAGGACTCGCCGAGGCCACCCACTTTAGCAAACCAGCCGCGAGAGACTAGAACTGAGGTCTGCCAACCTCTGGCCGGGCTCGGCCTCCCCACTCGAAGGAAGCCCAGAGCCCGCCGCAAGGAAGGCACCTTCCGCCGAGCGGTTCACCCCGGGGCTCAGCGAGCGGCGGGGAGGCCGCGCTCCCCGAGCGGCGCGGGAAAGGAAAGCGGGCGAGCGTACGCTGCACCAGGCCTCCCCCATTCCCAGCCCGCCCGGAGGAAGTCGCGGGGTCCGGAAGAAGAAATGCCCACTGAACGGAGCACCAAACCGTCGCCGCCCACTCACCTCAGCCCCGGGTTTACACTGGTAGCTGCCTTTTCCACCACCGCCGAGACCCAACTTCCAACCTCCTCTTCCAGGAAGAAGCCTCTGACGCTGTCCCTTGATTGGCTGAAATAGCTGTCCTTTAACCGAGGCTCTAGGCCCGCCTCTGACCGATGGCTTGCTATTGCGCCTGCGTACGCCCCCCTCCCCAACCCCCACCCCCTCACCGACCCCGAGCAGCCTGCCGCCTTCTGGCAATTTGGCTGCGGCTGCGGCTTTTGCAGCCGCGGAGGATTTCTGTACTTTGTATCAATAAAAGCAGCAGCTGGTAGCTCGTTCCTTTCTTTTTCTTTTTTTTTTCAACGCTTAAAATTGAGGCATCCATACGTCTTACGTAAACGTTAGACAATACAGTAAGCAGATATTTTTCGAAATGATATCGACTGTAGCCCCACTGTCAAAAATAACATTAAAAAATATGAGGTTGGACTCTATACGCTGTTTAAGTATTTTGTAAGCTGGAAATACTTGTGAACATGATTGAGAATCAATAATATATTCTTACTTTGCATTTTTTTTTTTTACCATCTATTCACTTTTATATTCATTTACGAATTCAGATTCTATTTCCAGGCAACAAATTACAAGTGTAAAAAAAAAAGTACACTTAATTCTTTTGGAGATTATTTTCGTAAGAAATGTTACACATTTCTAAATTTATGGGAATCTTCCAAGAGCATGTTGCGCTTACAAAAATAAGGTTGTTATTCTGATAAACGTTCTCAACTTTAACTCTTTAAGATTATTTGATTTTTTTTAAACTAATTACGGAGACTTCCCAAACATACAGGAAAGTAGAGAGAATAGTGTATTCATCGCCCAACTTCAACAATTATCTACCGATAGACATTATTTCAGTTCATCAAGCATTTCTAAAAAGTAAGGACTCGTTTTGTTTGTTTGTGGAACCAGAGAACCATTGTCTCATTTTAAAATAAATTAATAAGTATTTAATATCATCAAAATCAAGTCAGTATTTGTATACCAATTATCTGAGGATCCGATAACGTCCACCCCTTTGTAACTGGATGATGTATCATTTAATTATCCTTTAATCTATAGTTTCCTTCCTCCACCTCAATCCCCACCCCCCACCATCAGTTTATTTGTTGAAGAAATCTGTTCACTCTTGAGCATACCCCAATCAGGCTTTTCTCCCTTCACTGAGACCAATGTGACATACACTGTGACCTCCAGTGGGCATTCTTAGTACTCATCTTATTCTACTCTCAGCAGCATTTGGCACATTTGATCTTTTGAATTGCCCCAGGACTCAGTTATCAGTTCTTAGTGGGATGTCATCCAGGTGATAATACCCAGATGCTATCCAGGCCCTGGAAACACCCTCTCCTTTGCATTCAGACCCTCTTATCCCACATCTTTATTCAATTGCAAAGGCTCAAATCTAAAGGTTCACCTTTACTCTTCTTTCTCTCGTACTCCATTCAAAACTACCATACCGGCCTTTTGTATTACTTCTATTTGGGAATAAGTAAAAGTCCTAAATATAATTAATTTTCACCATCTCCACTGCCTCAGTCCTAGTCCATGCCACCATAATCTCCCCTGGATTTATGAAATAGGCTAGTTTCCTTGCTTCCACTTTTGTCCTTCCTTAGCCTATTTACCACACTGTCTTAAAATATAAGACAGATCTGAACAACACAGTCAAAAAAGGGGTGGAAGACCTAAATAGACATTTCTCCAAAGAAGACATACAGATGGCCAAGAAGCACTTGAAAAGATGCTCAACATCACTAATTATTAGAGAAATGCAAATCAAAACTACAGTGTGGTATAACCTCACACTGGTCAGAATGGCCATCATCAAAAAAATCTACAAACAGTATATGCTGGAGAGGGTGTGGAGAAAAGGGAACCCTCTTACACTGTTGGTGGGAAGGCAAATTGATAAAGCCACTATGGAGAACACTATGGAGGTTACTTAAAAAACTAAAAATAGAATCACCATATGACCCAGCAATCCCACTCCTGGGCATATACCCTGAGAAAACCATAATTCAAAAACACACATGCACCCCACTGTTCATTGCAGCACTATTTACAATAGCCAGGACATGGAAGCAACCTAAATGTCCACTGACAGATGAATGGATAAAGAAGATGTGGTACATATATAGAATGCAATATTACTCAGGGTAATTTGTAGAGACGTGGATGGACCTAGAGACTGTCATAGAGAGTGAAGTAAGTCAGAAAGAGAAGAACAAATATCGTATAATAACGCATATATGTGGAATCTAGAAAAATGGTACAGATGAACCTATTTGCAAAGCAGAGACACAGACGTAGAGAACAAAAGTATGGACACCATGGAGGGAAAGGTGGGGTGGGATGAATTGGGAGATTGGGATCGACATATACACACTACTATGTGTAAAATAGATAACTAATGAGAACCTACAGCACAGGGAACTCTACTCAATGCTCTGTGGTGACCTAAATGGGAAGGAAATCCAAAAAAAAGGTGATACATGTAGACATATAGCTGATTCACTTCACTGTACAGCAGAAACTTACACAACACTGTAAAGCAACTATACCCCAATTAAAAAAAAAAATCTAACCACTCTATTCAAAGTTCTCCAAGGTTTTCCATCACATTTATAATAAAATCTAATGTGCTCACCATGGCCTATATAAGGCACTACAAAATCTAGTCCTTAGCTACTTCTCCAATAATAATATTTCCTACCATTTTTTTCCATGCTCAGTCTTCTCCAGCTACAGGATTTCTTTCCCTTGAAATTTTCAAGCCTACTGCTGCCTTAGACCCATTGCATTTGCCTGGAACTCTGTTTCCACAGATATTCACATGCCTTACCTCCTCACTTCATACAGGTCTCTGGTCAAATGTGACCTTGTCAGAGAGGTCTTCTGTGGTCACTCTATATCAAGTGGCATGCCCCAGTCATTCTCTTGGGGAATGTCCCCAATCCCCTTGCTATGCATTATCCTTCCTTCATAGAACGTGTTATCATCTGATATCATATTATGTAGTTGATTTATTTTCATTGTCTTTCTTCCCCATTAAAATACAAGATTCATGAGAAGAGGGCCTTTGTTTCATTCACTGCTACATCCTCAGCACCTAGAACAGTACCTGAAATTGGCAAGTACTCCACGTACATCTATTGAATAAGTAACAAAATGAATACTGAATAATCATCATTTTCAAATGAATTCACAGTGTGACATTGATGGATAAACCAGGGTATATTTAGCCAAAACCATTGTGTGAAATTATCTTCTTCCCAACTTTGCTATTGTGAATACATTGGATGAGCATCCTGGTTCCTGGTGCACGTGTATATGTTTGTAATTTTCTCCTTGATATAAATTTCTAGAAATGGAATTTTGGACCCAAATTTTCAGTGTTTTAGTTAGTGGCAGGATCAAGGCTAGAATTTGGGAGTCTTGACTCTCAGTCTAGTGTTCTTTACAATAAACTACAAATGAATAATGGTATGAAATTCACATCATGGGAGGGACTAGTGAAAATATGGTGTATAATAAACATTTGTTTAGGTGGCTATACTTCCGGAATCTGAATAGGAAGTTTATTCCTTAAAGATGCCTTCCCTAGGGACTTCTCTGGCAGTCCAGTGGTTAAGACTCCACACTTCCACTGCAGGGAGCACAGGTTCCATCCCTGGTTGAGGAACTAAGATCCTACATCCCATGTGCTGCGTGGCGTGGCCAAAAAAAAAAAGATGTCTTCTCTAGTTTAACAAGGACTACATCCATTCAACAAATCTTTATTGCATCTGCTGTGCCAAAGACTGCCCTAGATGGTAAAAATGACAGACAAAAGCCTTGCCTTCTAATGGAGAGACAACAACATGCAAGCAAATAAGAATTTCAAATAGTGATAAGGGCTATCGGGAGAAAAATAATACAAAATAATGCGGTAGCTAGGTGGGTTGGCAGGTAGCTTCTTTCTAGAAGGTGATCAAGGTAGCCTCTTCTAGGAGCTGTCTTCGGCGCTAAGACATGAGTGATGAGAAGGAGTCGACTGTGCAAATATCTTGGAGACAGCTAGTGCAAAGAGTCTGAGGCTGCCATGATCCTCCTGAGTTAGAGAGACAGGAAGGGAGCCTGTGTGCTCCACAACTAACGAGCAAAGGGAGAGTGGGAGGAGATGAGGGGGCAGTAACAGGCAGGAGTACATGATAACTAGCATCTTGCCTGTTTTAGGAGCTTGGCACATTATAGAGAACATCATTTTTATCACTTGATCCTAAGTGGCAAGCAGAAATAGTCACACTTTTTCTCCACCTTGTCGATTTTTTTAAGGTTAGGTTTATTGAGGTATAGGTTACATACAGTAAAATTAACCTCAAGTGAACAGTTCAGTGAGTTTTGATTAATATATACTGTCATCTAACCACCACCACCAGAATTCAGATATAGAATATTTGCCTCACCCCAAGCAATTCCTTTTGTGCCCCCTTAGTATTCAATCCCTGCCCTCACCCTTACCCCTTGGTAACCACTGATCTGATTTCTGTTTACATAGTTTTGCCTTTTCCAGAATGTCATATAAATGGAATCATGCAGTATGTAGACTTTTGTGTCTGGCTTCTTTCACTTAGCATAAAAGTTTTGAGGTCCATCAGCATTGTTGTGTGTATTAATAGTTTGTTCCTTTTTACACTGAAGGAGGATTCCATTGTATGGATGCACCATAATTCATTTATTTATTCACCAGTTGATGGACATTTCAGCTGTTTCCAGTCCTATAAACATTCAGATACATATCCTTTATGGACATAAGATTTTCATTTTTTTTTTCGAGTTACTGCAAAGGGATTGCAAGTCCTTATAATAGGTATATGTTTCAGTACATAAGAAAGTGTCAAGCAGTTTTCTAAAGAGGCTATATCATTTTTCATTTCTACCAGCAAACTGTAAGAGTTGCAGTTGCTCTGTACCCTCCTCTGCAATTTTCCTTTTTGCGATTATAATGGCTATGTAGTGGTTGCAATTTGCATTTCTCTAGTGTTGAGTATCTTTTTTGTACTTATTTGCCATACATATCTTTTCTTGGTGAACTCTCTGTTCAAAGTTTTTGCCCATTTTTTAATTGGCTTGTTTGTTTTTTTTACTGTTGAGTTGTAAGAGCGTGCACACACACACACACACACACATATACACACACAGGACAAAAGTTCCTTATCAGATATGTGTTTTGTTATTTATATTTATTTTCTTGCAAGCTGTGGCTAATCTTTATTTTCTTATCAGTGTCTTTCAAAGAGCAGAGCTTTGTAGTTTTGATGAAGTCCTAGTTATAAATTGTTTTTTTTTATGGGTCATGCTTTTTGTGTCCTGTCCAAGGTCACAAAGATTTTTTCCCTTGTGTTTTCTTCTAGAAGATTTTTTTTAGCATGCAAAAGTCCAAATGTTCCAGCACATTTACCCTATTGATTTTTTTGGTCTTACTATGTTTGTCATTGGTAGACAGCTTCATAAATAATAATCTCTGAACTCTTATTAGTAAATTACATTGTGTCTCTGCTTGTTAGAAAGCCCAGACAGAAAAACAATGGAAGCTAGCTAATTAAATTGTTCATCTCCAGCCTCTGCTTATTCCTGTCAAAAGACTTATCAGCTCATCTATATTGTTTGAACAATGCACTTTGAGTGAGAATCATCTCTAATGCACTGTTCTCTGCAGTCTGCTGTGTAGTTTTAATTCCTAATCACTGTTTTCACTGTTGCTGTTGTCTCATGGGTACTAATGACCTTATCACTAATAATAATCTCAACAACCCAGACCTGTGTGCAGCAGGTGGGCCAGGAGGATGTCCGTAGTTTGCTTTGCCTGCTACACCTTTCTGTAGCAGCAGGCGGCAGCAGTAATCCTGGCATTGGGGAACTAACCCCAGTTTACACTTAGTTTTATAACAGAAAGATGCGTTCCCCGCATATGAGTCCCACTGAGAAACAATGTCAGTTATCTCTTGCAGGCTGAAGAACTTTAAAAGGATGTAGAATCCTGCAAAAAAAAGGCAGGTAAGCCCTTTTAATTTATTTGTTGTACCTCCCAATGAAATAAAATGTATTTTTAAGGCAGGTCAAAAAAAATTAAACATAAAATTTTCTCTCTGTGTTTGTTTGGGGCTTCTCCCTCCCTAATGTGCAGTATGCATCTGCATTACACACTGACCAGATCTCCTCAAAGATGCGGGTGCCTGCTCAGCCATAAACATCAAATTTTTTCTTTCTTCTGACGCTAGCAATGTAACTTCTTAAAAGAATAGTGTTCTTGGGCTTCCCTGGTGGCGCAGTGGTTGGGAGTCCTCCTGCCGATGCAGGGGACACGGGTTTGTGCCCCGGTCCGGGAAGATCCCACAGGCCGCGGAGTGGCTGGGCCCGTGAGCCATGGCCGCTTAGCCTGCGCGTCCGGAGCCTGTGCTCCGCAACGGGAGAGGCCACAACAGTGAGAGGCCCGTGTACCAAAAAAAAAAAAAAGAAGAATAGTGTTCTTTCCCAGCTCTGTAGGGGGTCATGGTGACTTGCTGTTCACTTTGTATGTGTTTACCTGGATCATGTATCCCTGATGAATTTTATGTAAAATATCTGTATGTCATTTTGATGTATGATCCTTTGTCTCAAAAATGTATGTGACTGCCTTCGACCTCTAACAGGTGGAACGGTTCTCAGAACTTTCTGAGAATCTGCTCCCCCGGGTTACAATCCTCAGTTTGGCTCAAATTAAATTCCCTTTTTTTCTTCTTAACTTCATAGTTAATTGAATTTTCGTCGACACTATTACTGTCATTAAAGTCTACATTTACATTATATAGCTGTGCCACTATCATATGTGTTTTTGAATCATCACAAAATCTTTCCATTTTATCGACTGCTTGATTTATTTTCTAAACACTTCCCAAAAGATCTGGGCTGTATCCAACCCTTTTAAAGTCCATCTCAAATGTGACCTTCTTCAAAAAGTTTCTCCAAGTTCACCCAGATAAAAATTACCTCCATACCCACTCGTAGCCTCTTTTCTACACTTCCAGCACTTCTCTGCCTTAAGTTGTAATTACACACCTGCTTTATTTCTGTGGCTATAGCTAGCTTCCTAACTTATCTGTGCATCAGCTCTGACAATTCCTAGCATTGCCTCACACATAGCCAGTACTGAATATATTTTGGCTGAAAGATGGGTATTGATGGGGAGTTCTGTGGTGGCCTAGTGGTTGGAATTCCAGGCTTTCACTGCCGTGGCCCGGGTTCAACTCCTTGGTCAGGGAACTGAGATCCCCGCAAGCCGCGCAGTGTGGCCAAAAAAAAAAAAAACCATGTGGAAAGATGGGTATTGAACACAATCAAAAGAAATGAGAAAATTTTCAAGTTTCCTGAATGGCAGTTGTGTACAGATATGAGCTGCTTGCTTTCAGAATCACTTCAGGGCTGGGACCAAGGTAAGGTATGTGAGGCACTTGCCTCAGATGCAAAATTAAGGAGGGGGAGAAAACCTCAGTAAGCAAGATAAATAAATGCAATATTTAAAAAACAACAATTAAGGCAAAAAGTCCATGATGGACAAAATATTACAATTTTAAATTAAGACAGGATCAGCAGTTCACATACCACCATTTAAAAAGGAGAGGTCCTTCCATGGAACTCTGTCATTCAAAGATTGGAATTATTTTCCTGAAGGCATGGGTGGCAACACACACTTAGACAGGTTTTTAGAGCTTAATGATGCATTCATTTTCTAATAAATGTGATGACTCATCATTTTTATTGCTCATCTACTAAATGCCAACTACCGTCCTAGGGGTTGCAGATACACTGGTCCAACCCATTGCAAGCCCACATGCTGCTTCTCTGCAGTTATCTGAGAAAGTCTTTACCCACTTGGTTCCACCTGCTTCGGGTCCAGAATGAGCTTCTCTTAGAACATGGGGCCTCCAAAGGACAGAAACAGATTTCATGTGTTCAAGTTCCTATGGGCTTCTTTACCCCATGCAGACGCCAGTCTTTGTGACTTGCACAGAATTTAGCTATCTTCCTTCTGAATCTGCTTTCCTTTGCCTCCTTATTATCGTCCTCCAACTGACACCTGAGTCAGAGCGGGTGACCCCAGCACATTACACTAACATGGTATCACAGATTGTATTCTCCACTAAGCAGATTTTGAGATAGAGTTTTGTGAGGAGGGTGTTTATTAAGAAGTACTGCTAGGATCACCTCTGGAAGGGAAGAGACAGAAGCAGGAGTGCACAGAGGGAGAAGCTGAGCCCTTGAACTGGAGTGACCCTTCAGAGAGGGTCTGTGTTGGGCTACGATGACCTGATCTTCACACTCCACATCAATCATTTCTTGCCGTGCCCCTCGGGTGAGGAACCCAGGCAATTTCCAAACTTACTGCCAGCTGAAGGCTTTCTGTGGGAAGCACCCCCAGCAGCTGGGGCCACAAGTCCCTCGTTGAAGAAATGTCCACCCCGTGTGGATATTTCAAATGGAACAGTGTCTTTCAAAACATACCCTCCAATCTCCTCATTATATAGATCCCGTGGCCAAAGATAGGAAGTAACATAAAGTCACATATTAACAACCCCCTAGCCAAATACTTCTTTTCACAGAAACCACAGTACCCTCCACAAAGGGCACATTTGATCAGGCCACTCCCCTATTTAAAACATGTCATGGCTTTGCATCACTCCAAGGTCAGAAATCAAAATCCTTTAAATGGACCTCAAAGCCTTGCATGGCCTGGACCCTGCTGTGTTCCCCAGCATCACATCACGCTTGCTCTGCCAGCCGTGACACTGCCTTCAATATTTTGAGGCAACTTGCTTCTTCCCACCATAGCACATCTTTCTTGTGTCTGAAAGACTCCAGTCGCTCATAACAATCCTGTGAATGCCCTTATTTTGCTGCAGGGAAAAAAATCCTTTCTAGAATGTATGTGTGTTGCCAGACTTGAAGTTTGGGACACTGGTTAGTTTGTAATCAACCATCCATTGCCTAATTGCACTTGCAGCTGCAGAATCGCTACCATGGTGATGAATATTGCTGTCAAAAATATTGGCCTTTATCTGATAGGGTGTACTGACTTGATACCCAAATTGATGTCTCCCTCCAGAGGAAGATGCCTGTTGCTTTGAAATACGTAGGTATCTGTGCATGAGTCTCTTGATGAACTGTCAAGATAGAAAAGGAAATCCAGAGAAAGTGCCAGGCAGGGTACGTTGCGGTGGGCAAGTCCCCACCTCCACTTTACTTCAGTGGAGGTGTAAATTGTGTAAACTGTGGGTCTGCTCAGCTAACGCCCTGCATAGTGGACTAACTAGGTTCACGTTAAAGAAGTCCTTTGGGACTCCTTTGGGAGTGAGTGAGAATGCATAATACAGGATAAGAAAGACAAAAGGTAAAGCCAAGGGTACAGAATCGTAAGATTAAGCTGTTTTAACTAGGCTGATTCAGCCTCTGGCATAGTGAAAATTTGGGGCTCTGAGTCAAGGGCTTTGGAAAGAGCTCCCCTTTATCTCTCTCCTCTACCCCGTAACTCCTCACATTTCCAGAAGGTTTCCCCCAAATCCCTCTCAGGTCTTAGAGAACATGGCTCTTTCTCTCCTCTTACCAAGACCCACTGCTTCAAGAGTTAACTCCAAGGACACATTGATCCCCACCATCTATTGGTCTTTGTGTATCAGAAATCACAAGATGGGATTTTCCAGCCACCCACCAGACCAACTGAGAAGGGCTTCCTCTCATCCTCCCAAGCTACCACTCCTCCCAGAATCCGTATCTTATTTCTCACCTCCTCCACCTCTACCACTTACATTTGCTCTGCAGAGAAAGTCCCTAAGTTTTACTGGAAACCCAACTTCCGTCCTAGTAGACCCTGTTGTCACAGAAGAGAATGAGCAAAGAATTGCAAGGCTAGCAGATGACTCCCTGGCTCATACAAACACACATGGCTCTCAGAGGCATTCTTCTCAAATCCAAGTGTTGTTAACTGTTATCAACACTTCCTCTAATCCAACTGTTACCATCTGTTGTTAACAATTTAATGATTTTCATGGACTCATGAAATTTATTTACAACTCTTTTTAAATTGGAAAGACTTTTTTAAAATGGACATTTAAAAATGCATAATCTCATTATGAAATGAGATTTCATAATCTCATTTATGATTTTTTAATTTTTAGAATCGCTTTCCACATGCATACATAATTTACATAGTTCATTAGCACAGAGCATTTTGGATTATTCTATTATTTCTTAACGATATATCTAAACCTTTCTTGTGTTCCTGGATAGTGAGTATTTATGTCACTTAGTTTCTTTATCTTATATTTATTGAAAGATATCTTTCAGACTTTGTCATCCATCTCTTGTGCGTATATTGAAAGGAAAACAAAAGTGAAACAAATTGGTTAAGATATTTCTAAGGCAGAGACTGCCACTTGGCTGACAGAAATATAAAAATCATCCTGATGTCAGAGATGTTAAAATAAAATGGAAACAATAATACATTCCCATGGACATACCCCTTTGCATAATAGAAAAATTCCCACTCTGTTGAAGCTTTTCCTCCCAGACCATCCCTCCCTTCTTTTTACCCTACAGAAATCCACTATTGTGAATTTTGTGTTTATCATGTCCTAGTTTTTTTCTACACTTTTAGCAAATGTGTGTCCCTACTCACATTGTTTGATCTTGTTTTTGAACTTTTCTACAAATGGAACTATATTGCATGTATTTTTCTGACTTGCTTTTCTTATTCGACATTACGGGAGACTCCCCCATGCTACCCTGTACAGCTGTTATTCATCTTTCCTGCTGTATCATATGCACTGTAGGCATATGCCACAATTGCTCATTTCTCCTATTTGGTGAACATGTGGACTGTTTCCAGGGTTTTGCTGTTACAGTTTTACTACAAACATCCTCCTAGTTGTCTCCTGGCAAGCGTTTGTGAGAATTTATCCAGAGTACATACCCAGGAGGAAGAAGAATTTTAAGATTAAAATCAGGTGGGCAAAACTTTTCTGCCAAGTGACAGAAAATAAATATTTTAGACTTTGCAGGCCATGTGGTTTCTGATACAGCTACTCAAATCTGTCATTTTCATGTGAAAGCAGCCTTAGACAATATTTAAATAAATGACTGTAGCTATGCCCAATAAAACTTTATTCATAAAACCAGGCAGTTGGCAAGATTTGACCCTCAGGCTGTCAGTCCTGATCAAGATGATAAACTTCACTATTCTGATTGCCTACAAATGCTGAGGCACCCCTTCTTTTCTTCCCTGATTATCCCTAGAGGAGACAAGAGTGCTGTCGTCACTTAGTCTATGGACTGGACTGAATGACCATGTTCAGGGACCTTCAGGGAGAAAAGGAAGGGCTTGGGGACGTGCTGGTGGTGATGCTTCCCAGCCCGTAGTCTGTGACTTGCAGCCATAGTCTTGGGGAAAACAAAGGCAGAAAGGGGTGGAGGCAAGGCAGAGCTCTAATGCTGGCTCTGCTGGGCGTGGGTGGGAGGTGGGGGTCCTGCTCGACTGGAGGCTAGGGTCTCAGGCCGAAGCACAATTCACATCACAGAAGTCACTGTGAAGTCACTACCAGGCGAGGGGACACAGAAAACAGAAGATAGCATTTCTTTTGGAGTTGTATGGTTTCCTTTATTAAAGAAAGCAGGAATTGCCTCTCTAGGGATCCTTCCCTGAAGCTGGGTCTCCATGGAAAGCTTCCTGCCCTGGCTTCTATTTAAATGGATTGGGTTTCAATAACGATGGTCTCCATCGGCTCTGATGTCATGGTTCCACTGATCTCCAGATCCCGGCCAGCTGGGGCTTTCTCCACCTTGGCCTCTATGTTGCGCTCCTCTGCCGTCTTAGCCACGAAGTCTACCTCTCTGTCACGTGTGACCGTTGTTTTTGAACGAGGAATGACTCTCAAGCTCCTGAAAAACGAGTAGATCTTATTGGATTTCTTACTTGGAGTCCCTGAACCGGTGGCGGACCGGCTCTTGACAGAGGAGCTGTGGCGGCCACTCCTTTGAGAGCTGTGTCTTCTGCCCCTGGTGCCACTGTGCCCTTTTTCTTTTTTGTCAACTTCTGAGTTTCCATGGCTGGATGAGGACCAGGGGGAGGATGATTTCTGGGTCTTGTCCCCTCCTGTCCTGCGGTGACTTTCACCTCTCCTGCGGTGACGGAAACTTTTCCTAGATGAAGACTTGTCCTTTTCCCTTCTTTCTTTTTTTTCCTTCCAGGCTTCATCCCTGGGGCGGGGGGAGATCTTCTGGCTTCCATCCCGTTTAGACATGTAGTCTTCGCTCTGCAAGGTGGAGACCAGGGGGGCTGCGACCTGCCCTTCAGCTCTTCCAGCAGCAGGCTTGTTGTTCGTGGCTGCACCTGCAAACACCACGCTCATGCTGCTCTCTGGACTATCTGCCCCCGTCGAGGATGTGCTGGCAGCACCTGCAATGGCCTTGCCGGATCCGCTTTCTCCTGGATCCCTGATGGTGGCTCTTGCCAGGGCCTTGCTCACCTGGCTGGTGCCTGTGCTGTTGGCTGCCGCCAAGCTCACAGCACCTCCTGCAGGGCCTGCTCCCACCCCCGAGACTGCCACTCCTCCGCCAGGGCTTGATGCTGTCTCTGCTGCGACCTGGCCCGTGGTCTTCTCTGCAGCTGATCCTTCGGCACTTTTCACGGCTGCAGTTGAGCCATGGGGGGCATGATGGATTCCCTCTCCCCCAACATAATCACGACACGTGGCTCCAGACACGTCAGGAAGCTTGTGAAGCCCAGCCTCATCCTGATCCCTTTCTCTGTGGAGCTCTGTGGCCTGAGCCAAGGGGAGGAGAAACAGATAAGATAGAGATGACAGAAAGTGAGATCAGAACTGTCCGCTCCTCTCTCATCCTGGAGCTGAGCAACTCAAGGGCTTATACTCAGAATAACCTTTGAAATCACCAAATCTAAGCTCCCATTGGATGCAAGATTCCATCTACTGCACCCCTGTCAAACGGCCACTCCATTTTGCTTGAACAATCCCAGGGCCAGGGAAAGCACTGATACAATTCTCCACGATATACACTTTAATTTTATACCCTTGTGCTTCTCTCTCTGCAGGACAGATTCCTAGAAGCGGGGTTCCTGGGTCAAGGGATGCACACCTTCTACATTTTGGTGACTACACGGGTTGGGCTGATTTTAATCAGCATGTCAGAGTCACGGGGAGACAGAATGAAGGAAGGACTTCCTAACTGTGAATGATGTTCCACAACTGATGAGACTACCTGGGCTAGGGTAAGTGTTCAAGAAGAGACCGGACAATCAGGATGCTGTAGAAGGGATTACAGCCCTGGGGATGAGAGCAGTGCAGCTGATATGATACCTAAGGTCTCTCTGAAATTCGGCCTTGTGGGACAGTGTGGAGAAGCACTTGGAACCTCTCCAGTGTGGTGAATCCCATAGTGACGGCTCATTTGTCCCTGACCCTTCTCAACAATGGAAGGTATTTCCCAGGTGAGTCTCAGAGAGCACCAAAGGCCATGAAGGACCAGCTTTGCCCTGCTCTCCCAAAGCACCCTGCCCTGTGTTCTTGAGTCTCTGTAGGTACTTACCACTAGGATTTTGGGATCCTCTATAGTCGCTGAATCTCCAGTTTGGAGCGTCGGGGTACTGCTGCAACTCTCTACCGGTGGTCTCAGGAGATAGACAAGCTTTACCCAATAGAAAAAGAGGTCTTCTCGAGCATCGGAAGAGGGGCACAGCTGCAGATAAAAAGTACGGCCGGTGGCAAGCTTCAGGCGAAGCCGCTGCTTCTCACAGTCATGGATGGAGATCTTGACAAACTTCAAGGGAAGCAGCCTGGTAAGCTCTAGGGTCTTCACGGGCTCGCGACCTCTTCTCTTGGTGATCTGGGCGTATCGGACATGCTCTTCACAGGCTTTTGTTGGCCGGGCCAGCAGCATGACGTCAGGTAGTGGGAGGAGGGGGCTGGTAGATGCGATGCCCACAGTCACCATTTGGACGTGGTTGTGTAGGTCAATCACCTCTCCTTTCTTGCTGATCTGTATAAAGTCGCTCTCAAACATGGGAGCATACTTGAAAATGTCATACTCTCCTCCCTTGTACAGTTGTCGTTGCAGGTCCCCCATGGAGGTACAGAACACGCTTACTGAACGGTAGCTGTTGGCCGTGTAATGAGGTAACAAATGCTCACTGCTCATGGTTCTATTCATTTGAGACAGCGGCCACCAGCCACAAATCGAGTCTCGGAGAGACAGGGAACGAAGGCAACTGGCCACCTCCCTGCAGGGCTCTGCCTAAGTCTCTTGACCCGACCTCATTTACCCTGCACAGTCCTTTGTGACCCATCACCATCACACACCCCTTTGTTGAGCCTCCAAGCCCCCACCCACTCGGGGCAGGCTCACCAGCCTCCCCGCTAAACCAACCATCACATCCATAGGGAACAGGCTGACCCTGCCAGGGTATAGGTGTGTGTAGGCTGGATAGTCTTTCTAATCAAAATGTTGAGAGAACCATCCTGCTTTTGTAAATATCTGGGTGGTTTCCAGTCTTGTTGTTACAAATCTCCCTGCAGGGATCATCTTCGTGCTTCTGCTGAATGATGCCCTGGGGATAAAATCCTGGAAGTGGACTGTGTACTTGCTAAGGGCAGGCATCCTATTGGGATTGCTGTTCTCTGTGCCCCCAGCGTATATAGCACAGTGCTGGCAGGAACTTAGAAAGAGTGCTACCCTCAGAGTCCCATTGGTACTGTTGTTTCCAGGGTATGGAGAATTTTCTCACCCATTTTCTCATTCCAAGGAGGCTAACATATATATATATATATATATATATACATATACATATACATATACATATATATATATTTACAGTTTTAGAAACTGTTTTTATTGTGAAATATAACACACATTCATGAAAGTGCACAAACCATAAATATATAGATTAATGAGTAACAAGAAAGTGAACACCCCTGTAGCTGCTACCCAGAGCAAGAAATAGAACCCTGCCAGCCCCTCTTCTGCATGCTCCCTCCCCACAAAGGTAACTCAACCTTGGCTTCTATTTTTTCTCTTTTCCTTCTTCTTTTTTATTTAAGTATAGTTGATTTACAATGTTGTGTTAATTTCTTCTGTTAATTTCTGATTCCGTTTTATGTATATATATATATATATTCTTTGTCATATTCTTTTCCATTATGGTTTATCACAGGATATTGAATATAGTTCCCTGTGTTATATGGTAGGACTTTGTGGTTTATCCATCCTATATATAATAATCTGCATCTGCTAACCCCAAACTCCCAATCCATCCCTCCCTTACCACCCCCTTGGCAACCACAAGTCTTTTCTCTATGTCTGTGAGTCTCTTTGTTTCGTAGATAAGTTCATTTGTGTCATATTTTAGATTCCACAAATGTGATATCATACGGTATTTGTCTTTCTCTCTCTGATGTACTTCACTTAGTGTGATAATCTCTAGGTCCATCCATGTTGCTGCAAATGGCATTATTCCATTCCTTTTATGGCTGAGTAGTACTCCATTTTATATATGTACCACATCTTCTATCTATATCCTTTCATCTGTTGAGGGACATTTAGGTTGTTTCCATGTCTTAGCTATTGTGAATAGTGCTGCTATGACATAGGGGTGCATGTGTCTTTTTGAACTATAGTTTTGTTCAGATGTATGCCCAGGAGAGGAGTGGGATTGCTGGATCATATGGTAATTCTATTTTGAGTTTTTTGAGGAACCTCCACACTGTTTCCCACAGTGGCTGTACCGATTTAATTTCCAACAGTGTAGGAGGGTTCCCTTTTCTCCATACCCTCTCCAGCGTTTTATTTTGTAAACATTTTAATGATGGCCATTCTGACTGGTGTGAGGTGATACCTCATTGTAGTTCTGATTTGCGTTTCTCTAATAATTAGCGATGTTGAGCATCTTTTCACTTGCCTATTGCCCATCTGTATGTCTTCTTTGGAGTAATGTCTATTTAGTTCTTATGCCCATCTTTTGATTGGGTTGTTTTCTATTGTTGAGCTGTATGAGCCATTTGTATATTTTGGAAATTAAGCTCTTCTCAGTTGTATCATTTGCAAATATGTTCTCCTATTCCACAGGTTGTCTTTTTGTTTTGTTTATGGTTTTCTTTGCCATGCAAAAGCTTACAAGTTTGATCAGGTCCCATTTGTTTATTTTTGCTTTTATTTCTATTGCCTTGGGAGACTGACCTAAGAAAACATTGGTATGATTTAAGTCAGAGAATGTTTTGTCTATGTTCTCTTCTAGGAGTTTTATGGTGTCATGTCTTATATTTAAGTCTTTAAGCCATTTTGAGTTCATTTTTGTATATGGTGAGAGGGTGTGTTCTAACTTCACTAATTTACGTGCAGCTGTCCAACTTTCCCAACACCACTTGCTGAAGAGACTGTCTTTTTCCCATTGTATATTCTTGTAAAGGAAGCTGGTTTTTAAAACCATAATTTTATGGTGAGGAACCGAGGCTCAGGATTATCTTGCTCAGGGGCAGAACGTAGCGCTGGATGGATTCTATCCCCAGTCTTGCACTTCAGGTCAGGCTTTTTCTCTGTCTCAAGCTGCATGGCTCACCATCGTACTCTCGTTCTGCACCAAATATAGAATCACTCATGGTTAGCAAGATACGTGGGGACCCCAGGAAATCACTAAAGTCTTGAATCACCATAGGATTTCCCATATTGGTCTGCCTGCTTCTTCACTCTTGATGTCTACCTGGTAAACCATTGATGTTCTGTTTCTTTGAAAAGCTCTTCAGAGAAATTACGGCAAAGATGCCTTTCTGGAGTTTTTGTACTTTGCACAAGGTGATGAATCCAAATTCCCCCTCCCCCAGTTGGAAGACTACTTTTGAGGTAAAAATACATCTCCCAAACTCAATGATTACTATGTGAAGGTATTGAAATAAACTTCACCCCCCAAATGTTCTTTTTTATATCCCTAGTGCCTATTGCAGTACCTGGCAAATAGCAGCTTTTCAGTAAATATGAACTTGCTTATACCCACTGAGATTCATTCTTCCATTTGTTTAGTCAACAAAATTTATTGAGCAGGCACTATTTTCAGGACCAGCTAGAAAATGGAAAATGCAGAGATAAAGGTCCCTACTTCTGAAGAGCTAAAATTTTTTTTCTGAAGATGTTAAATGATTTCTCCAAAAAAAGAACAAAGTGGCTTATATTCTATTGTAAGGAGATAATCATTAAAAGTTAGCACTATTGGGTTTTTAAACAAGAAGTTTTTATATACTCAATCATCTCTTCTTCTCGTAAGTCCATTTCTGATGAATGATTAATGAGAGAAATCATAATTATATTATAAATAACTTACTATAAATCAGGCATAGTGCTAAACACTTTACATTCTTTTAAAAATGTAATTCCCAAACAATGCTATAAAACGTAGGTACAACTACTATTCCCATTTTATAGGGGAGAAAATCAAGGCTCAGGGAAGTTAGGCAACTTTATCAATGTCAAAAGGTACCAAAAGCATATATAAGTCCCCAAATATGGCAATGGTTAAACTATACTACACTGGGTCACACAAGTAGAACACAAATATACAAGTACTATGCAGCATAAATTCATCAATTCTTTTAATTAATATTATTAGGTACCTACTTTGTGCCAGGCCCTGTTCTAGGTGCTAGGAATGCAGCAGTGGACAAAAGAAACAAATATCCTCACTTTCATGGAGCTTATATGTAGATGAGTAAAATATATGGTATGTCCGATGCTGTGGAGAAAGATAAAGTAGGCAAATGGGATGGGAGTGTGTGCATGAGAGAAGGAGCTGGAGGTAGTGGTCAAGGAAGGCTCAGTGAGAAGCCACTTTTAAGCAAAGACCTCAAGGAGGTCAGGGAGGAAGCCATGCAGATGTCTGGCGAGTAGCCTCTTGTCAGAGGGAATAGCAAGGGGTGGGAGTCCTGAGGTGGGAGTGTGCCTGATATGTTAGAGGAACACCAAGGGGGCCACAGTGACAAGAGTGGAGTGAGGGAGAGGGATTGGAGTTGAGGCCAAGAAGCAACTGTGGTGATGGTAGGGAAGCAGATCATGTGTGAAGGACCTTGTAGGACATTGTGAGGTGTTTAGCTCTGCTCTAAATGGGAGATGATCTGACCTACATATATGGAGAATCATTCTGGCCACCACGTTGCAAAGAGATCATAGAGGTGTAATAGGGATGGAAACAGAGACTGCGTAGCTCCTGCAAGAGATGAAGATGTGTGTGGAAGCAGTGGAAGTAGTGAAAAGTGATCAGCCACCAGACATGTTTTGACTGAGGCAACTATTATGTATACGGACGTTGAACAATTTTCAATAAACATCAGTAAGTAAAAAAAGCAAGTTGCAAAGAGCGTATAAGGCATGCTATGTATTTTTTAATAAAAATTTTAAAAATGTGTGTTTGTGTGTGTGTGTGTTTGTGTGTGTATGTGAAAATATGCACAGGAAACCAGTACCAGGAGCAAACTTACTGGATGAAGGAAATGGTGGGATGGGGACTTAGCTTCCCAGGGCATTCTCTTCTATACATTTCAGATTTTATTCTATCTCATACACTACTTGCCCAAAAATAAATAATACTTTAAATTTTAGAATTTGAGAACCCAAATACAAAATATCTTTCCAAATTCATTTTCTGACTTTTCTTAAAGACTTTCTGAAAATTTATTCTCTCTTTCCAAAGTTTAAAAGTCTGATGTATCCCCTATCAAAAAAATGGAGATCAGTAAGTCAAGACATATTTATTGATTGCCAGCTATGTGCCCACCATTGAGCTAAGAGCATTCAGATTGTCAAATATAAGTTTCAAAAACTTTAAAACATGACTCTCACACAAATATACAATGAAAACATGTCACAGATTTCACTAGCTCATCAATGAGGGAATCAGCATGATGGTAAAGCTGGTTCAAAGGAGAATTAAAGGTATAGGCATTGGCATTGGAGAAGGAATATTGGACTAACACTGCCAGGTTAGATACAAAACTGGCTAAATGTCTACAGGACAATAAAAACATAAGCTTTGGGGCTACCTTTTTTACTAAACAGAAATCATTTGCACCTCTTCTGAATGAAAATCTATAAGTTATTAGAGAACTTCACTGAATCTGAGACTTTAATCAATAATAGATAGTCTTCTTGGGGTGCTGAAAATGTTCCAAAGTTACATTGTGATAGTTTCACAACTGTGAATATATGAAAAAGCACTGAACTGTACACCTTCAATGGATGAATGTTTTGATATGTGAAATGTATCTCAATAAAGCTATTAAAAATAATAGACAGCAATACTTCAGTCTTGATTTATTAATCCAATTCCATTGTCTTACTTCCTTCTGTTAGATAACCACATAATCCTCGGGCAGGTATTTACAAATGGAATACCTTTTTTTTGTTTTTTTTGGGTTTTTTTGCGGTACATGGGCCTCTCACTGTTGTGGCCTCTCCCATTGCAGAGCACAGGCTCCGGACGCGCAGGCTCAGCGGCCCAGCCGCTCCACGGCATGTGGGATCTTCCCGGACCGGGGCACGAACCCATGTCCCCTGCATTGGCAGGCGGATTCTCAACCACTGCACCACCAGGGAAGCCCCTCTCGGGCAGGTATTTAAACAATGCTTTAATATGACATTGAAAGTACATGCTGGACTTCCCTGGTGGCACAATGGTTAAGAATCCGCCTGCCAGTGCAGGGGACACGGGTTTGAGCCCTGGTCCGGGAAGATCCCACATGCCACAGAGCAACTAAGCCCGTGCGCCACAACTACTGAGCCTGCGCTCTAGAGCCCACGAGCTGTAACTACTGAGCCCACGTGCCACAGCTACTGAAGCCCTCGTGCCTAGACCCCATGCTCCGCAGCAAGAGAAGCCACCGCAATGAGAAGTCCAAGCACTGCTGCGAAGAGTAGCCCCTCCTCACCGCAACTAGAGAAAGCCCTCACGCAGCAACGAAGACCCAGCACAGCCAAAAATAAATAAATAAATTTATTAAAAAAAAAAAAGAAAGAAAGAAAGTACACGTTACCTGCTTTATATTTTTTTCTATTTACAAGTTTTTGGTAATTCTTCTTAACAAGGACTATAGTGAAGCATGTATAAACCACCACCCGAATTTCGGAAACTTTACAATACAGGAGAACACCCTGAAGAGACAGAGAGCAATACAGGAGGACAATTAAATACATGCTAGAGTAATAGTGAATGAGTTGAATGAATGGACCTGATAACACTTATCTCAATATTTAAAACCAACAATGTTTTGTGAGAAGAGAAACTGCCAGAACCACAATTCTAAGGAGAGTTTCCTGTACATTTTTAACTGGCCTAAGATTAAAAAGATGTGAAGCGTGAAAACACAAAATACTGTATATGATGTACTGAGTATAGGTAGACATGCAAGATTATAGATGGCTGAAGTCCACCTGTTTATCATGGGAAGAGGTTTCAAGTCAATAACTTTTGTTCCGCACCTATCACTTTGTAAAGCAAGGCAAGCAGAGAGCTATATATAGCCTTTTCAAAGAGCATGCCACCTGAGAGGGCCTAGTGAGCTAGGCAGGATGTGAGGGTGGGGAGATTTCCATACTGTACACAGCATATATCTTCTGGGTAAATCCCCTGGCCTAAAATATAATCCACAGTCCTTATATGTCAACACTGTTAAACCGAGGTGGCGTGGGATGAAGTGTGGTGAGCCTTGGGCACCTAGGACTTCAGGAAGCCAACCTGATTTCTACCTCACCTTCTGGTTGTCAGAAAAAGACCACAGTCACCTAGACTCTTTCCCTAAGTTCCATTATGCAAATCAGTTTGCTTCTGCCTTAGGTTTCAAAAGAAAATGAGCTGGTATAGATGAAAGAAGCCAGACAGGAGATCTAAAGAATTTTATTTCTCAGCATTATGGTCCAACAAGTGTCACCTCTCTTCCCCACCTACTTGCTTTCTGCTCCCTTCTAGTTTCTGTCCTCAGACATGTTTAGCCCCACTCAGAGCCAAAATTCTTATGACAATTTCCCTCTCTTGGGTTCCAATTTTGCTGCGTTTATAAGCCGTGAGACATCCCACCTCGGTCTAAATATTTATTTCTTTGATGTTATATTGAAGAAGCTTACAATTAAATACACATACAAATAATAAAATAGTTAACATTTAAGATAAAAATAAAGATTAGAAACTGTAGAGGTGGGAGATGGTAAATGATCCAGGAGCTGGGATAAGATGATTATTGCAATTATATTGCAATGAATAAATATTAAATTTAATTCTGAAAAAATATTGGAATAAAGTAAAATAACTGTTAACATTGATTATCTCTGAGGGGTGAGACTAAAAGTGATTATTATTTTTGTCTATTTGATGGTTGGCTCTTTCCAGCAAGATATATTTCACTTCTGTAACCAGAAATACATATATATGTATGTATGTGTATATATATATATATATCGTTCAAAAATTAGGTCTAAGCTCTAAGGTCTAACTGGCCACCTCAGTTATCACTATCTTCTAGTAATCAAATCAATTATTTCTGACAAAGGACTAAATTGGAAAGTAAAAAATTCCCCCACAATATGGTCTTTTTAAATTACATAAATTAAAAAGCAAAACAACTCTCTATCTTTCCAGTTCCTTGCTGGAAGTTTGATATAGAAACTTTCTGACATTGCCCTGCACATATACATACATATTAATACAAACACAAAATACTTTTATGTAAAAATGGGATTATGCCATACATATTTTTCCGCACCTTTTCTATCTTAACAATAGATCTTGTACTTTTTTTAGAGTGATACATTATAGAAATTCTTCATTCATTTTCGTTATCTCAGTGTTCCACTGGATGAATGCACCATAGATTAATCAGTTTCTCACTGATGCACGTACAGGTTGTTTCCATTACAAACACTGCAATGAACATTTAGTACAAATACCTCTATGTTACTTTTTTTCTCTAGGATTAATAGTTTTAGAAGGAATAAGGTTTTTTTTTAATTTTTCAGAAGATAGAAGCTATATAATTACCAAAATATTCTGGGTATCACTCTTAAACAGATCCATATAAACCTGATCAAGTTTGGATGAGAACCACAAGGATAATGAAGGCCCTGGAAGCCACATCCTAAGGGTGCAGTTGAAGGATCTCTTCATCCCGGACACAGGAGGGCTCTGGAGTTATGTAAGAAGCATCTCCACTTATCTAAATGGCTATTCCCTGGACCAGAGAAGAGGATTGGACTTGCAGGGCCTCAAATGCTAGAACAATGAAGATGGGCTTCAGGGCAGAGTAAAGGTGAGATGATTTACTGATGAGATGACATCCGTTCTACTTCCTCTAGTGGCAACACTCTTGGTGTTCCTTTAGAGGAAAACCCCTCTCTACTCTCAGCCCATGTGGCTGGATAGGGCCGACTGTATCCCATCCCCAAATCCAGGAAAGGGTGCAGACCTAGAAATAGACAACAGAATATGCTATCGCCTTGGCTGTAATGACTGAACTACATATTAGCAACTGACCCAGGCCAGGGCAATGATTCATAGTTCTGAGACTTCTGCTGGAACTATTAGGAAAAAGAATCCAGTTCCACTGGCAAAATGTCAGCCTTTTGCTGCCAGAGGAAAGCCTTCCTAAGCGTGAAGCTGACACAAAACTAAGAAATGAAAATCAAATTTTCTGATGTCACTAAGTAGCTGGATCCAGTAGTGCCAGGCTGAATTGTTTTTTTCTTTGTGAGAGGATGTTAAACTCACTTTTCCAACTCAGTTTCAGTTGAGGCCTCAAAGACCTAAAATAATACAATTTAAGGAATCAAGTGACTTTCTGTCCTAAAGTAAAATACCTTATCATCTGTGCTTGACACAATAGGAAGCAAAACAAGTCCTGCCAGTAATAGTCTTTGCCCACCTCCAGCTTTTAGAAAACAAAAGCTTGAAAAACCAAGGGAGAGTTTTTGGTGCACTGTGCGTTTCCTCTCACAACCCACTCAGGGGGAAAGGGGGCAGGTGTTTGCATCCACCAGAAGCTAAGTGACAGGAACTTTAAAGGACTACTCACTAGCTTGACCTAAGTCTCATAGGGTTTATGAGGACTGTCGTCTAAATCCCATTTGGAGAAAGGCAAAGGTTAAATCTCGCGGAAGAGCTCCTTGTTTGGTGTCAGAGGGAGAAGAGGCTGCACTTGGGGCAAATGGTACATCCATCCATCAATGGATACCTGAGTCTTCTCTAGAGCCATGGGAGGGAATAAGTGGCATGCAGTTCATTTTCAAGGAACATTTACCCAAGAGGACAACAAAGATGGGCAAAGGGATCCCAACAGAGTTGCAGGGGAGGCACGCTGGAGGAGGATCAGCAGAAGCCCAAGAGCTGAAGGTTGGGCTCACTGGGAGTCAGACTGGCATCTCCGATATCAAGAGAACTGCTGTCAGAGCCCTCTGAAAATAATGGCAACAACACACATGACAAAACTTTCCCACGAAAGAAAAAGCAACAATTGTGTATCCACCACATTCAGAGGGCATCAACCTAAGATTACAACTGTGACCTCATTGAATTCAGTGCCTGTTTCCCTTCTTGCCCCAAGCCTGAGCCAGAAGGAGTGCGTCAGAAGCAAGGCTAGTGAATGGGGAAGGAGGAGGAGTTAGGATATAGTAGAAAAGGCAACATGCTTCAAAGCCTGTACCAGACCTCTGCTTAGGTTGAGGAAAAGCATTAAATTCAATATGTGTTTGGAGGTTTTGTTATTAGACTGACTTGGACAGGCCTTTTTCTTAACTTTTATTATGAAAAATTTCAAACATATAGCAATGTAAGGAGAATAAAGAACCACCAACCCATCCATCACCCAGCTTCAACTGTCAACTCAGCCAAACATTTGTCATCTCTTGCCCTGCCTATTTCTCCCCCCCGCCACTGGATTATAACAAAGCAAATCTCATATATTTTGTTATTTTATCAATAATTATTTCTGCATGTTTCTGTATACGATACTCTTTTATAATAACCACAGTGCCATTATCATGGCTTAAAAATTAAAAAATTTAGTCATCAAATATGCAGTGTTCTGATTTCCCAACTGTCTCATAATGTCTTTATATAATTGATTTGTTTGAATATAAATCCAAACAAAATCAGCACATGCTTGATATGGCTCTTAAAGTCTCTTTCTCCCTCTGACTTACTTGTTACAGACATGGGGTCAGTTGTCTTTAGCGATTTGGGTACAGATCCGAGGTGTCCATGGTGGATTGGTTCCAGGACCCCCCAAATACAAAATGCTCTAGTCCCTTATAGAAAGTGGCATAGTATTTGTATGTAACTTACACATATCCTCCTGTAAACTTTCAAACATCTCTAGATATCTTATAATACCCAATACAATATAAAAGCTATATAAATAGGTGTAAGTATACTGTAAATGCTATGTAAATAGTTTCTGGTGCACAGTAAACTCAAGTTTTGCTTTTTGGAACTTTCTGGAATTTTTTTTTTGACCCACAGTTGGTTGAATCCACAGATGCAGAACCCGCAGATATAGAGGGTCCACTGTATTCTGAACTTATCTCCATGCTGTCGTTTGTCATGTTCCTTTATCTCTTGTATTTCCTGCAAACTTGAATTTAGATCTAGAGGTTGGATGAGATTGTTAGATTTTTTTCTTTTTTTTTCCTTTGGCCAGGCTTCTGTGTACTTCCTATTGCATCACTTCAGGAAATACATAATGTCTGATTGTCTCTCTTTTCCTGCTGTTAAGATTGATCAATGTGTTACAATGCTATCAGTCTAATAAATAAATTATAGATTTTCCTACTGGCTCTCCACGTAATGATTATAGCAACCATTGATGAGCATTGCCTAAAACCATTATGCATTATTAGGATTGCAAAATGGTGATATTCTATCACTCCTTAATTTATTCATTGGAATTCTTCTGTAAAGAAGGACTCTCCATTAAATATTTGATTACTAAACTGAGATACAGCTCTTCAGGAAAAATAAGAAATATATTTTATTCTTTCCCTTTGTTTTGCAGTTTACAGAATAATAAATTGGTTTTCCAGCATCCTCCAAAAGTTATCAATAGGTATTTTTTGTTTTTCTTTGGGTTTTTTTTAGAATTTTTTTTCAATGTTTTATTTATTATTTTTGGCTGCACTGGGTCTTCGTTGCTGTGCATGGGCTTTCTCTAATTGCAGTGAGTGGGGGCTACTTTTCATTGTGGTGCGCAGGCTTCTCATTGCCGTGGCTTCTCTTGTTGCGGAGCACAGGTTCTAGATGTGCGGGCTCAGTAGTTGCGGCACGCAGGCCCTAGAGCACGTGGGCTTCAGGAGTTGCGGCGTGTGGGCTTCAGTAGTTGCGGCGTGTGGGCTCAGTAGTTGCACTGTGTGGGCTCTAGGGTGCATGGGCTTCAATAGTTGTGGCACACAGGCTCAGTAGTTGTGGCACACGGGCTTAGTTGCTCCACAGCATGTGGGATCTTCCTGGACCAGGGATCGAATCTGTGTCCCCTGCTTTGGCAGGCAGATTCTTAACCACTGTGCCACCAGGGAATTCCCAACAGGACTTTAAAACAAAACAAAGGGATTATTTTTACACATGTTTTCCTAAGAGTGATGGGGAGAATATTGGGTCTCTTAAGGTTATGTTTAGGTGAGGACAAAAACCAATCCCAGTGAGTGGGTTTGAAGGTGCTATGAGAGAGAGAGAATAAAATTACTTATAATTACACTCCATGGAGATTTGGCAAAGGAAAGGCTCCTATTACAACAGCTACTGATGACATTTTGCTTCCCCACATGAGAATACTTTGTGAAGTCTGTAAATCTTTCAACCTGAACAAACCAGGTATAAATCTACCCTTCTCAAAGGACTTTACAGTCTAGTTTGAAAATGCACTGTATTAGTTAAAATTAGGTTTACTGTTTGTGACAGAATCTCAAAATAACAGGGGCTTAGAAAATAAAATTTTATTTCTTTTTACATTAAAGAAAAAGTGCTCCCAGGCTGCAAGGAGGATCCAAGGTCATCAGGACCACAGAACCCTTCTATTTTATGCTCCACTGACCTCAACATGCAATTTCTATTTCAAGGTGTAAGATAGTTGCTCTAGCTCCAACTTTCACATTCACATTTTAGTTAGCAGGAAGGAGGAAAAAGAGAATGAAAAGGGTATGATGACTGCCATTAAGGACATTTCCTTGAAATTGTGCTCATAACTTCTGCCCTGTTCAATTAGCTAGAATACAGTTAACATGACTGAAAAATGTAATCTTTATTCTGGCTGGCCAGATGCCCCGATAACCTTCAGGGAGTCTGTTACCTGGGAAGAAGGGGAGAATAGATACTTCGAGAAAATAGCAATCCCTGTCTCAAGCCCATATTCAGGAGAGAAAAGAAATACTACCTCTTTTGGGCAGTGTATTTCCACACATCTATCTTAAAATCTCAGAATGGAGGTGGGGAAATCATTTAAAGTATTCCCTCCCCAACAATCTTGAGTGTCTTGATTATGCTGGGGCATCTAATATATGAGACAAAATTAAGCTGCAGTCTGGTAACTCACATGAAAAAAATAAATTCTAGATCATTGCACTCCTATACAGCAATAATGATTGTTCTGTTTCATTATTTATCCCTGTCTGGCATATGCCATCTCTCCTTACACTGAGATTTCTTGGTTATTTACTTCATGCTAGAAGTAGGACTCACGATACTTTATACCTTAATTCTAAGGCCAGATACATGACTAGCATCCACCACCCACAGAGCTTATGGGATTGTCTTCAAAAGGACCCTCACAGAGACCAAGGATCAGTGAGGGAAAGTAGCTCACTCAAAGAAACAGCTTAGTAAGTGACAGAGCTGGGATTCCAATGTAATTTTGTCTGTCTTCAGAGCTCATGTATACTTTATTATGCCATTCTGAAGGATTTAATTATTTTCTGCTCTTCCACTATGTTTTGCGATGGAAAAGCAATCATTTCTCTGTAGCACAGACAAACTACTATGGACTTTTATTTAAATTTAATAAAATAATAAAGTTTGATATATTTCTCTTAAGTGTTTTATGCCCATTGTCTCTTATAACTGTCCAACCCAGTTTGGTGATTACTCATTCAACACATTTTTCTAAACATCCTTTTAATGTGCCAGGCACCGTAATGGTTGCTGAGTATGTAATGGTGAGCAAAACCACACATAGTCCTCCTTACCATTAGGGAGCTTCCAGACTAGTGGGGGAGACAAACATTAATCCAAAAATCACCCTTCAAAAAGTACAATGAAGGGGTATGTCATAAGGTGTCCTCTACATATATAATTGGCGGATTTGACTTAGTAAAGCCAGGAAGGCTTCCCTGAGGAAGTGACATGGCTGAGACTAGCAGTATAATTTAGAGTTAAAGCAGGCAAAGCGGGGCGAGAAGATGTTTTCAGGCAAAGGGAGCAGATGTTCAAAGCAGCATGAGAAGCACGCATGAGGGCTAAAGTGAAAATGTGTGAGCAGAGAAGTATGAGATGAGACTGGCAAGGAAGCTGGAGACTAGCCCCACATGTAGGGACACCATTATTCCCCTTCACAGGTAAAAAAGCTGAGGCTCAGAGCTCTTGAGTAATTTGCTTATAGTCTCACAGTTAGTTAGCTGGTGGAGCCAGAAGACAACCTGTGGTAGGTAAAGATGTCCTTGTCCTAATCACTAGAACCTGTGCATGTGTTCGCTTACATGACAAAGGGGAATTAAGGTAGAATATGGAATTAAGGTTGCTAATAAACAGATCTTAAAATAGGGAGATTATTTTAGATTATCCAGGCAAGCCCAGTGTAATCTTAAGGAATCTTAAATATGGAAGAGGGAGGCAGAAGAAGAGGTTACAGTTGTATGAGATGAGAGAATTTGACCTGCTGTTGTAGGCTTTGAAGATGGAGGAAGAGGGCTGAGAGTCAAGGCATGCGGGTGATCCTAGAAGCTGGAAAGGGCAAGGAAACAGATTCTACCCTAGAGATCCTCCAGAAAGGATCACAACCCTGCTGACATCTTGATTTTAGCCCAGTGAGACCCATTTTGCATTTCTGAACTACAGAACTGTAAGATAATAAATTCGTGAGGCATCTAAACTTGGGATAATTTGTTACAGCAGCCAACAGAAAACTAACACACAAACTATTGTCCATTGACCCCAAAGTCCACCTTTCTACCCCTTGTAATACATGCCTTAACTGTTAGACGGGCTAAAGCACGAACTATGAAGATTAAACTCTGATCTGTCATATCATTTTGAGTCTGAGGTTCTTCAAATATCATTTCTAAACCGTACAGCAAAGGGTATGTATAATTTTTACTTATGCTTCTAGTTTTCTGAATTTTGAAAGGATGTGGTTGTGGGCTTTGACATCAGAAGAGAAGCTCTGCAATGTTGACTGAATGTTGGTAGAGAGATAACATTGGAGGCAAGTTGCCTTTGAACAACTCTCTGAAGATCAACTGCCTCTCCAACTCATTCCTTGCCCTGAAGCTGTTTCCTCTGGTTGTGCTGAGGGGTGATGCCCAAGGTGCATCACTTTTCAAGGACTGGATCATGAACAACTTTATCCTCCTGGAAGAACAACTCATCAAGAAATCCCAACAAAAGAGAAGAACTTCCCCTTCGAACTTTAAAGTTCGATTCTTTGTTTTAACCAAAACCAGCCTGGCATACTTTGAGGACCGTCATGGGGTATGTGAGCACTTTGTTTTGTCCTTTTTAAAACAGTATTTTATAGTTAGAGTGGGCTGACTCATGAAGATATACAGAGAATAAAATAAGAACACAGAAAACACAGATGTACTTGTTATAACAACCTAAAAAGTACAGTAAGAGCAATTGGAAGAGAGCATGGAGAAAAGTCAAGAGATGGGTTAACTGTATTAGGTGATTTCAGTTCTAAAAACTGTAAAAGAGTAAGTTTATTATTCATTAGCTTATCTTTCCCCTGCAAGGTTAAGTTTGACTTTTAAATTATAATATTTTATGTGGCAAATGGAATGGTTAAGTGATGTGTCCCATGTCAACATTTTTATGGATTCAGTTTTAATTGTCTCAATGGTCATCACTCACCTGACATAGGGAACAATGGTCCTTGGGCATTTAATTGTCTAGAATTTGCAAAGCCCGGTGGTAAACCTCTTCATCCCTAGGAGAACTTCCCAGGAGACTATCACGCACAAAACGTTATGCAGTATAGAACAGTAGTTCTTATCTAGAAGATTACAGCTGCTTAGCTAAGTCAGTATTTATATATCTAAAGATAGTCTTATAGTCCATAACATCAATAATAATAAGTGCAACGTGAATAATCATAACAATGTAGTTTGGTACGAAAAGCACTGGAAGAGGGGTCAGGAGACCAAACTCCACTTCTCTCTGGGTGAGTTAGCCTGGGCAAATGTCTCTACCTTCTGCATCCGGTTCATTCTTTATAAAATGAAAGGATTGGAAATACCACCTACAACATTCCTTTCTTCTTTCCTTGTTTCTATGAAGTAGCATTTGTATAGCCCTTTTCAGCAATTTTTCGAAGTATGTTTGCCTCCTTACTATATCATCATATTATTTTTCCATCATCAAGGAGGTAGGGGAAATAACGTTGGTGCTTGATGGCCCCTTAGAGACAAAGGCACTCTGATTCTTGGCTGGGGTCTGACTTCGTAGGTGTAGGCATGAGTTTGGGGTCTTTTGAGAGTGAGGCTTTGAAGTGTTCAATGAGATGGAGACTTGAAAGAGGCCAGGCCGGGTATGGAGTCTATGGACTCCTAGACTTCTAAGTTGCAGGTGAGATAATACTGCCTCTGTTTTAGAGGTGAAAAGACATGCTCATCTTAAGCAGATGCTTACTGATAATAATCAGCCAATCAATTGGGAATAATATGGAATTACTTATGCGCAAGGCCCCTGTGGTAGATATTTAATAAATATTTGTTGACTAACTTAAGGGAGGGCCAATAGCCAAGTTTTCAACTTGGAGAATTCATCATTTAGAGTTGATTAATCACATGGTATCGGTCAATTTTTTTTCTATTGTGAATGGGACATTAGAAGTTCTGGTTTCATATGTGAAGAGTAGTCATTTATGTTTAAATATTTTTTTCAAAGCCCATTTTACAGTTTTCACTAATTTTCTTTCCTGACTCATCACTTGACATAGCATCATCCCATGTACGTAGTACTGATCATTTCTGAGTGTAACTGCTTGTTTTGAACTGTTTGGTTGTGAATTCTGTACAATATTATTTGCAGATAGACATACAACCAACTGGTCTTGATTCAGAATTTTGTTGGTTATAATCTGCATGTAGACAATGTTGCAAAATAACTCAGCTTCTTCATTCAAGTATTATGAAAATTCTAGGACAATTAATTCATTCTGGGGAGCCCTGAGCTATAGTTTCTAACATTTCCACGTGGGATACAGCAGATATATAACGCACAGACATCAAATTTCTTATTTTCTAATGTCTATGCTTTATATTCATAAATAACATTTTTAAAAGCATTTCTTTAAATATTACAGAAATTTATCGATTAGAAAATTTTCCAAGGTCACTGAGAAAGGCAAGATATGTCAGGTATTATTGTTTATGTTCTATGTACATTCCATTGCTTAGGGCCATCGATTTGCACACAAGAGTACATTGTTCATTGCCCATAAATAAGAATAACACTTGTGGGAAGAAAGCTTTTTTAAATTTATTTTTAAATTAAAGCTTCAGTCTTGCCATCTGTAAAATGGGTGTGATAATAGTATTCACTTCATAGGAAAATGGTGAATATTTAGAGAAAATATATTTAGATTGACCTATTAGAAATTACCATTTGATAGATTAAAAAAAGATCAAATGTTGGCAATTTCATATACGTAGTTCAACTTAATATATAAAGCACTTAACATAAGTCCTGTCACCTAGTAAGCACCTAGTAAAAATTAGCTATTATTTGTATCATCATTATATCTGTGAAGGAGCTGGCAGGGTGGCATAACATAATCATTTTCAAATGAAGGGAAACATTCAAGGATTCTTCAAAGTGTGGCTAACATCAGGGTTCTGGATTCCCTCTATTCTGTGACTAAATATAACTGTGTGGGTAGAGACATACATGCATCATGAGATGCGTGATGTTGGGCCAACATTTCCCCTCTCAGGGTCTCAGCTTCTTTTTCTCTTTTCTCATTTGTAAAATTATGTTCATTGCAGCTCTAAAATTCTGTGGATTTATGATATCATATAAAAATAATCCTTTACATATTCAGGAACAAATACTGTAGTTCTGCAAAATAAGTCTGCTTTTATCTAATTTCAAATTTCCATGCCCATTGTCATTATAATTCATACTGACTGAGCCTTTTATTTTAACATGGATTTAGATCTGATGTCAGATGCCTGTTCAAAGTATTGAGATGTGCAAGTGTTTTCCTTGGGGCCGGGAAGCTGCTTTGTCATGCTGGAGCAGTGGGCCAGAGAGAAGCGTGGAGCTGTCAGGTGGTGACTGGCCACCAGGCGTGATTTCAGACACTCCCTGTGCCTGCCAATTTCTCAGCAAAGTGATCCCTGTTGCCAGACATTCTTTAACAAAGGACAAGGAAAGATGAGGGCCCAGTGGTATGCTGGTAAATGTCTAACAATCATTGTAGTGGTAATGGCAGTAGAGGATATGGGAGAGCCTTTGTTTGTGGTGTTTGCCAATTTCTGTAGAGTAAATACTCCCATCATGACCAATGTCAAACTACCAATGTAAAGTCTACTGGCTCAAAGAACTGAAAATGTAGCAATCAGCTCTCATGTGGGCCAACATAAGCACACCACTGGCGGGGGCAGGCTTAAATAAAAATAAACTCTGAAGAAGTAGTCACTTCCTGAACAACGTGCTTAGTTGTACGGGACTGACATCAGATCCTTTTTAGGGGTAAAAGAGAGAAGTGGGGGGGCCAGGGCCTCAGGCACTTTGAGTAAGCATGAGATGGGAGGGGCAGCACAGCACAGAGGGGAGACAAGTGTCACAGAATGGTGAGGCCAGGATAGTCTGCTACAGCTGGATTCAAATGCTGCTTCTATCACTTTCTAGTTGTGGGATCTCAGGCAAGACATTTAACCTCTTTAAGCCTCTGTTTCCTATTTGTAAAGTAAGGACCCCAACACTACTCAATGCTGAGTATTTCATGAGAAAAGTATGCTATAAGCTTGGTACTAATAGGACCATCTTGATCTTCTGAAAGGCCCTAAGGAGAAATGGAAAGGTTTCCCTATTTTAATGACTCTTTGCACCTTAGGAAACAAGTTTTCCATGGTCACCATAGCATGGGAGCCATTACCACTTACACAGGACAGGAGAAACAGTCAAGATCACCATTCTAGTCATTTTCTGGATAGGGCCACCACTCCTCATGGACACTTCCCTTTAGCCAAAGTCTGATCTAGCAGCAGAGACATCTCTTATAATATGCATGCTTCCTAAATTAAAGATGGCAGGTGGGAAGAGGATCCCCTTTCCTTGCTTTTGGCAACATTATTGCATAGTGGTCAAAAACACAGCTTCTGGTGTCAATGGATTTGGGTCAAAGAGCAGCTCTACCACTTAAGAGCTGTGTGGCTTTGCAAAGGTTGCTGAAGGCTGTGTGACCCTCTATAAAGCTATTTACATGTTTTAAAATGATCAAACATTCCTTCTTTATTTTTTTTAATGAAATGAATGTCACCATTATTCTAATAATTATAGTAACTAATATTTACCGAGTACTTACTATGTGTCAGTCACTGTGCTAAATGAATTATTTCATCTAATCCTTACACCTACCCTGTAAGTTAGGAACTATCATTACCCCAATTTACAGAGCATGTAACTGAGGCAAAGAGAATTTAAATAACTCCCTCATGTCTCCAGAGCCAACACAGCCTCCCTGTCAAACAGTTCTTATTACTATTAACTGTTGCTGCTCATAGGCAATTGGCGATTCCACTGGGTTATTACAAAGTACGTAATGCCTTCTGGCTCTAGAGCCCTCCATGTAAAGGGCAGCCCTGAAAATCAGCAACCATGCCACATATGTCTTCTGCAATGAAATGTGTTATGAGTTCTCTCATTTCCACATATACTCCAGGACAAATCTTTGTCTCCATTCACTTCTGGGAGCCTCCACCATGTGTCCAAATTTTGGCACTGAAAGTTCCTCTAGGATCTGTCCATTTCTCTCTATTTCCTAGAGTCACCTTCCTCGTGGAAGCTGCCAGCATCTCTCACCTGGGATTGCTACCACTTCGGAATGGTCTCCCTGCACCCACTCCGCCACCCCCCCACCACTCCATTCCCCACACAGTAGCCAGTGTGAGCTTTTCACATGGTGACTGTGATCATGTCCTGATGACCCTCATCAGAAGCTGGCACGTCCCTTCAGTGGTTCTCCCTTTACCCTGAGAGTGGACGCCAAAATCTATCCCACGGTCTCCTCCATTTCAGTTCATGCTCCTTTTCCTCCCATCTCACTGAGCTCCAAACACATAAGATTTTCTTTAACTTTAAGACCCCCCATTTTGAAGGTCACTTGCTTGGGGAAGACTTCCTTCATTTCCCTAGCCTAGGTAATCTCCTCTTGTTACGCTCTGATACAGTGGCACATACGCTTCTTCAAAGTGCATGCCAAATTTGTAATTACCTATTATAAATGTGATTATTGTACTGATGTCATTCCCCTCCATTAGACTGTAAGCTTTACAAGAGTTGGTGCCCAATTTGCTAAAGATGGCATCATCAGGGTCTACCACAGTGCCTGGTACATATTATTCACTCATTATTTGCGAAAGAAAGAAAAGAAGGGAAGGAGGAATGTGTAGATACAGTGGAGAGGTTAGAGTTACACACAGGGACCCCTAACAGAACAAGGCTCAACACCAAAAGAGTTCAGAACAAAGCAAGTGATAAAGGACTTCAAACAAGAGATTCCTGGGTGCAGGAGTAAGTCATTAGGACTCCCTGGAGGCAGCAGATCATGGCTAGCCGTGAGAATTCAGGAGGTTGGAGTCTTAAGATTTAGGTCAGAGACACACGTAGAAACCAGCAGGTAGGCCAGTCCGTCCCCCCTCCCAACTCTTTTTAAAAGAACCAAGCAACTCTGTTCTCTTTTACCCTCCACCCTGTCTTACCCTTCCTTCCTTCCCTTTTACAGCTAAACCCTTGGTAGATAACATTCTCAGAGCTACCCGAGCATTTTTGCTTGAGACTTTCACCACTCGTGATCTCTCTCCACTTCATTCCTACATGACTGAGTTGCCTTCCAGCTCAGCTCCCACTGACACTCAAGGCTTCCTACAATCTACTATCCATGCAACACCTAGAATAGACTTTTAAAATGAGAAATCAGATATTATGCCCTACTGTAAAGCCCTCCGTGACCGTTTAGAGTATTTAAGTTAATCCTCAACTATGGCCTACAAGACTCTTCACCCATGGTCCCTACCTGCCTTTCAGATTCATTTATTCTGATCCCTTCATCCATCATATCTGACTTCTTTCTGAACCTTGAACAGTCCAGGCCATGCCCCCCGCTAGGGCCTCTGTACAGGAGCAGGACTAGGGTGAGATACACTTAAGGGGCCGCTCACTTTTAGATCCTGCAAGGGCAGGGTCTTTGCATTAGCTGTTCCCACTGTCTGCAACAACCCAGATTTTTGTAGGGTTGGTTCTTTATTGTTTCCCATCTCTTCAATTATTTTCCCAGAATCCTGTTTCTTTTTCTTTTCTTTTAAAGTCCATAGACACTTCAGTAATCAATATCTGCACTTATTTATTGGGTTTATTGATGTGCTTCCCTGTTCATTTTCTGTCTTACGTCCACTGGAAGGTCACTTCCATGAGCGACTGACTGCCTCGCTCATCCCTGTAACCTCTAGTATGGTGCTGGGCACGTAGTAGGTGGTCAGTAAATATCCAGGGAATGAATGAAGGTCACATAACTCAAATTGAATTCAGAAGAGTATCTGGGAGCTAAAAATGTGGGCCTTGCCTAACCAGGCAAAGAAAAGTAAGAATCCAAAGCAAAGTACTTTGCAGTTCAGGCCACTCAAAGCCAAGAATGTGCGGTTTTGATGTCTGCATTAATGGCATTTCTTTGTGAATTGATTTTTGCTTGTCTGATGTGATGTTGATGTTTTATGGAGATAGCCATTGGATAGAGAAGTCTTGTTTTAGAGGCAAATACTCCCAAGTTAAAATTAGATTCAATTCCTACTGCTCAGGGTCTAGTACATCCATTTATCAGTTTCTGCAGCAAAAATAGGCCACAGGGTAAGACCATAAATGTAAGGGCTTAGTTCCTGACTCAGTCTGGAAGAAAGGTTTCACTGGAAAGCACAAGAGCTCAGTTTCTTAAACCATGAGGTTCATGTAATATATGATATCTTTATCTCAAACTCAGAAATGGACCCTATGGAAAACGAGTTTAAAGCTCTTCTCATATTTTCAAGGCCCAAATAGTAGTCCTCATCCCCCCATTTCCCTAACTAACTAGTAGTAAATTCTTCCACTCATCAATGAGTTTTTAGGCCTACAGAAGATAGTATATCTTCCAGGACCTAATTTTCATTGAGAGGTTCGTCTGGGTTTGCCTTCACAAGACCCAGGATCCTCACTTAAAGTTATCCAGAGGAGGGAATGGAAGGTCTGACATGGTTTCCTATGCACAGAAAATTCAGTTCCTTGAAATTTAGTGAAAGTTGTCAGTATTTTAATGGAATAAGAACCTGATCCAAACTCTTAGGTTGCCATATAATTCCCACTAACCTAGAGTTATTTATAAGTAGACTTCTCATTATATTTTCCCTTTTTTGATATTTAAAAGTCACAGAATTATACCTGCATATTATAAAAATTCAAATACAAGACTTTTCTCTCTAAAATGACATATATTTGTGCCAAAGCTTTATTACTATTATTATTATTAACCTAACACTGTATCAGGGAACTGTTTCTATTCTGATATACATAGATTTACTCATTTGTTCAGCAAAATTTCCTGAGCACCTACTATGTGCAGGGTGTTATGTTAGAGACTAGGAATACAGTGGTAAGTAATAGAGACAAGGTGTCTGACCTCATGCTTACACACTAGTGGGGGAAACAGACAACAGGCAAGTATATAAATATATAGAGCAGATACAGACTGCTGTAGGTTCTATGGAAAAACTAAGCAGTTGCTGGGGCTGAGTGGGAAGAGTGGTCAGAGAAGAAATTTCTATCCAGGGTAAAACTTGAAGGATGAGAAAGACAGTCAAGTTAAGAAATGGAGGGGAGCATTCCAGGCAAAAGGAATTGCCAATACGAAGCCTCAAGGTAGAAAAAGCCTTGACCTGTGTTAGGGACAGACAATTGAACACACAGAGTTCAAAAGCCCCTTTCTTATATCTTACAGCATCCCTCTTCCAGGGATACTTGGTCTAGACTCATCCCACTCCACGTTTTGGTGGAAAAGCACCTGGTGTACCAACACTGAGGACCTCAGACTCACACTGAGCTCGGGTGGTCTTTAACAGCAAAGGCTGAAAACAAGTTAGAATCCAGTTAAATCCACAATTAATCTCCAGAGACAGAGCAGCGAACCCTCACACCTCCATACTGTTAAAAAAATTAATGAAACAATTACACCCAATTGTTCTCCAAAACCCTTTTGTCTAAAAACATCAATTTACTGCCTCTGTGAGAATGATCTTTACTCTCATGCAGACATAAATTTCGTGTAGTTATAATCATAATGCATGACAATTTTATACTTTTCCATTTATTCTTTTTCCATTATTCTTTTGTAGATACATTTCCATTCATGGACTCCAAAGTAATCATTTTCTCAAATATATGATTTTTTAAATAATCGAGTGGTTCATGTCAGAGATGTACTTATCTATTTTCTGTACTGAACACATCGACGAACTTATCTATCATCTATTGTTTGACATTCAGGTTGTTTTCAGGTGTAGTGAAAATGCTGAAAAGTAACAGTATACCTAATATAGAACTTTCTGCTTTTTAAAATTGGCTCTTTAGGATAGAGTTATGTGGGATAACTGTGTCACGGGATAGCATTTTCTGATCTCTACCGTTTGTTGCTACAAAAGAGATTGAAGCAATGCATGAGGCCACCAATAGTTACCAGAATCATTGGAGAAGATTATGTTTCTAAGAAGAAACTAATAAGAAAACACAAGAATGCTGTTGTTGTGGTGATCTTCAAATATCTAATACTATTTTGATAGGTTTTAAATGTTATAGTGAGAGAAAGAGCAAAAATATAATATTTTATACATGGGCAAGATAATTTGATTTAAAATCAGTCTTATGTATATGTAGATGAACCCACCCTACATAGTAGGATTGAAGGGGGGCCAAAAAGCCTCCTACTCTGCAAAATATTCGTCTCCCTAGATGATCACCTTAGGGGGTCTGAAATGTTCACGTGAATGAGCTCTTTGGGTTAGATCATCAAGCCTCTTTATCAAGAAGCAAAGGAAATACAGAAAGGTATGACATAAGCCACTTTTAACTGCTCTGTAGAGGTTAGCTCTAACTTTAGACAGGGTCTCAGGGACTGAAAGTCTCAAGCAGACTGTAATTCTGTAATTCTAGAAAAGTGAGATAAGGTGAGAAAGCAACAGCACAGCAGCTTAACAGAATGGGGACCTGGTACTGATTAATCTGGGTGACCTTGGTCAAGTCCTTCTTCTAGCTGGGATTTGGTTATCTTGTCCATACTATCAAGGGATTGGACTAGATCAAAGTTTTCCAACTTTTTAAAGCCTGAAGTCCCCTTTTAGTATAAAATTACACGTGTCATTCCCGTTGCCATATGTGAAGCAGCAGAAGAAGTGTTCTAGTTGAAGAGAGAACAAGGAGGCTGCCCAGAACCCTACACTCTTGGCCTTACCCTTGGCCTGCAATAATCACCAAAGTGCTTCCAATTCTATGACCTCGGTCTCCCCAGGCTGTAAATTGACTAGTAGAAATGAAAAGGTAACAGCTAGTTTAGGAAGTCATTTCACCTTGAAGCCTCATCTCTAACATAAAAAGTTAGATTGAATGATCTCAAGACCCCACCAGCTCAAAAGAAGTGGAAACTATGTGATTGTATCTCACTGCCAATGATATCAGGAATTCACAAATAGACATGGAGATTAGTTAAATATGGAAATCTTTCCAGGAAGTAATACAGCTAAGAGAAGGTTAATAACTGTATGGCTGATAAAAAAAACCATGTTATCAAAATCCACGCATGAACCCAAGAATGCACCCTAAAAAGAAGGCAGTCATTTCAAATGTAACCAATATAAAATTTAGAATAATATGAGCCAATACCTAATGAGTCCTTGCTGCGTTTCAGGGCACCAGATTAAGAGCTTTACATGTATCGTATCAAAAATATTCACAATAACCACATGCAGTAGGTCCTATTGTTATCCCCATTGTATTGATGAGAAAAACAGAGGCTTGGAAAGGCTAAGTATCTTTTCTTAGGTCAGACATCTGGGACAAATATTAAAGTTGGAATTAAGTGTTCTACAATGGATATTTTCAGATCTAGGCTTGTTTGGGTCTGAGAAGTCTTATAATAGAAGCCATGGTGACTGAGAAGGGAGAGTTGGGGCAAGGACTCATTGGTGAGTTTCCAACACTGTCTAATGAAGTCCTGAGCGGGGACCAGTAGGAATGCTCCTGTTAGCTCAGCAGGCCTACCTGAATGACAACACAACAACAGCATTAACAAGAGCAGCCTGCAACAATAACCACAAGGACAGGACTGAACACGTTCCTATGGATTTTTCTCATTTATCCTCACAATTCTTTGAAGAAGATAAAAGTCAAATTCTGTTCTAGAGAGGAAGCAATCGAGACACAGGGAAGTTAAGCAATTTGCCCAAGGTCACAATAGCAGCTGTAAGTACAAAAGCAACAACTTACCTTAGGATTAGGGATTCCTTGTAGTTTGATCCCACACTGCTTCCTTGCCTGAAAGCAACCAACATAATCAACTTATCAGCTCTTCCAATGATTCTTTATGCATATATATATAAATACAAATAAACTTTCTTCTTTCCCTTCTTTTTATACAAGGGTAGCATATGCTATATACACTTCCTAACTTTTCTTTTGGTTGATTAGCAATACTTCTTGAAGATCAATACATACTGATATGCGAGGGGCTTCTTTATTCTTTATTTTTTTGGGGGGGTGTTGCATAATGTGTTGTTGTATGGATAAAAAAACTATCTTGATGGCCATTTAGTCTGTTTCCAATTTTCTTGTCATTACAAACAATGAGGAATGAATAACCTTATAGGTATCTCACTTTCTATATGTATGAATATGTCTTAACCAGGGGCAATATTGCCCACCATTGGCAATGTCTGGAAATTTTTGGTTGTCATAACTGGGGAAGGGGGTGCTATTGGCTTTGGTGGGTAGAGCCAGGATGTTAAGTATCCTACAATGCACAGGACAAACTCACAACAAAGAATTATTCAGCCCAAAATGTTAATAGTGCCCAGGCTGGGAAGCTGTGGTCTATAGAAAACATTTCTAGAAGTGGGATTGCTGTGTCAAAGGATATCTGCATCTGTTATTTTGCTGAACATGACCTAATTATTCTCCACGGAAGTTGTACCAATCAACATTCTCCAGGGCCACGTGTAAAATTCTTGTTTTCTCAAAACCTCACCAACAGCATTATCATATGTTTTGATCTTTGCAAGTCTGATAGACTTAAAAAAATGGTATATCAGTAAAATTTATTTACACGTCTATTTTATAGTCAGTGAGCATCTTTTCATATGTTTAAGAGCAGTTTAGATCCCTTTTGCCCATCTTTCTATAATGTTGTTAGTATCTATCTTAATAATTTGTAGGAGCTCTTTATCTATTAGCTAAAACCTTTGGGCAGGCTAGTTTTATCTTACCTCTACGTTGTCAAGAAATTGTTATCCACTTGCCAATCATTCTAGATGTCTTTTTCAAATCATTTCTACTAAGAGTTTTGTCATGGAGTCCACAAATACTACTTTTTGTTGCACACTTGGTCCTACCTGCTGTTCCCTCAATCAACCAAGTAACAAATAATCAATTGAACATCATCTCTGTGCAAGGAGTTATTTCCTGAAATCTAATGAAGTTGTTATCCATTTATATACTCTGGCTACTGAATCACCAGTGCTCGAAAGGTAGATTCAAAAATACATTCTCTCAAACTCATTCGAAATCTAATATGCCCTATATTGGAAAGAAGGAGGGCTTTGAAAGAGCATTCAAAGACCAGAGATGCTGAGAGAGAAAATGTGCAGGACACCTTCAGGGTCTACTCTGTACCACTTAGTTCTTGCTCTTAATTTCCACATTAAGTCCTTTTCTCTCTACCCACTTTTGTAAGCAAATTTAAACGAACAATGCTTTTTTAAGGCTAAGATCACTAATATCATTGCTAAGAAGAATTAGGCTGGAATTGTTCCTGAATTGTTGCTTCACCTCTAAGACAAATACACCACATAAAAGCACACAGAGCTGTTTATTAATCTATAAAGAAAATGACTAGCACTCAAGGAGAGCAGGAGAGGAAATGTCATGAACTTGAACCTCCATGGATACAGAAGAGCAGGCGGCAGGTGCTGCCTGGCTGCCACTGACTGCTAAAGGGGTCATGAGGTTATAAAAGCAAAGAGCTGCGTCATTTTGCACACCCAGCATTTGATGTGTACCACTTGGCCTTCTCCCATAGTCATCTGCCAAACCCGTATTACAGTGTGGTGTTTTTAAAATGGGTGACTGCTTTAAAATAGTATTTTTATTTTTCTGCTTAGTAAATTTACATGCTCACGGCAAAAACTTCAAATATTATAATAATATATAACTTACCCTGCAAAAGTCTTCCATAGTGTCATCCACAAGGGAGAACCAGTATAGCAGTGTTACTTCTTGTAGTATTTCTTTGATTATTGAACATATTAATATATATTTTATTATGTCTTTTCCCAAAAATGAGATGATGCTCCACCTATTGTTCTAAACCTACTTTTTACATTTTATATATATATATATATTTTTTTTTTCCCCTCCGTATAGACCAGCTTTACTCTTTGTTGATGGCTACAGAGTGGTCACAAGACAGATGAACCATAACTAATCTGACCGTTTGTCTGTTGGTGGGTATTTAGGTTTCTCTAGACTTTTCAGTGTAATAAATAATGCCGCAAGGATTTTCCTACTTCTTTATATTTTAAACAAATGTTTCCATAGGATAAATCCTATAAGGGAAATGTATTTATTTATTTTAGTTAACTGCTTTTAAGTACAATAAAAGAAATACACGTTCATGGTAAAATAGTGAAACAGTATAGAAGGATATGAGGTGAAAAGAAAGTCTCTCTACTTCCTACTCCCAAACCCCGGAACTACTCCCAGGGGTATCTGCTCTTAATAGCTTCTTGTGAGAAAACACATTCATAATTTTAATAGAGGATCCCAAATTGAGTCTGGAAACTGTATGAGAGTATAGTCCTGTTTCTTTTCTTTTCTTTCTTTCTTTCTTCTTGTTTTTTTTTTTGTTTGTTTGTTTGTTTTTGTGGGGAGGTGGGGAGAGGGTGAGTAAAATCCTGTTATTTTCAGGTAGTCAGGGTGCTACTACTAATGAGATGGTGGACTTTAAGGGAAGCTTGAGTGTTTTCCCCACAGCACAACCAGCCTCATCGTAAACCAAGGTGTGAAAAGCTGAGGTGAGGAAAGCCAGTTTACGCTGGTTCGGCCATGACGAAAAGGTCTTGTGGAAAGAAAAGGAGGCAGGTGTGGGATGGATCATAGTTTCCTGGCTTTAAGTCAGTCTAGGTGCCTCGAAACCTGCTACCTTAGCTCCAGATCTTCCCAGAACTTGAAAGTTTAGTGGGGGTAGGTCCAGGTGAATATGGACTGGGAGAGGGAAGAACCAGCAACAGCTAATTACAAATTACACTGGTGTTCTAGAAGACGCTGCTTTTTCCATTGAGATCACATCTTTATTAGGTACCAAGTAGCTCAGGTCATTATAACCCTGAGTTGCAGCTGTCAGCAGCATCCTTACTCCCCAAGAACTAAATAATTCAGAAGACCTAAGAGAACTAAGCCCAGAGAACTGAGACAACTTGCCCAATAATACTTGTTCTTATAGGGATTCCAACCATGACTTTTCCAAGTTCCGAATTTCTGCTTGTCTCGCCTTCAGCATGAGGGTTCCCTTTGCCATAAAAGACAGAAAGCTGCATTGGGAGACTGGGAGGGAACTCGTGGGTTACCTCCAGCATGTTTTGCAGAGGGGATGGGACTAGAATCCAGGAAAGCTCCTAAAACCAATCTTAGAACTGATAGTCGGAATTCTGGTAGGGGTGGGCGAAAGCAGCCCCCAAGTCAGTCACTGAAGTTTCGCCTCACATGACATCAGTTTTCATTTCGATTTCATCATTGTGCCGTTTCAGATTGGTACAATGGCTGGCTGTACCACACGCCAGAAGAAGCAATGAACAAAATATTCAAAATGCCTGCTTAAAATCATCAAAAGTATTTCCTAATCTTAAAGAAACTGATAAAAGCAGCATGTGGCTCCTTTTACAGTGTGATCCGAGAAAGCCTTTTTTTATTATTTTATTGTTTTTGGCTGTGTTGGGTCTTTGTTGCTGTGCGCGGCTTTCTCTAGTTGCGGTGCGCGGGCTTCTCATTGCGGTGGCTTCTCTTGTTGTGGAGCACGGGCTCTAGGCACGCGGGCTTCAGTAGTTGTGGCTCTTGGACTCTAGAGTGCAGGCTCAGTAGTTGTGATGCACAGGCTTAGTTGCTCCGCGGCATGTGGGATCTTACCAGACCAGGGCTCGGACCCGTGTTCCCTGCATTGGCAGGCGGATTCTTAACCACTGCGCCACTAGGGAAGTCCCCGAGAAAGTCTTAAACGCATCGCTCCCCTTGAAAAATACTGCTTCCCTTTGAAAAACACTCTCCCAGTTGATGCTTGAAATTTGATTATCAAATCTCCCTCTAGGTTTAAGTCTCTAATACCTGTCCTAATCCAAACTCCTGTGAAATCAAGCCTTAAGCTCTCAGGAAGTTAAATCTTAGGTGAATGACTATTAGGGCGAAGTTTTGATGGGCGAGGGGGAAGGGAAGCAGAGAGCTAAAGTCCCCACATTTGCTAAAATGAGAGCAAATGTGGCGCAGATGGGAAGACCAGGCAACAGGCCCCTTTCAAGGTTTTGCCCTGGTTTTACAAATAATTGGCAAAGTAAACAAATAACTCCGGAATGTCAAAATCACCAGGATCACCAGTTAAATATTAATGTTGTCCTCCCAAATGGTGGTTCTCAGTTACATATTTACCTGAAAGAAAACCCCAAAGAAAATGTGGACACATAAAGACAAGAGAGTGAGGTCTTGATCTTTGGGCAGCATTTGGAGAAGGAAAGGAAAGGAAGTAACACTTGGGTGGGTGGTTTAATCATTTGAATGATTTTCTTTTGCTAGTAGGTTTATGTAGATCTTTTAAATCCTCTAAGTTAACCCACTGATTCAGGGACAGTTATTATTTCCACTTAAAAAAAAAAAGCAAGGCAACAGAGAAGTTGAGACATTTGCCTGAGGTTGCACAGCTGGTCAGACAGACATGGGTTTGCCTGATATGAAAGTTCCATTTCTCTCTCACTCAGCCTCACTGGAGGAGAAGGCTGAAGTTCTACTGTTTTTCAGAAGGGTGGAGATGTCCTCTTTCATGGGTAACCGACACACAGCTTCTTACTGACGTATCTGCTGGACTAGCTGAGCAGCCAAGGCACCAATGTTATAGGAGCGAAGAGGGAGCTCTGGGCTACCACTTTGAAATCCAACATAAGCATTTCACAACCAAATGAGGCAGAAACAAATCTCCACTGGGTCACGGCTTACAGAAATTGGTCATGCAATTGATTATTCAGCGTTGGGTTTGGGGAATGAAAGCCTCCTACCTTAAGTCAGGGCAGGTGCAAAGCCATGAAGCAGTCATTAATCACTCAGGCTCTGGAGTCACAGAGTTGAGCTTGTATGCTCACTTATAAAGAGACTTGGTCCCTCTGAACCTCAATGTCCTCACCTGCAAAATGGGGGAATAATACTCTGTAGGACTGTGATTAAATGAGATGGCCTGTTGAGTGCCTGAAGTATAGGAAATGCTCCCAAATGTTATGGTCTTTTTGTTTTTTCCTGCCTTCTTTAAAAGTCACAATCCAAAATTCTATTTCATAGGATACATTAACATAAAAAGAAAGGTGATATAAAAGCCACTTGCACAAGCTTTCCTTGTACAAATATGTGGGCATCAGCATCTTTTTAGATTGTGTTTGACATATATCAAATGTCCGGGGTGAAGCTTTGCCATATGAGGACAGCTTTGAATGTGGCCAAGAAAAGAGACAAGGCCAAGTGAAATTCTGTGATCTTCACCTCAAGGGGTGCAGATGGAATAACGAGGAAGAATGAGGACCTGCTTTACTTGGTGTCTCTCTTTCTCTGGTGGCTTTCATGTGGCTTCCTTGGAAGGTTTTATGCTGGTATTTTTCAGAAATAGCGCAGTTGTTTGGGATGATTACAGGCAGTCACCATCTCCCAGAGACAAAGCTGTGTTTAGCTCACTGACCGACTGTCCCCCCTGCCCAGCTCGGGGAAGGCACAGCTGACCCTGCAATTTACCACGTAGCAGGTCTTTGGAGATCTGAGGAGAACTGGCCTTAGGGTGTCAGAGAGACTGACCAAGCAGGACGCATTGTGAGGGAGGAACCTGATCACTCCTCTGGGGCTGAGAGTGAACTTTGATGATAGAATGTGAAATCCATTTCCACCGAAGGCTCACCTGACAGTCCCTTAAAATCCATGTTGGAACTCAATGAATATTCAGAAGTCAAAGAAGATCACCCGAGTTTAGAGAAATCTTCCCTGGAAATCTTGAAGCCACACTGCCTAATAAGGTAGCCACCAGTCATGTGTGGCTACTGATCACTTGCAGTGTGGAGAATCCAAATTGAGACATCTTGTAAAATACACAAAGTCTTAGTCCTTGAACATCATAGCTCTCAATTTTTTTGTGCTGATAACATGTGGAAATGATAATATTTAGAAATACTGGGTTAAACAAAATACTGTGCTCTTAAACTTAATTGTACTTGTTTCTTTTTGCTATTTTTAGTGTGGCTACTAGAAATTTTTAAATTCCATATAGGGCTCACATTATGTTTCTGTGGGTTACCACTGCTTTAGAACTTCACATAGAATTTGTATCCCTAGTCACAACTCCAGTTACTGTTTACGTCCACCTGATGCCCTGATTATGATGATCCCAGGCTATTAACAACTGCTACTTATCCAGAATGTTTCTACCCCAGGGCTTTTGCTCTTGCTGTTTCTACCTCAGGGCTCACTCTCCCAGGCCTTCTCTTATCTGGCTCCTTTATTGACTTTCTGATCTCTTCTCAAATGCCCTGTCTCCAGTGAGGGCTGCCCTGACCACTAGTTGACCACATCAACCTGTCCTATTCTCCTTAGAGCACTTGTATGTATGTCTGCCTTCCCAACTAGACTAGAGCTCCATGAGAAGGTCTACCATGTTCATCTCTCTATTTCCTGCACTCAGAACACCACCTGGCTCAGAGCTGGCCCTCAATAAATATTCCTGAATGGCTAAACGCATTAGCCTTAAGTCTGATTGAGACTATTTAAGCTGCCTTCCAACTCGGCACCCTTCGTTTATATCATCCTAACTGGGCACCCATGGTGGACCAGCCACCAGGCTTGGGGGATACGGTAACAGATGTCCTGGTCTTTACCCTCAGGAATGCAGGAGTTCCAGTGACAAAAATGTCTGCAAACAGAGTGGTCCTGTTACTGCCATGAGCCTTCTGTTGCATTTTACCATGTACGCTACTAAGGAAATAACCCAACAGAGGTTGAAAACCAAGATAACCTCAAAGCTCAGACTCCCTGTTTATCACCTGTAACTGCAGATGGTTTTTGAGAAGACAGCTCTCTTGTGCTCTTCTGCTTTTGAAAACAGATTACCCATTCCAAAGACTATGATTATGGGCAGGATCAGGACACGTATTTCTAGCTATGAAAGACTCTAAATGAGAAGAGAGTTTGGGTCCAAAGGGCACATGTTTTCAGAGGTTTTTAAGGGAAGACTGACCTCTTAATACATCCTGAGATTACAAAAGCATACTGGAGACCACTATGTGGAAGAGATGCTCATTTTCGTATTATATATCCTATAAATATGTGTGGGAAAGATAAATACATTCCAAATGGTTGACCCTGGCTAGCTCAGAGTTGTGGAGAAGGATAGGATACTGAAATACTAGAAATATTTTCTCAACATACCTCCAGATTGTTTTATTTGTTATAATGAACATGGATAGATTTTGTACTTTCAAAAATGAATACATTTGTTTTCAGAAAGAAAATTTTAAAAAAAGGAAATACCACAAAACTTCCCTGTATTCAATAAAGAGTACTTCTCACATCCTGAATTTTTTTCATCTCAATTCTGTGCCTCATCTACTAAAGCAAATGCTAGCCATTAGGCTGAGTATCAAGAAGTGGTGAGTAAAGCCTGAGCTCATTTCTGGAGAATTTGATGATGTCGTACTTCCCAAATACCCACCAAGTACCCTCATATAGCACAACTCTCTTGCCATAGTTAGGACTTCTTTAACCTCTTTCACTAGGAGGGTACCCTTTATTGAGGGCACATATCATAGGCCAGGTCATTTGTTTACATACTCCCATCTTATTCTGCAATCAACACTTAAAGGGTAGGCATTATTATCCTCACTTCTCAGACGTGGAAACTGAAGTGCAGGGAGGTAGATGAATGATCCAAGGTCACAGAGCTGCTTAGAAGCAGAGCCCAACTTTGTCCCTAGCCCTTTCCAACCTTGTGCCTGATTCACCACCACCTGTGCTACCTCTTTCTTAAGGATAAGCTAAGATGAATTGTTTTGCAACTGGTTCCATAACTGAATTAAACTCTATTCTCAATGGAAGCCTAATTCCAGGCACCTGTGAAAGGCTCCTGCTCTCCAAAAGCTTTTCCCTAACTAGCCTTCCATGGACCCTTATCGTCTATCAACCTAACATGCCCTGGGATCCAAGGACGAGGACCCTTAGAAATGGGTAACATGTGACACGGTTATAAATCACAAAGACCATCATGTGAATTAGTTATCAAGGAATACATCTAGCAGCTTCCAAGGAAATGAGACATGGGGTCAGTAAAATTTAATGGGGGTGTGGAGAAGGGATAGTTACAGAGCAGAGTCAGGAATGTCCTACAGGGGTGCCATTGTGAGATCATGGGTAACTAAGGGACACAGAGCAGGCAGATATAGAAAAGAAAGGTGCCACTAAAGGTATTTGTCACCAACCAGGTCAGGCCTGAGCTCACTTACTATGCTAATAAGGCCATGAACAGGTACAAAGCAGAAAAAAACTGGCACATGTGTGGTTTCCCACAGATTGCACTACCCATCCCAGCTGTAAGTTCTGCAAATGCTGCTGTTTGTCACAAGGTAACTGGGATATAAGGCACAGTGGCTCAATGAACAGAAGTCAGTCACTCCATCAAAAAGATGATTCAAATAACATGTTCTCCCAAAAGTCCACTCAGAGTGTTCTTCTCAGGCACTGAGGGCTAAGAAGCTTCTGGATATTTGGAGGGTTGGTTTACAGTGGATCTTATCTAGTAATGTATTTCTAGAAGCAGCCTGGACAAAAATATTGTCTTCCTTCTTCCTTAAATGGAATGTGCTTTTTCTCCCCACAGAAAAAACGCACTTTGAAGGGTTCCATTGAACTTTCCCGAATCAAATGTGTCGAGATTGTGAAAAGTGACATTATCATCCCATGCCACTATAAATATCCATTTCAGGTAAGTGCATCAGGGACAATGGTTAAAATGCTCAGTCATTGTACAAGAAGGTGGGACAGAGATGACTCTGGTCAAGGGTTAGAACTTAGACCAAGCCCAGAAGAAATTGCTGTTTTCTTTCAACCGATGATGCATTCATTCATTCAACAAAGATTAACCACAAAATCTTGAAAAAGTTGTCATTCATTTCCCTTTCCCTCATGTCTTCCCCACCTCAAGGAAAGTCCTAAGTACTCTACTCCTGGGCGGAGGAGAAAAGCTATCAAGGGCCCCAAGCCTAATATTCCATAAGGGTGGTTTATTCATGACTTGGGACAACAGATTACAATACTTGGTTATAAATTGCTTGGAGGTCCTGGAGTAAAAAGACTCAGATTTTATAATCTGAGAACTATATGGAGTTGTGCTGTCCAATACAGTAGCCAGTAGCCACATGCAGATGTTTACATTTAAATGTAAATTAATTTAAATTACACAATATTAATCAGCTCCTGAGTCACACTAAGCCACATTCAATGAATAAACTTTTCACACCTTCAATAGCCACACGTGGCTAGTGGCTAATTTATTGGACAGCAGAGATTTTAGAACATTTCCATCACTGCAGAAAGTTCTATTGGACAGACCTGGTGGAGAGTATATTTAGTCTTTAGGTCATGACATCATCTAAATCTCGTTACCACTCTTGACATTTATGGTTCTGAAAGAGTGGATATCTTCTTGCACATCCTAGGGTACTGTTCATGTTTACCAATCTGAGGAGTTAATATCCCACTTTTTAATGTGGCATAAAAAAGAACTTTTTTCCTACTAGAAATATGACCTCCACAAGTTGGAATTTTTAGTACCAAAAGTAAAAGGAATAACACATATTTTTCCCATCATTAAAATTCCAATTACAAATGAGTGCATGGAAAAAAAAAAAAAAGCCTGGTGAAATTCAAAGATGTGTAGTACATTAATAGTATTTGCTCAATGCCAATTTCCTGGTTTTAAAAACATACTATGTTATGTAAGATGTTATCATTGGAGAAAAGTGGGTGAAAAGTACAGGAACTCTGTACTATCTTTGGAAATTCTTGGGTGTCTTATTTCAAATTAAGAAGTTTTAAAAATCTCGATTATATATTTATCATCTAATATCTTACTCTTTCATATGCCAGAATATTTTTTAATCACTGAAAAATTAATATGAGAAGTAAACGTCCTATCTAGGTAAGTGGAGAACTCTTTTCTCCAGCGATTTGAATTTAGTGATGGCATACTGGTGACATATATTCGAAGATGAGCTGTGGAGTTTCACCCTGTATCTGCATAGCATCCAAACTCCTGGATAAAAAGGACACTAGTCCCTAAATTACCCAAATGTTTGCCTTTGATGACAACTTGAGACCCCACTCTTGGCCCAGTAAGCCAGGTGGGCCTGCTGTCAGTCATACATCTCTGGCTGCATTGTTCACCTTGAACTCTGTGTGTGTGTTTCCAGGTTGTGCATGACAACTACCTCCTGTATGTGTTTGCTCCAGATCGTGAGAGCCGGCAGCGCTGGGTGCTGGCCCTTAAAGAAGGTAATGAACCTCCTGTGCAATTGAATCCCTGAGATGCCTAGATCCTCTAGAAGGCTTGAGTTCCGTGATAGACTAAAGGGCGGCTGATGGTCAAACATTTCTCCCTTTTGGTGCTGGTGGAGGGTCCCACGTTTTCAACTTGGGTAACAACCAGTATAGTACAGGGTCAGGCAAATCCTCTCTGCCACCTGCTTTTGTAAAGGTCTGAGATAAGGATGTTTTTAAATTTTTTTAATGGTTCTATTTAAAAGGGTTATGTAAATACCTCCATAATATATCAATTGTGCCTGCTGGTGAGCAAAACCTAAAATATTTACTACCTAATCCTTTAAGAAAAAGTCTGCTGACCCCTCGTATAGTATGAAGAATAAGAGCATGGGCCCTTGAGTTAGATGACCTGGGTTTGAATCCTGGCTCTGCCACTCACTAGCCACGTGTGCTTGGGCAACTTCCTCAACTGCTCTGTGCTTCAGTTTCTCCATCTGTTTTTAACAAGGGGAGGAGGAGGGAATAAAAATAATAGTACCTGCCTCCTGGTATTATGCTAAGTAGAATAAGTCAGACAGAGAAAGACAAATGCTGTATGTTTTCACTTATATGTGGAATCTAAAAAATAAAACAAATGAATATAACAAAACAGAAACAGACTCACATAAATGGAGAACAAACTAGCAGTCTCCAGAGCAGAGGGGGGTGGGAGGAGGAGCAAAAGAGAAGAAGGGGATTAAGAGGTACAAACTACCAGTCATAAAATAAATAAGTCACAGGAATGTAATGTACAGCACAGGGAATATAGTCACTATTTTATAATAACTTTGTACGGTATGTAATCTACAAAAACACTGAATCACTATGTTGTGCACCTGAAACTAATATCGTAAGTCAACTATACTTTTTTTTAATAAATTTATTTATTTATTTATTTTTGGCTGCGTTGGGTCTTCGTTGCTACATGCAGGCTTTCTCTAGTTGCAGCGAGCGGGGGCTACTCTTTGTTGCTGTGCAAGGGCTGCTCATTGCAGTAGCTTCTCTTGTTGAGGAGCACGGGCTCTAGGTGCACAGGCTTCAGTAGCTGTGGCACACGGGCTTAGTTGCTCCGCCGCATGTGGGAGCTTCCCGGACCAGGGCTCGAACCCGTGTCCCACGCGTTGGCAGGAGGATTCTTAACCACTGCGCCACCTGGGAAGTCCCAACTATACTTTAATAAATAAATTTTTTCAAAAGCACCTGCCTCCAGAGCTGCTAAGAGTAAGGCCCTTGGGACTATCCATGCCCATAGTCAGAACCCAACAAATGTCAACTAGCCTTAAAGGTTTTCAGATCATTGTAAGGGTACTTCTTAGGACTCGCCTTCCCGACAGCATAATCAGAACCAGCACAGCATTTATGAACATGAGCTGTGGAGCCAGGCTGCTAAGGAGAAAATTCCAGCTCTGCCAACTATTAGTGTGTGACCTTGGGCAAATTCCTTGACTTTTCAGTGTCTCCATTTCCTCAGCTATAAATTCTGACTAGAAACAGGCAGTCATAGGGTTATTGTGAGAATTAAAAGTGTTAGGACATTGATTCACTTTGTTATAAAGCAGAAACTAACACACCATTGTAAAGCAATTATACTCCAATAGAGATGTTAAAAAAAAAGTGTTAGGACATGACTTGGAATCATACCCAAAGAAAGCACTCAATCCATCTTACTATTATTATTATTTAATATTATTTTATTGTCATTTAGCCTGAAGCCCTGGATTTGCAGGAGAACTGGGTTCAAATATTAATCTAAGTAGCTGTGGGGACTGAGGGTAGGCAAGCCATTTGAAATCTCGGGAGTCACGATGCCTCTATCTGAAAAATGAGACTAAACATACAAGTCTTATCTTCTTCCAAGGTTGTTGTGAGTCCCAAACGGCACGTGCCAGATAAACTGGGAAGGGCTCTCAAGTTTAACAGTCAACGGGCAGAGAACAAACCCTAAAGTACGAAGTAACCAAAAGGGCCCCAACTATGCTCATTGGCCGCTCTACCTCGGTGGAGGGGTTTTACTCACAGGATGTTAAAGCTGAAAGAAGCATTAGAGATCATCTTTCTAGTCCTCTGTTTTTTTATACTTTTTTTTTTTCCTTAGGAGGAAAGCCTCTTTTTTCCTGTACCCAAATCTGACTTTAAAGCCACAAATCTAGAAAGGATAAAAGCAAAGTTGCTATAGTTGAAGGTGGGAGAAATGGAGTGGTGAGAATCCTACCTATTCAGCCTTCCCTAAGTTCCCTAAGGCGCTTTTGTGGGGCCCATGGTCCCAGTCTAACAACATCATGGCACAGTGGGAACTGGGGCTCAGATGAGGGTTTTGCCCAACCTGAGGACACACAACTAACTCAAGGCAGAGCCGGATAAGAACCCGGATCTGCTGATGCCTAGATTGAATATGCACTCCTCCGTAGATGTATATGCCCGGAAAAAAGGCCGTTTTTCTGACTATTCTAGGCAATACTCATGCAAGCTCACACAGCAGGGTCAATCTCAAGGAATTATAAAGCTGGTGGCCCTTGATAGACCGACCTGGAAATAACTCTTCTGCCGGTGCCAACCCCTTTCAGAAACCAGAAATAACAACAGTTTGGTGCCCAAGTATCACCCTAATTTCTGGATGGACGGGAGATGGAGATGCTGTGCTCAACTGGAGAAGCTTGCTGTGGGCTGTGCCCAGTATGATCCCACCAAGAATGGTAAGTGACTATGAATTCCCTTTCTTCTTCGTACAGTGACTGGCCTCTCTACTAGTAGGAAGGAAAGGCTCTTTGCTTCCCATCACCAGGGGTGTCCAGGATTGAATGCAAAAGTCCACAATTTCAAAATTTTCAGAAGGCAATCATCCACCTCTACCACCAGTCTGTTGATGTTTTTTTTGTTTGTTTGTTTTTTGTGGTACGCGGGCCTCTCACTGTTGTGGCCTCTCCCGCCACGGAGCACAGGCTCCAGACGCGCAGGCTCAGCGACCATGGCTCACGGGCCCAGCCGCTCCGCGGCATGTGGGATCCTCCTGGACCGGGGCACGAACCCGTGTCCCCTGCATCGGCAGGCGGACTCCCAACCACTGCGCCACCAGGGAAGCCCTGTTGATGTTTTTTCATCTCAAGGCCGGTATCTTTTTAACTCCTTGCTACTCAAAGTGTGGTTCTTAGACCAGCGGCATCAACATCACCTGGAAGCTAGTTAGAAATGCAAATACTAGGCCCCCTCCTAGGTTTACTGGATAAGAATTTGTATTTTAACAAGATAAGATCCCCAGGAGATCTGTGTGCGCAGTAAAGTTTGAATAGCACCACTATACCTTCAAGTTAGGAAATTTGATTGCCACAGTCTACTCAAATCTGAAGTTGTAGAGACAGCCCTAGAGATACATAGTATTATCTATTACAGTGGCATCATATCACACGTGTTCAATCACACAAGTTGAATTCTATACACTTGGAGGGGGAAGAAAGTAAAACCGAAACAACCGCTCATTTTACAGTGTGGCTTCTCCCCACCTCTACTTACTTGCCCTTGACCTCCACAGTCTCAGAGAAAAGGAGGCCACAGCCTAACTGCACAGCAAAAACAAAAGATATTGGGTTTTGGCCTTTGAGGTCAAAGACCCAGGTCCTAGAGATCGGAGTGCACCTCGATTTTATCTTATGTGATGACTTTGGGACCTGAACCCCCAGTGAAGGGCAACTCCACTCTGATGCACTTTTACGTACATTACACTCTCATTCCTCATAACCATCTGGGGTAGATGGTATGATGTTAAAGAAAGAGGAGGCTTGAGGACTTCAACATGCTCAAGGTCATACAGCGAGGAGGTGCTCTGCAAAGCCATTGTTGACTAGGAATGACGGATCACGTGGACTGTTTGCTTCCATAGCCCTCTCCTCTCAACCTCTCTTACCGTACTTAACTTTTCTCATCAATCAGTTTCTTTTTTGCACTAAAACCTAATACCTCAGATTGACAGCCCAAGGCGGATGTGCTAAATGTAAAACGTGGCTGGGTTTTCTGCGGCTTCCTGAGTTGCAGCCCCTCTTAGTGCCACTTTTTTTTTTTTTTTTTTTTGCGGTACGCGGGCCTCTCACTGTTGTGGCCCCTACCGTTGCGGAGCACAGGCTCCGGACGCGCAGGCTCAGCGACCATGGCTCACGGGCCCAGCCGCTCCGCGGCATGTGGGATCTTCCCGGACCGGGGCACGAACCTGCGTCCCCCGCATCGGCAGGCGGACCCTCAACCACTGCACCACCAGGGAAGCCCCCTAGTGCCACTTTTAAAACAACTACTTCTCACCCTCTACCTTGGGAGAGAAAGTTCAAGGTTACCACTCCCTTGGCCCAGAAGAATATCTACCTAGTTTTAGAGGTCAGTGATCCCCTGCATTAGCCCTGTGGACCATCCTCATGAAGGTTAGTATCTCACGAAAAAGAAGTGGAAGGTTTTATATAAGTGGAATCAACCACAAGAACAGGATGGTGTGGGCTTGCCTCAGTGACTGAAAGCTCTTTCCGAGGCCAGAGTGGTCTCCAAATTCCTGCCAGCACCTTGCTGTAGGTCCTTGGATGGGTCACTTTGCCATAAAGGACCCTAATATCCTCATCTCTAAAATGGAAGGGGAAGTTTTAGGGGTCCTAAGATGAAATATTCTCTAAGCCCATTTCCAATTCTGAAATTCTTTGAAACTATGTTTCTGTTTTGCAATTTCCACCATGCATGTAGCGGCTGTTCCTATCCAAGGCAGACAGTATTTCCTCCCCACATGAAGCCAGGGTCTAACCACTGCACCCTGCTGCTGCTCCTGCTTTTGAGTTGCAGTCTACCACTATCTCCTCATCTGAGCCTGTCCTCACTTCCCCTTCTTCTGACTTGGTTTAAATAACGTCATGCACCATAGTTTTGACAGAATCGAGAGCAGACTTTCGAAGAAGCACACTGCACTGGGCACGTAGCACATGATCATCTACTCTGAGTGAAGGCTTGTAGAATTTCCAGTGTTGGGCCCATGTACCAAGCAGGGTCTAAGAGCACAGGGCTTCAGGATGAGAAACACCTGGTGTGAGTCCCAGCCCCCTCACGTCCTTGCTCTGTGACTTCGTATATGTTACTTAACCTTTCTGAGTCTCTGTGCCTGTCTCCTCATCTGTAAAATGGGGATTATGAGAATAAGTAGCTACTTTGTGGGGGTGCTGGGAGACTCAGTGTGGGTGGGGAAAACTCTTAGCACAGCTGCAGGCACTTAGTGAGCTTGCAATAAATGGTAATTGTGTCTCCGAGCCTTTCTCATTTGTGGACAGAAGAATCTGAAGCCGAGATAGTATGTGTGTGTCTGTCTGGGAAGTAGCAGAGGTGGTTGAGTTTTAAACAGACTCTGCTATACCCAACGCACAGCAGCACTTAACGTCTGCAACCAGAACTGGCCCCGATCGCACCACATATGAACTTCACCCAGAGAGGGAGGAAGAAAGGCAAGAGCAAGGCCAGAGGAAGAAGAAAGAGAGACCAGGCACAGAATGCTCAGGGCTGGAACGGGCTCAAGTCCACACAGCTTGTGTGTGGTGGAGCTGGGGTTAGGACACCTGGCTCCTGGCTCCAAGCTGAGTGCCGAATAGGAACCATGTTTCCTATTATGTATGTCTCCTTCTCTGTTAACTGCACACCCAATACCCAATCCTGCCCTTGCTTAAGGAGTTAGCACAAGGGTTGGGCTCCAGTGTCAATGTGTGAATCCCTTCTTACTACATCCCTGACACAGGCTGCCCACCTCCAAGTCAACCCCCTGCAGAGATGAGGCGCTTGCCGCCTGTAGATGCAGCCCACTCCCTGTTTACCTCTAATTGTTAAAGAAGTCCTTGAACTGAGCAGAAGCCTGGGCACTGCCTCCCATATCACACATCCTCCCAGACACACAGACACACAACTCAGGTCCGTTGATTCCAGGCTTGACCTTTTTTAGTGCCTCAAAGGACAAATGCTGAGAGACACAGATGGAGAGATGAAAGGGAAGAGAGAGGGAAAGGGAGAGAAAGAAGAGAAGAGAAAGGAGGAAAGAAGAAAGAGACACAGAGAGAAGGAGCCATGGAGACACAGAGATAAACAGAGCGGGGTGTTGGGGTGTTGTCTGGGGGAGTCAGCAAGAACAAATACTCGGAGTCCTTAAGATAAGTAACTGAAAGTGGATTCCAGCCCTCTCAACGAGCAGCGCGATGACCTCTCACCTCACCCACCCCCTGCTCAAGCCCACAGGGGCATCAGGAAACCAGTGAATCACTGTCCCCCTGAGTCACCAATTCCAAGTCTTGGTTTAACAGGTGGAGGAGCCTTCGTGGAAGGCTCCATGCCCACTGGGAAGGACACACACTGAGAACCGACGTCAGCCCCTTTGGGCGAGGCTTTTCCTGGGGATACAGGAAGAGGGGCCCAGATATTGGCTTCTGGAAGTCTCTGGTGTCTCCTGGAAAACAAGATTGGGAACGAGCAGGCTGAAAGAGAAAAAACCCAGGCCCTGTGTCTCATCCTCCCCTCCTGCTGTTCTCTTTGGGGCCCCTTTTCTCTGAAAAGCCCCCTGCCGCTCACCTTTAGTTGGGCACATTCGGTTTCATGCTCATTTTCTTTTTCTGTTTTTCTCGTTTCAGCTTCAAAGAAGCCTCTTCCTCCTACTCCTGAAGACAACAGGGTGAGTGAGAGCACGAGGTCCGGGCGCGGTGGGCTGGCGGCGCCACGGGCTACAGCTCTGGTGTTTCCCATCTGCCCAGGTTTCTCAAATGCTAGGCAGATGCAGCAGATTTGTGGTGATGCAGCTGAACTCAACACCATGGGTTTCTCGGGCCTGAATTGTCTCGTGGGTGTGTCCAGGTAAAAGCCACCAGATCTTCACCCCACTGCCTTCACTCGGCAAACACTTATTGGTAACAAAGTGTGCAGCCAGGCACCTGACTAGGTTGGGGCATAATAACAGCTCACAGCTATATAAAATGTGTATTTACCCCACCCTTTGACATACAATCATTTTGGAAGCATACATCTGAGAATATCTTTTATTCTTCAAAGCACATCCACACTTTTACCAGCTATTTCGAAACTCACTATCTTCTCTAGCCACTTCAGGGGGTTATAGTTTTATTCGCGTGTGAAAGCTTGGGAAAGCAAGTCCCATGAGAGGTTCTCCCAAAGCCATTCAGTAACTTAGTAGTCAGGCTAGTAGGATGCAGTTTCTGGTGTGGTGGTCTTGAACTCGCGTGGTGGTTCTCAAAGTGTGGTCCAGGGACCAGCAGCATCCGCATCACCTGGGAGCTTGTTAGAAATGCAAATTCTCAGGCCCCACCCCAGACTTACTACATGCAAAATTCTAGGGGAGGAGCCCAGTAATCTGCATTTTAATAAACTTCCAGGTGATCCTGAGGCACACTGGAGTTTGAGACACATCGGTCTAATGTACTGACTTACAAGACTTAGGTGATATCAAGTCAACTCTCGGGAAGCTATTTAGTTAAGAAGACAAAAAAAAAAAAAGAGGAGAAAAATCAACCTAAGCCCTCACTTTATGGTAACATCAGCACCGATATCCACATCTGAGTAATTGCCCTTTATTCTAGAACCTACTGATTCAGCTTCCTCATGCTTCTTCCTGAAGAATGAGCTCCGCTTTTTCCCTCCAGCCAGTATGGTGACATTTCAAAGACTGGCAGCTTCCCCATAAGGGAAGTTCTACGTCGCTCAAAAGCGGGCTGGCTTTCAGATTTGTCGTCAGCCCCCTTCCTCACAACAGGAAAGAAGTGGACTGAAATTGTAGCAGAAAATGAGCTCTCCCCCTTTTTATTTCATTCATCTTCTAAAGAATATTTCACGATCACCCTGGAAAACATGGTTTGGAATCCCCCTGCCCTGGCTTGTCGGGGGTTCCCCCCACAGTCCCACCTAAACCCGCACTTCTGCACCTTAGACTGGTTTGCTCCTGTCTGGTTTGCACTATCAGTGAAGGTGGAAGTCAGAAAACAGGGCCTATCCATCTCCCCTTGGACGCCACCACTTGGCTTCTCAGATTTCTTGGAGGAGAAGCCTCTATACTGCTCTAGCACTCCAACCACAGGGCTTTTGGAATCATAGCTGTAGCTTCAACCATACGTCTAAATCCACAGTAACATTTCTTTTATCTTGGATTACTTGAATTCACTTCTCCCTTCACCTTCATCTTCTGTCTTCTAATGAGTGATGGCATCTTGAGTTGGCATCTGGAGAAGCTATACTTTTATTGATTTTTTCTAAAATAAATTTATTTATTTATTTTTGGCTGCATTGGGTCTTCGTTGCTACGTGCAGGCTTTCTCTAGTTGCGGCGAGCGGGAGCTGCTCTTCGTTGTGGCACGCAGGCTTCTCATTGCGGTGGCTTCTCTTGTTGCAGAGCACGGACTCTAGGCACGTGGGCTCAGTAGCTGTGGCGCACAGGCTTAGTTGCTCCGTGGCATGTGGGATCTTCCCGGAACAGGGATCGAACCCATGTCCCCTGCATTGGCAGGAGGATTCTTAACCACTATGCCACCAAGGAAGTCCCCATATATGTTTTTATATACAAATATTGGGGCATGACTATACTGGACAACGTAATAAAATAAAATGCATCTGTATTTGAATCCTGTTGGATTTGGCAGCTCAAATGCAACTGATACAGGAATGTAGTATCAGTGACTCAAAACTAGTATTACCATCTGTGATACGATTTTCCAAAATGGCAAACAACTCTCGGTCAAGTTCTGAACTAAATAAAGTGTAATATTCCCTCAATGTAAAGGGTGGTTGTACTCCTAGGAAACCAAGTACTTCATAGGGTTGAAGTAGGATCTAGGCTCAGAGTGTCATTGTACATTATTGCTGTAAGCAGGCTGCTCACCACGTGAAAGCCTAACAGGACATTGAAAAGTTGTACAGGATGTGGGATGCTGCAGAGAGTTTTGCATCCTTGACCCTCTCCCATTCAATGCTAGTAGCACACCTCAACCTTTGTGACCTTTGAAACACTGCCATAGATGTCCAAAATGCCCCCTATGGAAAGGTTCCACATGGTTTGAGAACCCTGCTCTGATCTTTCTCTTGATAATAATTAATCAGTTGGGCCTATAATGAGATGAATACCATACCATATCCTTTCTTTATCTTCAGGTGCCCTTGAACAACTCCTTCCTCCTCTGGCTCTTAGGGTGAAAGCCTCAGGCCCAACAACTCTTATCTGTAGTTCCAAATATATCACCTCACGAGCTCCACAGATAATCTTGACTTCAAATTCCAATCTGGGCTCAGCTGGGATGACACACTGTATCAGTATGACAATTTTTTTTTAATCTCCAGGATGTTTATGCCACCGATTGCTTCAATGTACTCAGAGAACTTATGATTTCCCATCACCAAATCTCATTCTAGCCAGTAATCTCAATCTCTTCCCATGTTTGCTGTCTCACAAAGTCTGCCAACCTGTAGCAGGTGTGCCCACCCTGAACCCTTGTGATTGTTTACAGTCTCCTCTTCACATCTCAATATCTCTTCCTAAGAAACACACTGAAAAGTAGAGACATAGGCAAGGCAGCCCACAAGAGGAACAAGGGGTCCCACATGATATAGTAGAGAAAGCATAAGGCTAATTCAATTGCTAAACTTGGCCACATCCATTTCTCCATCTGGGCCTCAGTTTCCCTATTCTAAACAAAAGAATGGATCAAATGATCTCTCAGAGGCACTCCAGCTCCAATAGTCTATGATTCTATGGATCAGGACAAGCGCACAAATAAAATCAGAAAAGCATATGGACTGAACGATTTAGTGTTGACTTCATCCCCTTTGCGAACAATGTGATGCTTCTAGCAGAGAGGCTGTGAATTGTGACATGGTTCAAGGAAAGAAACAAGCAGACTTTTGTGAAAAGCACAGCCACTGGGAATTCACTGGGGTCAGAATTTACCACATAGAATGGGAGAGAGAATGAACTCCAGGTATTGAATGTCTTTGTGTCCTATTCAGCACCATAAGCCTAACTCATAAAGAAAGCCAACTAGGCAGGCAAATGGCCACAGCAAATACCCCCAATGGTCTGTAGGAACCGGTGTCTGTCTGGCCTGGCATAGGTCCAAGAGCAAGCTACAGCTTGGGAACTTGCTGACCTCGTTCCACAGTTTACCTCCTTTCTGCATCTTTGCTTGATTTTATTGTGTCCCTCCTCCAGCAGTTACTTCGAGAACCTGAAGAAACCTTGGTCATTGCCTTGTATGACTACCAAACGAATGACCCACAGGAGCTCACGCTACAACGCAACGAGGAGTACTACCTGCTGGACAGTTCCGAGATTCACTGGTGGAGAGTTCAGGACAGGAATGGGTAAGGTACCTTCGTGCTTGCTGTCCCAGTTTTTGAGGTGAGGTGGGAACAAAGAAAATACTGGAACGATTGTCCCACCTCTCTCAGCAGGACCACGGCACTGAGTTAGGAGAGGAGAGCAGAGGCAGAAGAAGGAAGGAAGAAATAGTTGAAGAGGGTCTTTCCCCTTCTCAGAAGTGGCTGGGAGGCAGTCACTTGCTATACTGGCTCCCTGCACCCCATCAAGCACTCCCAGCCTCCAAACTCATCTAAAAATCTCCTGGGTTCTTCCACTGACATCCACAGTTTGGGAGAAGGGCAACTTGTTCCACAAAGCACCATTGTTCTTGAGTGTTTAAGGAAGGTTGAAGGTACATCCCATTATGAGGGTCTTATTTTTGGTGGAAAGAAAAGGTGCGTACAGATGGTGCAGATTGGTGGTTACATTAAGAAGCATCAGGAAAAAAATACTAAAGATTTAATTAAACCAACAGCCTTTGAACTAGCCATCCAAATGGTTCGTGGAGAAAATAAAGTTGTGCAAATACAGTTTGCCCACTATAGGACTTCTGAATGAAAAAGATCGTATGACCCCTCCTCTGATCTGAAATATAGGAAAATTACTGTTATTGACTTTCAGAATGCTCTGGGATGTATATGACTTAGATACTAGTGCTTAGTTTAAAGTTATCAGATTCACACTGCTTTATAAGGCTTTATTTTTTTCCTTTAAATATCAGAGGTATTTACCTATGCCCTGGAATAGTCTCCAGAATCATCTCCAGAAGATGATTTCAGTGATTGCCTAAATCCAACATAAAAGTGCGCCACAATTTAGCAAATTCCCTTCTTGGGTGATTAGGTTGTTTCTAATATTTTGCAAATATTAACAATACTGCAATTAACATTTTTCTATATTAATATTAAGGGTTTAAACATTTTCAAAGTGTGAGGTTATTATTAGTTTCAAAATATTTTAAAAAGAGAAAGAGAACACTCCATCATTGCAACATCTGGATAGCCTATGTCAATGCTTTATAAAAAAAAAAAAACTAACAGTAGCAAGAAGTATACATAAAAATAAGCCACCCTCCATTTGCCCGCACATCAATCCTAAAAGTATTCATTATTAAGTTACTTTTTCATCCTAAGCAAAAAAGTTATACGTATAGAAATGCATCCTTTTTTCATTCGCACTAAGGTGGTCCATTCTGGTCTTCACCTTGCTTTTAACCTCTAATGATATATCTTAGAGATACTTTCATATCAGCACATACAAATCTACCTTATTCTTTAAATAGTTGCATAGTTTTAGAATGTATCCTTGCATTATAAATATTTAGACAATATTTTATAGTGGGACATTTAGTTTCCAGTTTGCTCAGTGAAGATCTTGTATTGCTCGTGTTCGTGTATCTTGGTAATCTTTTGAAATTTATATATTTTTGAAAAAAATTTTTCTGAAAAAATATTTTTTTCTTTGGGAAAAAAATATATATCTCACATTTCTAACTATGGAACTGGTGAGTCAGACTATGTGAAGTCTTAATTTTGAAAGATAAATCCCTCAAAACCTTTGCCAAATTCCCACCAACAGGGTATTCGAGTGCCAACACTGGGTATCATTAAACTTAACCAAAAAAAAAAGGACCAATCGTTGAGTAAAAACAAAGAGGTCCACAAATATCTTTAGGGTTAAGGCTTTACTTTTCATATATATCAAAACTTACATTTTCAAGGCACCATCTCTTTAAGTAGCCGTATCAACTCCACTGCAGGGGAAGTGAGGGAGAGGTATAAAACAAGATTAGATCAAGAACTGTGATCTTGGAGGCAGTGTCTCTTGCTAGCTGAGAACAGACGCCAAAGCCCCTCATCTGGAACCTCTCTCTCTAGTTGACTGGGGGAAACAAACAAGACTAGTCACCTTACCTTCTCTTTGCCTGTTATGGAGAGGCCCACAGCAGAAACAGGTCCAAGACTGCCTGGCTCTACAAACACCAGAGGAACTTACAAATTCATCCCTTCAATCAACTGACATTTCTTTTTTTATTTTTTTGCGGTATGCGGGCCTCTCACTGCTGTGGCCTCTCCCATTGTGGAGCACAGGCTCCGGACGCGCAGCCCCAGCGGCCTTGGCTCACGGGCCCAGCCGCTCCGCGGCCTGTGGGATCTTCCCGGACCGGGGCATGAACCCGCATCCCCTGCATCGGCAGGCGGACTCAACCACTGCGCCACCAGGGAAGCCCCGACTGACATTTCTTTAGCACAACTAATGTGCCAGGAAATTTCTTCTCCTAGGTCTCACTTCCCCAAATGACAGTTTACCCTTTGTTCATTGGCCTGTGGAAAGGCTCAACTCTGCACTTCAAAGGCCATCGAAGAGGACACCCCAGAGGCCAGTCGGGCATATGGGAATTTCCCCAGTTTGCTTTGTAATAGCCTGGTGAAGCAGGAAGTACACAAGATGGGGAAAAAGGAGACTTGGACTTGAGTATCAGCTGCTTTTGTTGTACAGGACTTTGGAAAAGTCACTGAACTTCTGTGAATCCATTTCCTTATCTGTAAAATGCAGATGATAATATCAGCTTTCCATCTCAGAGTGTTGAGAAAATCAGTGAGATGAAGAAAGTGAAAGGGCTTTGTAAATTCTAGACCAACAAACCGGTGAAGAGAATTATCATCATTTTGTAGATAACCCAGCTTTGGCTGACATATTAAAACACAGTCATTCTACATGAAAGTGAAAACAGTATTTGACCTACTAATATAATTGTAAACACATGGTGTGGCAAAAACAGACGTAATTAAAAGGATTGCCAAAAGAAAGACATAAAAGAAATAGCAAACTTGAGAATAAGTTGACTCCCATCAGTTGGCACTGACTGCCTTGAGCACTGGGTTAAGAATGATTCAGAGGCTGGGTGTTCAGTTCTCCAAAGAAAGCATGCCATAATTGACTAGCAAGGTCAGGTCAGCCATGGGTACAAGATATGAGATATCCCGTATTTGACATCACCATTCTTGATTTCTTCACTCCTCAGAACAATTATGTGAAATAGTTTACACATTCCCCATTAAACATAAATCACTAGGGACTTCCCTGGCGGTTCAGTGGTTAAGACTTCGCCTTCCAATGCAGGGGGTGCGGCTTCGATCCCTGGTCAGGGAGCTAAGATCCCACGTGCCTAGTGGCCGAAAAACCAAAACATAAAACAGAAGCAATATTGTAACAAATTCAATAAAGACTTTAAAAATGGTCCACATCAAAAAAAATCTTAAAAAAAAAAAACGAAAAAACATAAGTCACTAGATTACAAAATGGCCTTGTACAAAAATTAAAACAGGTGATAGAGTAAACAGCAAGAAGTAATGAGACATCTTTTTATAGATTGCAGGGTCTGGAGGGATTTTACATGTGATGTAGTTTAGGTCCTTCATTTTACAGGTACAGAGTCAGAGGCCTAGAGAGTGAAGGAGACACTGTTCTCACTTTGCAGTATTAAATGCGATAGTGCTTTGAAAAGTACAAAGCTACACACAGGTGTAAGGTATTTTGATGTTCTTATTATTCTCTTAATCTATATATCTTTGTTTATACACAATTTATTCCTGTTCAAAAGAAACCCCCAACCCCAAATCCAGCATGATTTTATCCTTTTTTCTCATGTTTTACCATTTATGTTGGAAGGAGCTCATTTAACAAAAAATATTAGGGAGGTCTTGAATTAAAAGCTCACAAGTTCGACTGGCAGTATCTTTTGGGACCTGTGGTTGGAAAGTAATTCTTTATGTTTTATTTATTTTGGTTTCCCGACTGTAAAACAACACTAGCACTAAAGCGGAAAAAATACTGATTATTACACACACACACACAAATGTTTCCTAATAAAAAATAGAGACTGAACATTAATCTTTTTTCTAGAGGAAATTTCCAGAGGAAATTTCACAATGAAGAGATTAGCAAGCAGAGCTATTAAAGTAACCACTTCTTATTTATTATGATTCATATTTTAGTGGTAAAATCTACATAGCCTTTAACAGATAGCAGGTTGTTATTTTTAGCAATTCTTTTATTTGAAAATTTTAAAATGTCTTATCCCAAATGCTAAATAACATGAGACTTCATCTTTAAATGACTTTTGGTTGATTAAACCTATGAAATGGAGATGTGAAATTAGTTCTACATTAATCTAAACACTAATTTCCCTTTTAACAGGCATGAAGGATACGTACCAAGCAGTTATCTGGTGGAAAAGTCTCCAAATAACCTGGAAACCTACGAGTAAGATATTTTACTTGTTTTCCAAAAATATGGTGCTAAGGAGTCCTCTTACATTAAGAGTGAATTATTGGTTGATTATTAAAATACCAGGCATTTTCTCTTCTTGACCTGCTTTCTTCTCCCCCCATACTCTGATCCCTAAGTAAACAGTTGAGGGTCACTTCACTTTATTTATTTTCTTTTTTATTAGAAAGGTATTTTTATTTATTTATTTATTTAATTTATTTGTTCTGGCTGCGTTGGGTCTTCGTTGCTGCACATAGGCTTTCTGTAGTTGTGGTGAGCAGGGGCTACTCTTCGTTGCAGTGCGCGGGCTTCGCATTGCGGTGGCTTCTCTTGCTGTGGAGCATGGGCTCTAGGCATGAGGGCTTCAGTAGTTGTGGTGGGCAGGCTCAGTAGTTGTGGCTCGCAGGCTCTAGAGCACAGGCTCAGTAGTTGTTGCGCATGGGCTTAGTTGCTCCGCAGCAAGTGGGATCTACCCCTGCCAGGGATCGAACCTGTGTCCTCTACATTGGCAGGAGGATTCTTAACCACTGCACCACCTGGGAAGCCCAAGGGTCACTTTATTTTATTTATTTATTTTTGGCCGCATCGGGTCTTAGTTGCGGCATGCAGGATCTTACGTTGCAGTGTGCAGGCTTCTCTCTAGTTGTGGCACGCAGGTGTTTTTTCTCTCTCTAGTTGTGGCTCACAGGCTCCAGGGCACATGGGCTCGGTAGCTGTGGTGCACGGGTTCCAGAGTGCTTGGGCTCTGTAGTTTGTGGCCCGCAGGCTCTCTAGTTGAGGCGCATGAGCCCAGTAGTTGTGGTGCATGGGCTTAGTTGCCCCTGCAGCATGTGGGATCTTAGTTCCCTGACCAGGGATCGAACCCGCATCCCCTGCATTGTAAGGTGGATTCTTTACCACTGGACCACCAGGGAAATCCCGAGGGTCACTTTAAATAGAAGGGGGAGGGTATGTGTTCTCATCTCCCCTTTAATCTAAGGGATGATTTTCAGATGCCTGCACATAACTGTGGTCAAAGGAAAAGGTTCTTCTGGGAATCCCAGGAATATTTATCTTACTTGAGAAGGAAAAAACACTATGAACACTGGATCAAATACAAACTGACTTAAAACATGGTTTAATGCAATACTTCCAATACCAAGAGAGCAGACAAAAATATAGGTATTAAATATCTGCTTAGCTTGTGTCGTTTATTTCAAGATGGCATTTAAAAGAAGAGTTCACATGGATATAATTTTTATTTTTATTTTTATTTTTCTGCAGTACGCGGGCCTCTCACTGTTGCGGCCTCTCCCGCTGCGGAGCACAGGCTCCGGACGCGCAGGCCCAGCGGCCATGGCTCACGGGCCCAGCTGCTCCGTGGCATGTGGGATCTTCCCGGACCGGGGCACGAACCCGTGTCCCCTGCGTCGGCAGGCAGACTCCCAACCACTGCGCCACCAGGGAAGCCCAGTTTTTTTTTTTTTTTTAATTTATTTTTGGCTGTGCTGGGTCTTCGTTGCTGTTCAGGCTTTCTCTAGTTGCAGCGAGCGGGGGCCACTCCTCGTTGCAGTGTGCAGTCTTCTCACTGCAGTGGCTTTTCCTATTGTGGAGCACAGGCTCTAGGCGCACGGGCTTCAGTAGTTGTGTCTCACGGGCTCTAGAGTGCAGGCTCAGTAGTTGTGGCGCATGGGCTTAGTTGCTCCGCGGCATGTGGGATCTTCCCGGCCCAGGGCTTGCATCTGTGTCCCCTGCATTGGCAGGCGGATTCTTAATCACTGTGCCACCAGGAAAGCCCCACATGGATATAATTTTAATGGAATTACTTAATGTTTAATAAAATTCAAGTGTAGAGTACAGTGTACTCACCATGTACATGTATTTCCTAGCTCAGCTGCTGGAAGGCCCAGAAACAATAATACTACAGTAGCAATGTGTACACTCAGATCTTGGTTTTTAAATAACACTTCCCACTAAAAAGAACTAGGACTTCTTCTTGGAGAAATGGCTTGGGGATTCAGAGTCGGGGCAGGGAAAGAACAACGATGAAACTGGAACATTTTGATGCATCAAAAAGTAAAGAAGTACTCCCCAATATTTTTTTGTTAAATAATGTGAACATATTGAATGATCACAGAAGTCAGCTTAAAAATGCTCCTTCTGACTAAATCTGGGATAATTTGAGTATCAAAATAAACAATGACAGTAAGGGACTACAATCCACTGAGTAAAATAAAAAAATCAATAATAAATAAATAGCTTGATAGATAAGTAAGTAAATAAATAAATGGGCAAGAAGAGAGAAAAGCTCTTTCTTACAGCAAAATGCCAACTAATGAATGTAGAAGGAATGATAAAGTTTAAAAATCACCATTTTATAACTCAAAGTACCAACTGATTCAGGCAAAAATCATCAATGAGTGTCACAAATAGGTGGTGAAAGGTTTGATATTTACATAGTTTCAAAGTATCTTCTCACAAATCACTTACTAACAACAAAGAGGAAATATCTGGTAGATCCCATCTTAACTAAATGATCCAAGTTCACATCAATAATGGGGCAAGCAGACACCGTGCATCTCCTGATGTGATACACTGAGAAGGACACAACATCACTTCTGTGATAGTCCTGCCCAAACATGCATAACCTGAATTATTCATGAGGAAATAATAGACAAATCCAAACTGAGGATAGTCTACAGAATAATTGCCCTGTGCTCTACAAAAATGTTAATATCATGAAAGGCTGAGAAATTGGTCCACCTTAAAAAACTGAAGAGATGGGGTAACTAAATGCACCAGTAATCCTGGATCAATCTTGAACCATAAAGAAGCAAACCAAAAAAAGTTACAAAATATATTATTGAGACAACTGATGAAATTTGAATAAGGTCTAAAATTAGGTAATAGTATTGTATCAATGTTAAATTTCATGATTTTGGTAATTGTACTATGGTTATACAAGTGTATATTCTACTTATTAGAAATACATACTGAAGTACTTAGGGGTAAAAGTCTATTCTCAAATGGCTCAAAAAATCTATTTATCTATATCTATCTATCTCTCTAACTATCTATCTGGACAGAATGGTAAAGCAAATGTGTAAATTATCAACAATTGGTTCATCTATATGTGGGAGTTCTTTTACAGTATTTTACAACTTTTCTGTAAGTTCAAAATCATTTAAGGATAAAATTTTAAGTACTTATCAAGCTTAAGATACCAGGGTTGAAGAATGATAGCTAATGAAATCTTCTATTAACTCATTTGTGTTCTTATTAGTTCAAATGTGGTCAAGTTATTTGTTGCTGAAATTCTAATAGATTCTATAGTGAAGAACTATCATTTTCTGAAGAGTCTCTCAACCTGAGATTCATTTTGATCAAGTAGGTAAGAGAAGCCCCTCCCTCAACTAACAGAAGTCATCACTTCCAAGAATACTCAAACTGTAATGAAATATATGAGGTATGCTTAAAAAATAAAATTCTTTTACTATTTTACAGTCAACACCTTTAGAAAAAATTAGGTATTTATTTCAAATGATCACTAGGCTGGGAAGTTTTCTTTTTGTTTTGTTTTTTTACTTTTAATCAGAATTTCTTCATTTATGATAGAAGGGGCACATTCAAACTTCCAACAGAGTATAAGGCCATAGGGAATGATGGAGCTTGGGGCAAAAAAAAGGTATATTCCCCCTCTTGAAGATATTTTAATTCACTTTTTAAATGAAACACTACAGCATACAAACAAAACAGTCTGTGAACTCTATTTATTCTGCACTCTGTCAGTTTGCATTTCAGATATGGAATCGTAGCTAGAGAATTAAATGACTCATAAACAAGCAGCCAGATAGTTAGTTATTATATCTGGATATACCAAAAAAAAAAAAAAACGGCCCAATATGATTACTTTTTTCCTAGAACTTAACATTGTCTAGATATCTGCATAAGAACTCAAAATTGTACCCCGGGAACATGATCATGGGTTGGTAAGTTGATTGGCTTCAGGTCTCCTGCCGTGGTTTGGGGACATGAATTTGGGCAAGTTTCTTCACCAGGTTGGATCTCAGATCCCTTTGCCTTTAAACTGAAGGGTCAGGTAAGATGAAGGAAAGCAAATCGTGGCACTCTTGCTGACATTTCCTCCCTGTGCCTGAACTCAGGGCAGACATCACTCTTAGATAGTGACATTCTTACTCCCTGAGCTCAGACTGGCCTCTATCTTTGCAACACACAGCTCCAGGAAGCCAGTACTAACTGATCAGAGCTGACACATAAGATGAAGCATGTTTGCCAGGCTTCAACTAAATAAGTTCTAAGAGCCCACTGAGTTGGAAAGTACCATCCAGTTGCATGTGTTCAAAAGCTCAGATGAAGTGAAGTAAGTCAGACAGAGAACGAAATATCGTATGATATCACTCTTATGTGGAATCTAAAAAAATGGCACAAATGAACTTATTTACAGGACAGAAATTGAGTCACGGATGTAGGAAACTTATGGTTACCAAGGGGGAAAGTGTGGTATAAATTGGGAGATTGGGATTCACATATACACACTACTATATATAAAAGATAACTAATAAGAACCTACTGTATAGCACAGGGAACTCTATTTGGTGCTCTACAATGACCTATATGGGAATGGAGTCTAGAAGAGAGTAGATATATGTATATGTATGACTGACTCACTTTGCTGTACAGCAGAAACTAACACAACATTGTAAATCCAATTAATTTAGAACAATTTTTTAAAAAAGCTCAGATGAATCCACTAATTCCCTTATTCGTGGCTACTCTCAAATAACCAAACAAGTTTGGTAAGTGGTGTTGCTTCCCCACCCAGAACTTCTCTCCCCCTGGGCTTATTAATTTCCACAACTGATTGTTAACTGATGATCATTCTATCTCCTCTAACATAATAAGTGGACAGGGAGGCCAGGATATGGTTCAAGTGTTAACAACACTGAAAAACTTCAACCCTAAAAAATCACTCACATTCTTTTTTTTTTTTTTTACCACTTTTTAGTTGTTTTCTCACCAGACAACAAAATTATAAAAATAATGCTCCTGTTTGGACATGCTCCAGTTTGAAGAGCTCTACTTTAGAAGATACAGGGAGTAGGGGTAGTAAAAGAATATAAATTATTTCACTCCATTTCATTTCTCTTTCAAACTTATATGTTACACATTTAATTTCTGTATTAAAAGATAGATAAGGAAAGAAGGACCCATGTGAGAACATGCACATGATAAATAGTGCAAAAATTACGTTCCTTAGGAGTTTGCAGATCTCAAGAAGTGTATCTGACAGGTGTAACCCCTGAAAGATGTGGAGTTGGGGGCTACAGCATAGCAGACTAGGATTTTCTGGGGGAGAGAGGGAGCCTGGTAATGTTTTTCCTTAAGTCCCTGGTATATGATAGTTACAGGCTCTTTATGGTGGTGATAAGAGCATGGACTCTGAAGCCAGACTGACTGGGTTCACTTCTGGCTACACCTTACTAGCTCATTATTGACCTTGGGCAAGTCCCATAACCTGCTGATAACACCTTCTGACACATGATAGGTGAGATACACATAAGCTAAATATTCTTTGCAGTCTTAAAGTTCTCACCAGAGTATGGCTGGAGCTTTCCCCGCAGCAAACTTTGATAGAGTCCACTGACCAGAGATACGATGTCAGCCTAGCTACAGCTAATGCAAAAGAGACTATTCAGGGCATACTCAGGAAGCCAAAGTTCATATCGAGGCTGTCTTAATGGAAACTTTATGAAAAGTCAGTTAGCATCTTTGTCTAACTTGGATAATTCTAGTTTAGCGTCATCAGTCATTAAAATTCCAAGAATGATACTACACTGCATTTATGTTACATGTCATCTGTTGTTGCTTGCTTGAGTACGATATGCCACACATACAGATTAATGGCCAGCCAGGCAAGGAGCTGGACTGCTAGTTTCAAATGCTCAGATGTATGAAGAAGAGCTTTCAGCACTACATATGTTAATGAAATCAAACTATAAAAATGACATTGAACCCATAGTGTACTTAGATTTGCTTTTCCCCATTATCCAAATCATTCCTTCACACTGCATTGGTTCCTAAAGGTGTCTGACATGAATTATTTCAGGTTAAGATCTATTCTTTGGTAGCAAAAATCAAGAAGTATCTTTACTTTCTTTTTTTATTTATACATTTAATCTATTATTCAAATTGCTTATAGAAAATTTGATTTTAAAACTTCTCCAGAGAAGAAATGAGACACTTATCCTGAGAAAATTAGCCAGAAATCTTAAGAAATTAAAACAGCTGTATGATAAAATCAGAAACACAAAATTAAACAATATCGTGTCATCACATGAACCCCATGACACATTTTCCTTTTAAACCAACTTTGAAGCTCAATCTCAGCTTAGTTCGCTTTGTAAAAGTAGAAAATATGTGAATGTTTATCTTACTTTTAGCAGATTACATCCATTAAATTTTTTTTTTTTTTTGCGGTACGCGGGCCTCTCACTGTTATGTCCTCTCCTGTTGCGCAGCACAGGGTCCGGACGCGCAGGCTCAGCGGCCATGGCTCACGGCCCTAGCCGCTCCGCGGCATGTGGGATCCTCCCGGACCGGGGCACGAACCCGTGTCCCCTGCATCGGCAGGCGGACTCTCAACCACTGCACCACCAGGGAAGCCCCATTAAATTTTTTTAGTTTTTTCAGCAAATAAATTTAGCATTCCTTTGACAAGGAATAACAGGGATGCGTAAGGTTTTTCTACATTTGCATTTTTTACAAAGATAAACTAGCCTTATGAGACACTGTCAATGTCATTTGTGCAAGAGCTTTTGTGCAGCTGGGAAAAAAATGTAATTATTTTGCAGAAGATCTTGAAAACCAGTCTTACAGAGGAAAATACTACAATTGTTTTAAAAGGATATTTGCTACACTTTCAAATTTATATTAAATTTTTATAGCTGCCCTAGCGTCATCCTGCTAATAACCACCCACTGACTTACAAAATAGAGAAGATAAATGTTTTCTAAAATTTTAATGTGGAAAATTTCCAACGTGCACAAAAGTAGAGAGAAAAATATAATGAACCTCCATGTACCCCAAACCCAGCTTCAACAATTATCAACATTTCACCGATTCTGGTTCATTTGTTCCAATTAAACATTTTATTACCTGGAAATGGTTCATGCTTTTGCTTTTGAGTTTGAAAGCATTGGTAGAAACAAAAAGAACAAAAAACTTTCTGGCATTCATTTTCTTTTGTAAGTAAATAATGACGTTTTTCAAAATGTCATTGATCTATGACATTTTCCTGCTTTCAGGTGGTACAATAAGAGTATCAGCCGAGACAAAGCCGAGAAACTTCTTCTGGACACAGTAAGTCTCCTTAAACTGTCTTTTAACTTCAAATAAACTGAATTGTGTTACTTTTTTTCAGCCATGCTGTGGTTTGTGCTAATGCAGTGAGTTGACATAGTGGATTCACAGTGGTGTCCATGTCTGGTAAAAGTATTCTGGGGGTTCACAGGGTTAGCATACATCAGTATAAGAAACCTGGAGAGGATCAAAGGCCTTGGTGTTCACGTGTGACCATGACCACAGCTTCCGTGGGTGGTCTTTCGGGCCGTGATGGCCGGCCCTGGGGAGCTGTGCTGCTGGTCTTCCTTGCCTGCGTCTCTGGCTGGGTCAGGAGTGCCTGTGCCTCAGATTCCGCCTGGTTGGGCTGTGTGCGGATATAGAGGAAATGCACCACTTGTTTTAACTCATTTTTCACGCAACCGTTCTTCTTGAGAGCCATACGGTGTCGGGAGCGGGACTGAGCTTACACAAGGGTGTCAGGATTAAGGGAGAGAAGGCATGGTGTGGTGAGGAAAGTACTGGGTCCTGGCCACTGCTCTGGCTCCAACTCAGTGTGTGACTTCGGAAACATCTCTCTTCCTTCTGGGCCTCGGTTTCTCAATGAGTACAAGAGGAGTACTGGACTGAATCAGGGATGACAATTACCCAGACTCATACTGCCACTCTCTGCTCCTGGCCCTGTGGCCGACACAGTTGATCAGAGTCCATGGCTTTGGGATCCTTCTCAACACAGTGCTCCAGGAAGCTGCCATCAATTGCCTGGCATGCAAGGTAAAACCTTCTCTTCCTGGATCAGAAGGTCATTTGTGATTCTAAAACAGTGCCTCTCAAAGTACCCGTGGTGATGGACTACTTTTTGTGGTTGGTTTTTAATTCCCAATCTGTCACAGACTTACATTTTGTAAAATACAATAAAAATGAATTATCAGAAAAAATAAAAAGCAAAAATAAGAAGCAAAGACATAAAAAAATGCAAGTCCAATTTTTTTATGAGTATTAGATTCATTAGACATAAAATTACTCTGTCTGATTGCTATAAAAAGATTCTAAATGCTTACTCTCAATTTTTAGTAACAATTTGCTAACTGGCACCCATCCATACACCACACTTAAAGTAGCACAGAAAATTGTACATTTAGGGCCCTTGCAGAGAAACCCAATGCATGCAGGTATTGAGAGAAAGCTTTCTACAAGGAAATCAATCAATTTATCAGCGTATTTGCTTAGAGCAGTGGTTCGCAGGCCTGTCTGCACATTAAAATCACCTGGGAAACATTTTCAAAATACCAATGCCCAGGTCCCAGCCCAGATTCATTAAATCAAAATCTCTAGTGGGCTAGAGGGGTGGGCTAGGGAGGGTGGGAGGGAGACGCAAGAGGGAGGGGATATGGGGATATATGTATACGTATAGCTGATTCACTTTGTTATACAGCAGAAACTAACACACTATTGTAAAGCAACTATACTCCAATAAAGATGTTAAAAAAGAAGAAAACCTCTAGTGGGTAGGGTCCAGGCATTAGTAATTTAGAGGAAAATCTCTCCAGGTGAATCTAATATTCAAATGATGTTAGTGACCCGCGCCCAACACAAGCCTCACCAGTGAGACTAGTAAACAGTAGGCCTGGGTTGATGGAGGCATCAGTCTCTCCGTGCCAAAATGCTAGCCCTGTTCCTGCCATTTCATGTTCCTGCCATTTCCCAGTTATGGTTTGAAGGTATTTCCTATCTTTAAGAATATTAAACTGCAAACCTCTCCTGGATGGAATGAAGCTGGAGTGACCAACTCATCCTGGTTTGCCTGGAACTGTTCCAGTTTTAAAACTGAGAGTCCTATGGCCCCAGAGCCCCCACACCTCAGTCCCAGACAAACTGGGACAGTTGATCACCCAAACCGGTAAGCATTACCAGTTTGGACAGTGGCTAGAGGTGAGCTTAGAGGAGACCTGGGAAGATATCAGGTAGGGAATGAAAGTCTGCGATGGGAAGGTGGAGGGATGATGAATATTGTCAAAGAATAATCTAAAGGCATATAGTTGATTAATATACTATTTACTTTTGCACAAGGGAAACTGATGATAGATTGATTCATTCTATCAAAGGCAAACATATAATTTCTGTAAGAGGAAATTGAGACGGGAAGAGAGCCCACAGTCATATTTTGGAGCAGTGAACTTTTTCTCCTTTGGTTAAGTTGCCAGTGAGCAGGCAGCTGGCAAAGAGGACAAGGTGAGATGCTCTGCCCTTGGGCAGTTTTGTTCTCATCAAAGAGGGCAAGTCCAGTTGTTTGTGGATTTTCCAAAAGACTATTTGTGTTTACCAGTGACAGATGCAAAACAGGCAGTCTGTATGATGTCAGCCGTCTCCATCAGCATCTGTTGCCTTTATGACGTCTGCACCATTTCATTTATTAGGATTTCTCAGTATAAACTCACATACCTTACCATGTTGCTGAGCACAGATCTAAGCTCATAGAGATACTTGAGACAAGGTCTTTGATCTCAATAAGCTTTAGACTCTATTGAGAAACAAGATAAACTCTGAAGAAACAGAGGATAATCTAAGAAAAACTGAGCATATGGAGCAGGCTTTCAGTGGCCTCAGAGTTCTGAGAATATTCTAGAAGAATTAGAAAGATTTCATGGAGGAAGAGGAATTAAGCTGAGTCATTACTAGACTCTGGTTTCTCCTTGGTTCCACCTCGACTCCACACTTAATTATTTCCTGTGGTTCCCAATATCACACATTAGAATCACTGGGAAATTTTTAAAACTACAGACTTCCAGACCCCAAGCCCAGACCTACAGAATCAGACTCTCCAGGGTTAGTTTGTGGGAATCTATATTTTTTCAAGTCAAACTTGTGATGCATATGTGGCCCACTCAGCACCTATGTTACTGGATAACATAATAAATTATTAAATTAACCAAAAAGAACTTATAATTAAATAAGAATTATACTGAGTTTAAACAAGTGCAGTTTTGTTATTTTCAATCCCACATTGGTTAATGAAGTATTGCCCATGGAACACCTAAAACAGCCCACATTAATGATTAGCAAAAGATGATTTCTATTTTATAGCAGTTCTTTGGAGACACAAATACTTGCTAGCGCAGTTGAAACATTCCTCCTTATTAATATTCTAGACTACTTCACCAAATCCTCTTTGCCTTCTTAGGTAATATAAGGGCAAACTTCAGTGGGTCCCTATATTGTATGATTTTTGAAACATCAGCTTTTCATCAGCTGTTTCAGGGGTGAATTTAGTGTGTCCTTATCTAACAATTATAGGACCCTTAAAAGATTGATTGATTCATTATTATTGACCAAAAATGGATTTATTTTATTTTTATTAATGAAATCTCCTGATATACTGCCCCATGCATATTTCTCCACTAGAATATAAACACTTTACCTTGTTCCTGCTGTACACAGGACCCCAGAACTGTACCTATGATAACGTAGCTGCTCAATGAATATTTATTGAGTGAATGAATACAGCAAATACTTAAGAAGTGTTTTTAAATTAACAAATATGCTGTAGGAGAAGCTGGCTAATCATGAGCATCATTGGGGAGCTTTTAAAAAATACAAATTCCAGTACTCCAGCCCTCACCAGTCAGAACCTTAGGAAGTGGTACCCAGGTGATTCTGGGTCTTACCCAAGTTTGGGAACCACAGAAAATATCTCCTATTGTGTCCTATCAGTTCTTCGGATAGCACCTCCTCTAAGAAACCACTCATGCTTTCCCTCCCACAAGCTGTGGAATGTGGGTTTTCCACACCTTTGAACCCTTGTGGTGCAACGTCATGTCATCTCCAGTGGCTTTGTTTTCAGCCTCAGACCTCAGCAGTCTCTCTTCTGTCGTAACACATTTAGGTAGAGGGTAAATTCCTTGCAAGCAGGTACGGCATTGCATACGTTGGGTGGCCTGAATTTTGGGCAGAAGCCTTATCTAAGACATTGGTTTATTATATTTCCATGATTCTAAGATGTTATTAAAGATACGGTACTGACTCCATACGAGGATTTTTTCAAGAAAAGAACCACCTCCAGAATGAAGAGTGGCTATCTGTCAGAGACACTCTTAAATTATAATGCAGTGTGAACAAGCTATAGGTTATCAGTCCATCTTTTTCACAATAACCTACCCTGTGCAGCAAGATTATCTTCTGTAAGGTGCCCTTCAAATCATATGGACAGAAAGAAAGGAGTAAATTCCTAACAGTCAACATGTCTCAGATGAAAGCAGACAATGGCATTAATACTTCAAACAGATGGTATACCATAGCATCTAATGATAGCCCCAATAGTCCTTGTTCTGGTATTATATTCCAGGAACTGTTTTATATACTTTAATTCTCCCAACCATCTTGCAAAAGTCATTTTACAACTGAGAAAACTGAAGCTCCTACATTTAATCAGGAAACATCTGTATTGACAGAATTATAGACTGAGTTAGAATTCCTTTTAAAGAACATCTGGTCCATCCCCTTTGTGCTACAGGGGAGTAAACTGAGTGTAAATCAGTGGCATAGCCTGGACTAGAGCAGGGACCCTTCTTCATAGACACACACACACGCACACGCACACACACACATACACACATGCACGCACACACAGTTAGTAAGGGAATATATGAGTTAAGTTCTATTCTCCCATCCCTATACTTCCCATCCGTGTATTTTACCCCCTTGGCATGATTTTTTTTTCTATTGTTACATCTTTATTTTTCTAGATAAAATAGTGAAAGGTAAAGTGAGACCTTGACTATATCCCGTGGGAACAAGCCCCCTCCCCGACCTACCCTGGCTGCGTTGCACAGATCAGTGCCCCTATGCATGGCGATGACAGGAGCAGAGACCCTTTAGACTCCACCGTTCTTGGTGGTTGTGACTTCCTCTGAGCCCCTTGCAGGAAGTAGGTGATAAGGCACATGCCGGATGCCTCCTTTTCCTCAGAACCCTGTGCTGCCTCAGCCCTAAACCAGAGTTTCCTGTCACCAGCACTGAATGCCACCTAGAGCAACTACAATGGAGGAAGAGCTCTGCCAGCCTCCCGTCCTCGGCAGAGCTGACTGAAAACTTTACCTCTACTTTGTCTGATGTCTTTGGATCAGTTTACTCTTGTTAACAGTTGGGCCCCTCTCTAATCACAAATTAAAAAATAATAATAATGGTTTCTTTGAAAGAATAAAACAACAAAACATTCTTGATTAAATAAAAGAGACATTACCACTCCCTTCTTCACAGATAGTGGATAAACTTGGGGTCTTTTTGGTCTATGTTTCTTCCCTTTAGAATAAGTTACATATGTAGATAATATCTGCCTCGACTAAAGTTTAGTTTCTTCCTGTCTTGAACTTAACCCATCACATTTCAGTGAGGCAAGAGCAAAAGCTTCGATATTTGGCAAAAGGGGAGGAATTTTGAAGACAAGTGATGGTACATGTAATACATGGATGAATATCACAAACATGATGTTGAGTAGAAGAAGCCAGACACAAATTCATTATTCACAACAGCCAAAGGTTGAAACAACCCCAATGGCCAGCAATTGATGAATAGCTAAACAAAATGTGGTGTAATCCATACCACGGAATATTATGCAGCCATAAAAAGGAATGAAGTACTGATACATGCTACAACTTGATGAACCTTGTAAACAATATGCTAAGAGTAAGAATCCAGTCATAAGAGACCACATATTATATGATTTCATTTACATGAAATTTCTAGAATAGGCAAATCTATAGAGAAGTCATATTAGTGTGGCAGGGGTGCAAATGGTACTGAGGTGTCTTTTGGGAGTGATGAAATATTCTAAAATTATATTCTGGTGATGGTTATACAACTCTGTGGTTTTGATAAAAATCACTGATTTGTACACTTAAAAGAGGAGAATTTCAAGTTTTCTAAATTAGGCTTCAAAAGCTATTTTAAAATCTAATGAACTAATCTGGGAGTTTTTGGTGTCACATAGATCACCTTTACTTCAGAAACTGAATAAACTACTGACCCCAAAGGGGGGAAAATCTAATTTTTGGAAAATCAAGTTTTTTAAAAGGGTGATTTGCATGCAAAAGTTAGAAGGGTGTTCACTATTGCACTGGATAAACAGTTTACATTCATATCTGAGAAGACAAAAATAAGAATCTGGTTAGTTCTCTGTTGTCCTCACCATGTCCAAGGTCATGAACAGAGCACACTGTAGAGAATGTGGGAGGCTAACTATGGGCATAAGTTTGTACTATTGGTCCAGAAAGATTGACAACTCGTTTTCTTAAATTTCAAAAAATTCGTGAAATACAAAATCATTAAAGTAAATTCTGTGTGTACAAAGAATACTAGGACTGTCCTAGAGTACTATGACATCTTAGAAAAAGAAATCTAGCAGCTTTCTGTATTTTCCTCAATTCTTTCCCCGCTTTCAGGCAACAGCTAGGGCAGCCCTAGCTCACGACCTTGAGAAAGGAAGGTCAAGGGTGGACAACAGAGACCTGAAGACTCAGGTTTCAGCTTTGAATTTCTTCCTTTCTTTTTCCAGTTTTAGTGAGACATAATTGACCCATAACACTGTATAATTTGAAGGTGTGCCACATAATGATTTGATTTATGTATATATTGTAAAATGATTAATACAATTTTAGTTAACATCCATCTCTATACATAGTTGCAATTTTTTTTATTGTGATGAGAACTTTTAAGATCTACTCTGAGCAACTTTCAAATGTACAATATGGTATTGTTAACTGCAGTCACCATGCTGTACATTACATCCCCAGAATATATCTTATAACTGGAAATGTGTACCTTTTGACCACCTTCATCCAACTCCCCTACCCTCTGCTTCCCTCAAATTTCAAAATAGACTCTTGAATCTCCCAGCAGGGAGAAGAAGAGTTTGGGGAGTCTCACAAAGTTGTTGTGGTAACCTCTAAGTTTGGCAAGAATGTACAATGATGTAAGGGCAAACCGTCCCCGCCCAAATTCCCCTCTGCGGGTTTAGGGCCAAGTCAGAGGAAGCAGGTTACGTGTCTACATGAGGATGAACTTTCTAACTATTAGTGCTCTTTCAGACGACAGGGACTACTCTTCAGGACTGTTATAAATAAGAAATGCATTTTCAGTTGAGTCAGTGGAGACCAAATCTGGATGTCCATAAGCCTTTTAAAAGTTCAGGTCCCAGGGCCTCAGTCCTGGAGATTCCAAGTGTGTAGGTATGGGGAGGCAGTGGGAGGGGGGGGGAGCATGGTAAACTGCTCGTAGTCATCGTTTTGTTTTGTCTTGTTCTGTGCTTTAGATTCTTCAAGTGATTGTGATTACCAGCAGTTTGGGGCACAGGGGTTTAGGGAGTTAGGCCAGATCAGTGGTTCCCAACCAGGGGTGATTTTGTCCCCCAGGGAACATGTGACAATGTCTGGCAGCCAGTTGATAGAGGCCAGGGATGCTGCTAAACATCCTATGATGACAGGGCAGCCCCCATGACAAAGAATTACTGCCCCCCAAACGTCTATAGTACTGAGGTTGGGATAACCCTGGGCTAGAGAACCTTTCTAGGTTCTTCTAAAAGGTCTTTTCTAACCCTGAAATTCTAGGATGCAAACAATTAGCATGGCCATCTGTGTATTATTTGTATGTGTAGAGGACCCACCTTTGGGATTAGGGGGTGGAAGAGCTTCTAAACTGTGTATATTTTGCTCCATATACAACAAGTGTATGCCCACCACACGAGGTTCCTCTCTCTCTGGCTTTCACTTATGGCCCTTAGTGTGTCTAAGTTAAGCAAACCATAGCAACAGATTTTGCAAATATCACCAGCACAGATTGACAGGTGGGTAGGAACAGAGCCTTAGACACAAAGTACTCAAAAAACAGTGTTAAGACTTTCAAGTTCCTACCAGGACTGAAAAAACTGGTCTCCCTGTTTGTTAGTACTTATTTCATCAGCACTGGCAAAATTGTCAGTGGGGTGAAGGGTATATGTGGGGGCCTTCCCCTTCTCTCCACTTCCCTCATGCAACCAGCAGCTTCATTTTCTTTCTCCTTTTGCCCTGCAGCAAAATCAGCACTTGAGAAAGGGCCTACAAAATATATTCCCATTAAGAAACTGATGAAGCTTCCAAGACAGAAGTTTTGTGCCCTTGTGGGGAACAGAGAAATGGCTTCTAACGTTTGTTGAATGGAGGTACCACGGACTAGCAGAATGAGCAAAGGTTTTGCTCATCTGCCACATTCAAGGTTCAAATCCCAGGTCTGCCACCTATATTCGTAGGTCGTGAGAGAGTCACTTCAGCTCTGCAGCACTCAGTATCCTCATCAGGAAATTGACATCTAGACTGCAATGTTGTGGTGAGGGCTGGGCAATATCTGTAATGAGCTCCAAGAGGGCAGAGCTTGTGTCTGTTTGCCTCCGTTTTCTGTTAATGTCATCACTAGAATAGTCTTGGAACCACGGTAGGAGCTCAAGAAATGTCTCTGGAATGAATGAATGAAACAGTAGCCTTTATAGCTGAAAGGCTGCTCTGTGCCAAGCTGGCCTACAGTATTTCCTCCTTTCACAGGCAAGAAAGTGAAGCTGGATGCATGAGCCTGGTTTCCTGGGATCGCTGATTTTCCATTCTTTCTAACCCTTCCAGGGCAAAGAAGGAGCTTTCATGGTACGAGATTCCAGGACTCCAGGGACATACACTGTGTCTGTTTTCACCAAGGCCATCGTAAGGTATGATGCTAACTCAGCAAAGTGGGGAGAGACAGTCCTGAGATGGGTGAGTGATGAGCCACACACAGGAATGTCAGACAGTGCAAGAGGTAGAGGAGTCTCTAGAAATACTGTGTTTTCCTGATCCCTCTGAGAAAACCAAAGCTAGGGAGATTAAAAACATAACTGAAGTCACTTACCTAGAAAGTGACAGAGCTAGGGCCGGATGCCAGGTTGACTTCCCAGTTGGCATCCCTGATTGCAAAGCTCTAAAGAAATAAATACCTGGTCCTGTATTTGATGCATTTATAATTTAATCCAAAGAATAACAGAAAAGATACGTTTGACTGCAAGCGAGAAAATATGAATTCTAGTTCTGGCTCTGCTAATAAAACTATCCACCATTTATTGAGTCCTTGCTACATGCCAGAACCTTACAGATCCTTTCACTGGGGGCTGGTCACCTGGGTACCCTCTGCCTAGCACAGAGCAAAATTCCAGACTCCCAGGAGAAAAGCAAGCATTGAGCATAAGCCACGTTGTTTATACAAACAATGTAGGTATAGGGAGCCATCCTTATCAGTTAGAGAACGGTGAGAGCCCTCCTGAAATCTAAGTTCTCAGAAGCCAGCCAAGGCCCAATCTTGCAAGCAGCCCTTTCTAAGGATAGCAGTCAGGGCTGCTATGTTAACTCTGCTATACAAAGCCAAATAAGTACGAAGGGGCCAAGATGCTTCCTTAACATATGCTGAAGATTAGTTAAATCCACACAGCAGGGAAGGCAAACATGTAGCACATACAAGACGATTGTCCATTTTGAGGTTTTGGAAGAAACATCACCAATCCATCATGGCACCAATCCTGAGTCCAGATGCAGCCTCAGAGTCCTTCTTAATACAGCACCCAAGGCCAGCCTGTCAAGACTGATACACAAGTTGAAATGTATCTGCCATCCATGTGAGAGGGCAAAAAACAAAGCTAATAGGAATCTGCTACCAGTAGACATTTCTGTCTCTAAACATTGCCTTTTAATAATCACTGCATTTATGTTTAATTTGTTTAAGTGAGAACAACCCCTGTATAAAGCACTATCACATCAAAGAAACAAATGACAACCCCAAGCGATATTACGTGGCTGAAAAGTACGTGTTTGATTCCATCCCTCTCCTCGTCAATTATCACCAACACAATGGAGGAGGTGAGTTCTAAGGGACAAGGCCAGAGGGGGAACCCTCACAGGGGAACTTGGAGAAAAGTGACAAACACCCAGCTGGGTTTCTTCATCTCAGACAAACTGACTATAAGTAATAACTATACAAATAGAAAAGTATGCCAAATATTTGATTATATTACATATTCTTCATTAGCAAATTCTGCTGCTGGAATCATGCGATTTCACCACCTGCCCACCTGTGACATTATACCTCTTCTCAGGGAAGATGTAATATCAGTGATTGGGCTTTGGAATTTGTTTTCCAGAATAAAAATAGCTTTTGCATTGGATTATATTTTTTCCTGGTGATTTGACTTGGATGGTTGCTATGGTAAAACTCTAATGACTGCCTTTCACTTTGTAATCAACACAGGCCTAGTCACTAGACTCCGGTATCCAGTTAGTTCCTGGAGGCAGAAAGCCCCGGTCACAGCAGGGCTGAGATATGGTAAGCGGTGCATTTGGGAATGTTATTCATTTGCACTAACTCACATCCCTAGAGGTCTGGGGTAAATTCTGAATGGACTTCCCCAGATGTAAAATGATCATTAAACAGGTACACTGTATCTCTGGAGATGGTGTGCACAAATGAACATTTACAATGTGTGTAAGATTACATCTATATGTATGCACATTTATCTAGGTCGAATCAATGTCTATTGGTTTTAGATGACAGTTCACCAATGAAGTGTTTACTGAGCACCTACTTTGTACAGAGCACTCTGCTAAATGCTATTAGAAAAAAATATTAGGAACCAGTGCTATAGTACTGTGTTCTTGCATATTTTCTAGAACTTCTGTATCGTCTAGTTTGTTAGGTGTGGGTCCATTGCAAGTGCTGTAAGCTACCAGCATTCAGAAATGTCTGTCTGCATAGCACTGTGTTAAATTTTTTTGAATGCTTTTAGGCAGGGCATGCACCTCTAGGGCCATAGGCCCTACTATTCCTTCTTTTTTTTTATAAAAAATTTTGTGATAGATAGTGGTGATGGTTACACAGTGTTACTTAGGATTTTCTATACATTTTTTCTACATATTTGATCATGGTCTCTTTTTTTTTTTTTTCTTTTTTTTGGGGTACGCGGGCCTCTCACTCTTGTGGCGTCTCCCGTTGCGGAGCACAGGCTCCGGACGCGCAGGCTCAGCAGCCATGGCTCAAGGGCCCAGCCGCTCCGCGGCATGTGGGATCTTCCTGGACCGGGGCACGAACCCGTGTCCCCTGCATCGGCAGGCGGACTCCTAACCACTGCACCACCAGGGAAGCCCCCTACTATTCCTTCTTGTCCTATGGAACCGTTTCACCCACTTGTGATTTTCTGCCTGCATCCCCTGGTCCAAACTGTGCTGGTCGAGAAGGCTGGTGTACCTTTCATTTTATATCTTCTAGATTGGTGGTTCTCAAGCTTCACTGTGCATCAGAGTTAAATAGGATGCTTAAGAAAAGTGTTGACTTCCAGCCCCGACCCAACATTTACCAAAACACAGTCCCAGACAGTGGGGTCCTGGGGTTGCCTTTTCAACAAGTGCCCTAGGAGATTTTGACACAGGGGTTAAAGGGTGATACTCTGAGAAACAGTGTGTGGGCTCTCCATCCCTAACCAGCACCATATCTGCACACAGTAGGTGCTCGGTACTGTTTTCTGTTGAGTCTGTGCCTCAAAGAGATAGAAACTGAACTGTTTATGGTACTAGACCAAGCATCAGGAAAGGTTAATGCCCCTCAGCCTCCTTATAAAAATAAGATAATTCTAATGCCTGTGGAATCTGAATGTGCCCATGCTGGATGGAAGCCCAGAGAGTATTTTATGAACCCACTCATTTTTGCCAGTGTGAAAATTGAGACTCGGATCCCTTTTATTCTTTTTTTGAGCATTTACTGAAAGCCTACCTATGTGCGAGACTGTGTGCTGGCTTGCACCTCCGTACCAGTCCTCTTGGAATCCACCACCTTACCCCTAACCCCTGCTAAGGCCTAGCAAGTGCTATGTACATAATGGATGCTCTTGATGGATGAATGAATGAATGAATGACCAGTTCAAATAAAACTTGCTCTATGTGAAAAATGACAATAAAAATTTTTCAATCAGGTATAGGAAATGGTTGGGGTCTTAGAACCCTGTCATTGACTTTCTTTAATATCTCAACTAATGCCATCCTCCTTTCTCTTTCCATGTAATCGTCCCCATGCACATTTTTCATGGCTTTCAATACATATTCTATGTTATTATTTGGGAAAAAAGATACTTTTATCTATCTATAGTTCTAAGTATACAGGCTTATACCATTTGCCATCTTTGAGTTATATTAACAATAGGCTAACATTCTGTATAGGGCTATATAGTCTCCTGGGAGTCCTATACTTCATATCTACTGCTTGCCAACTCTGGAAAACTCTTTCTCTTCCAGGTAAATGGGTGATTGATCCCTCAGAGCTCACTTTTGTGCAGGAGATTGGCAGCGGGCAGTTTGGGTTGGTGCATCTTGGCTACTGGCTCAACAGGGACAAGGTGGCCATCAAAACGATTCAGGAAGGAGCTATGTCAGAAGAGGACTTCATCGAGGAGGCTGAAGTCATGATGTGAGTGGCCAAGACAAGAGTATGCAGAGATACCTTGGGAAGGATGTTCTGTGCTGTGCTCTTTGAATACCATTCTGAGGCCATCTTGTGCCACCTCCCTGCTCAAGTCCAGCAATGGCTTCCCATGGTAGGGAGAATAACTCCAAGCTCCTCACTGTGGTCTAAAAGGCCCACCATGGTCTGGCCCTGCCCGCTCCCCAATCTCATCTCCTGCCCATCTTTCCTCTGGTTCCATGACATGCCAACCACACTGGCCTTCATTCATTCTCGCGTACACCAGCTGAGTCCCTGCATTCTTCAGGTCTCAGCTCAATGAGACATTTTTGTTTGGGGGAGGGAGTGTATTTTTGGGAGACTAAACTTAGACCATCTCACCCCTTGCCATTTTTCTCCAGGAAACTCTCTCACCCCAAGCTGGTCCAGCTCTACGGAGTGTGCCTGGAGCAAGCCCCCATCTGCCTGGTGTTTGAGTTCATGGAACACGGCTGCCTGTCAGATTACCTGCGCAGCCAGCGGGGGCTCTTTGCTGCTGAGACCCTGCTGGGCATGTGCCTGGACGTGTGTGAGGGCATGGCCTACCTAGAAGAGGCGTGTGTCATCCACAGAGACCTGGTAAGAGGGCATAGGGCAACCCCTACAGGTCCAGGGTGAAGGCACATGTCCCACTGAAATGTAGAGCTACGAAGACTAGGAATGCATGAATCAATAACAAGGCATAAGCCCTCTTCCTTCCCCTCTCAACTTCTTCCTTCCTCCACCCACTGTGGGATGTCCTCATGGGACTCAGATCTGGGCTCTATTTCCAGCCCCACCTCTGACTTTCACCCTCTGAGTTGGAGTTTACATTCTTTCTAAATAAAACTAACAGCCTCTCCTTTTTAACCTCTCTGTGCCTCCTTTTCCTCTTGGTAAAATGAAAGAAATTAACAAGCACATGTTTCTCAAAATGTTATCCAAGGATCTACCAGGATCACATAGGGGTGATCCTAGAACCATCCTCAGAATTTCTGGGGGTTGAGGTTTGGGAATATTCATTTTAACATGTCCCCCCAGGGGATTTGCAGGCACATTAAAATTTGAGACTCATGTCTTTTCTTGGTAAGGGCTCTTCCAATCGAATTAGGGACCATGTACCATCCCTACTGAGGAATAGTTTTAAGAGAATTAGCAACTTCAACACATTCTTATCTTAGTCAAATGGGTAACAGCTTCTTCATATCATCCCTGAGGTTAACATCAGGTTGCACTGGAGTTTACAGTTGGTTACACAACACCATGGATTTTTCTTCTGATTAGGAGCCCAGGAATGAAGATGAAAGACCAGATTTACTCATCCTGATAAAGGATTTTAGCATACAACTTTCCATCAGGAACTAGTGAAGCTTAACTAGCATTTGTGAAGCTCCTCATTGCTTCTGCACAGCAGCACATGGAAAAGCAAAGGACTGTGATTATAGGAGACTCCTTAATTACTGATTACCCACCAAGTTTTCCTTTCCCTTTCATTTGCCTGTCTCTGCTCCAGGCTGCCCGGAATTGTCTGGTTGGAGAAAACCAAGTCATCAAGGTGTCCGACTTTGGGATGACAAGGTAATACGGACCTGTGGTGCCGGCAAAGTCTCAGGAATGGGATGCAGGCCACCAGGACACTCAGACGATCTCTCTCCACTCTCTCCCCAGGTTCGTCCTTGATGACCAGTACACCAGTTCCTCAGGCACCAAATTCCCGGTGAAGTGGGCGTCCCCGGAAGTCTTCTCTTTCAGTCGCTATAGCAGCAAGTCGGATGTGTGGTCATTTGGTAAGTGTCATTCTGGCCCCACTCCCACATGACCTGGGACTGTGGGCCAACTGTTTTATTTGTCAAATTCAGGCAGCCTTACTTGCCCTGAACACTGGATGGTGAGGGCGTCCCACTGAGAGTCTGTACAAACAGCTCTGAAAGGAATGAAGGGGCCCTCATTATTGCATCTATTCTTGGACATTTTTGAAATAGGGGCAAAAATAAAAGCGAAAACAGGATGCTGGTGATAGCTGCTGTGACATCAAAAGCTGGAGTCAGGAGATTAGCATATGAGCCCTTGAGAGCAAGGATCATGTTTTTTTCCAACATTATATTTATTCTCACATTTATTCCCACATTTAACTCTCAATAAAGTATTTTACCCCTTCATTCAACAACGATTTATTGAGCATCTACTACATGCTAGGAGCTAATTTAGGTGCTCACAAAGCAGTGGTACATAGGACAGAAAAGGCTCCTATTCTCTTGGAGCCAAGTTGTAAGGGGAGACAGTAGCAATCATGCAAACAAGCTAACAAATATGTGTATAAGATAAAGTCAGGTAGCGGTAAGTGCTATGAATAAAACAAAAGAGTAATGGGAAAGAGAGTAACTGGAAGGGAGGGAGGGTCTGTTTTAAATAGCAGGGTCCGGGAAGGCCTCTCTGAGGAGGTGACTGTTGAGCAGAGAGCTGAATGATGAGACGGAGCTGTCTCCATTTGAAGGTCCAGGGAACAGTGTCTCTAACAAAGGAAGCGGCAAGTGCCAAAGCTTGGTGTGTCCAAAGAAAAGAGGTACTGACTTAGTGGGAGAACAGTAGGCAATGAAAACGGCAGGCCATGGTAAGGAATTAGAATTTCTTATAAGTGCAAATGGGCAAGAATGAAAAGACAAAATGAATGATGCCGGTGTGGCAAGAAGTACTAAATATTCTTGCTGGATGTGTCATGTCTTTCTAAGCCACAGTTTTTGCATATTAATGTATACAGAAAAATATACTGGACAACCTCTTTGACTTGGATTGTAAGAAGGATTCTACTTCGGATAGGAATAGTTTAGAGTTTGATGCTGTCATTCTATGTGAAGGGAAAGTTTGCCAAATATATTGACTAGTAGTAGAAACCAGGGAGAAGATGACTAATTAAATCTCTTACGAGGAGAACTAACTAATCTTCTCCAGCATTTTAGAATATCCATTTCCAACAACCAAGTGAGTTTTGATTTTGAGTCCTTCTGAATGGTTCCTTAAAGTAGTTACCCTGTCCAACAGGCCTATCTATGACTTTGTTAGTCAAATTTAAGGTACAGAATGAACTTAGAAGAAAACAAACTGCGCTTGAGCAACCTCACCTTCTCTTTTCCCCAGTGCATATAACTAGGAAGGGTATGGCTGATGTGTGGCCACTCTCTATCGGTACGGCGGGTCATGCTGCACCCAGCCAGGTGTCCCATAAAGAGATATTTGCAGCCAGGGCCACTTTGTCGCATTCACCTGCTGACTCGGAATGGGGTTTATTCTGCCACAGGTTGTCAGCCTAGGACTTTGCTGCTGCATCTTATAATTAGAGGGTTGAGCTAAAGTCCATCCCTTCCTAGGATATGTCATCTGAAGTGTCTAAAGATGAGATTGACCGTTGGAAGCAGAATAGAGGGATGAGAAAACTGGGGTGGCAAACCTGAGAAACAGAAACCTGGATGGAGGAGAGCTTTTGCCTGCCTCAAGGCCACTGGGCTTTGTCACGCATTTTGAGGTTTTTCCCCTAATTAACTGCACTATTTTTTTTTAACATCTTTATTGGAGTATAATTGCTTTACATTGTTGTGTTAGTTGCTGCTGTATAACAAAGTGAATCAGCTATACGTATACATGTATCCCCATATCTCCTCCCTCTTGCGTCTCCCTCCCACCCTCCCTATCCCACCCCTCTAGGTGGTCACAAAGCATGAGCTGATCTCCCTGCGCTATGCGGCTGCTTCCCACTATCTGTTTTACATCTGGTAGTGTTTATATGTCAATACCATTCTCTCACTTCGTCTCAGCTTCCCCTTCCCCTTCCCCTTCCCCGTGACCTCAAGTCCATTCCCTACGTCTGCGTCTTTATTCCTGTCCTGCCCCTAGGTTCTTCAGAGCCTTTTTTTTTAGATTCCATATGTATGAACTGCACTATTTTAAACAAGTCAACTAACCTCTTTGGGCCTTACTCAGTTCCTCAATGCATCACAAGGTTTGCATGAAAGCAATTGTTTTCCAGCCAGCTTTCCCCCATTTTCCAAAGAAATCTCACCAGAAATCCTGGCATCTTGGGGTACTAATTGGTCTTATTTACTGAATTTCCAAAACTCCTGAGGCATTTCTGAGGATCGCTTAGAAATTCTAATCCAGTTGTCTGGGCTAGGGCTCAGGATCTGCCATTGGAACAAATTTCTGAGTTGATTTTTCAAAACTTCAGATGTTTTAGGGATCATACTTTGGAAAACTCTGCCCTCAGGATCTCTGGACTATGCTTTGAAAACCACTGGATTAGGTGATCTGCAAGCTCTGTTCCCACTCTGACAACCTATGAATAGATGAGTACATAATAAAGCTGGGTGTGACATTTCTACTGAGGGCAAAAAAGGAAAAGGGATTAAATCGGAGGTCAAAAATGGACAACCTAAAGATTTTTGCTTGGTTAACACAGTATTTCTTTTAAATCAAATTGAGTTTAGGGCTTCCCTGGTGGCACAGTGATTGAGAGTCCGCCTGCCGATGCAGGGGACGCGGGTTCGTGCCCCGGTCCGGGAAGATCCCACATGCCCGCGCCCCGGTCCGGGAAGATCCCACATGCCGCACAGCGGCTGGGCCCGTGAGCCATGGCCACTGAGCCTGCGCATCCGGAGCCTGTACTCCGCAACGGGAGAGGCCACGGCAGTGAGAGGCCGGCATACAGCAAAAAAAAAAAATTGAGTTTATATTTTAAAACTCCCAATTTATGACTTATCTTTAAAAAATCAGAAAATGTGGCAATTCAGAGCCCTCATTCCCACGTGCCCTATGCTGGCTGGAACTAAATCACAGCTGCCCCTTTGGGGACAGAATTTTTGACCTCCAGTTTTTCACAGCCCTCCCTAGTCCCTATTATGCAGACCTCATCCACTCCATTCATCTATATCATGTGTAGACATTTGAGTTTACATCGCCTGCAACTTTTAGTAGTAGCATTTGAGTTAGATATAACAAAGGGCTGAGCTTGAACATTCTTCACCACTAGAAAGGTAGGGAAGGGACTTCCCTGGTGGCGCAGTGGTTGAGAATCCGCCTGCCAATGCAGGGGACGCGAGTTCAAGCCCTGGTCCAGGAGGATCCCACATGCCACGGAGCAACTAAGTCCGTGAGCCACAACTACTGAGCCTGAGCTTTAGAGCCCGTGTGCCACAACTACTGAGCCCACGCACCTGAAGCCCATGCTCTGCAACAAGAGAAGCCACTGCAGTGGGGGGCCGGTGCACTGCAATGAAGAGTGGTCCCCCGCTTGCTGCAACTAGAGAAAAACTGCGCGTAGCAATGAAGACCCAATGCAGCTATAAATAAATAAAATAAATTTAAAAAAAAAAGAAAGGTAGGGAAATCGCTCTTTAGAAATAGCACAGGCCTAATAAGCCTCAGGTGGCTTTTGATATTGTACTTTCTGGAGGTAGGGACTTGAATCTTAATGTCAAGGAGTCTGTGATTTCTAGAGGTAAGTTGGTTTGTTCGCTATTTAGGAACTTTATCACTAGCTGTTTCGATTCACCATTTCGATTCACCTATTCACACTCATAGGTGTGCTGATGTGGGAAGTCTTCAGTGAAGGAAAAATCCCGTATGAAAACCGAAGCAACTCAGAAGTGGTGGAAGACATCACCACTGGATTTCGGTTATACAAGCCTCGACTGGCCTCCTCACATATCTACCAGATCATGAATCATTGCTGGAAAGAGGTCAGTAAAGGAAGTGGTTCCCCCCCGCCCCGCCTCATTATAATCTGCAATTGCAGGGTCTGCCCCCATCCCTGAAGAAAGGAACCCTCTCAGAGTATGAGGCAGTAGGGATGACAAAATAGATTAGCAAGAAAGTGACGTTGAGCATCTATTAACTAAAGGAGTTACTCATCCCTAGAAGAGCTGGCAGGGACCTTAAATGTTATTTGATTTGTAATATAATGTCACAAGCCATCAACATACTGTCAGAAAGGAAGAGTGGGGAAGGCCTATGTCAATTTTTTGAGAAAAAAAGCATCTGTAACATCATAAAACCATTAAATATACATGAAGTTAGTTCTATAAACTGGTAAACAGAAGTTCACTGGTGCTGTGAAACTATTAAAATGACTGAATTAAAATTCATACAACATGTTCATACAAATACAAAATTCATACAATTCATGTTTATTCATACAACAATTCAGAATGGGAGCCAATTACTCTGCACCCTCCCAGACATCTCAGTTATCCTTGGGTGGCAGTGTATGCCTTAAGCCACATTAGCATGAGATGTCCTTGTGTGAGTTAGCAAATTTTAAATTTCAACCACAGTTGAAAGTTGCTGAATAGAGAATTAACACAAATTCGGATCATTATGATATGATAGCTGACATTTAGTACTTTTTTCTTTTTTTAATTTTTATTAATTTTTTAAATTAATAGACTTTGTCTAGAAGTTTTAGGTTTATAGAAAATTTGAGCAAAGAGTGCAGAGAGTTCTGCCCTATAAATAACATTTTGCATTAGTGTGGTACATTTGTTACAATTATTCTACCACCACTGATACATTATTATTAACTAAGGTCCACGTTTTACATTAAGGTTCACTGCTTTTTTTGTACAGTTCTGTGAGTTTTGACAAATGTATATCATGTATCTACCATTATAGTATCATACAGAATAGTGTCACTGCCTTTAAGTGCACTGTGCTTCACCTATTTATCCCTTCCCCTCTTCTTCCCAAATCCCTGGAAACCATTGATCTTTTTATTGTCCAAGTTCTGCCTTTGCCAGAATGTTACATAGTTGAATCATACAGTATGTAGCCTTTTCAGATTGGCTTCTTCCACTTAGAACTATGCATTTAAGATTCCTCCATGTCTTCATGGCTTGAAAGCTAACTTTTTTTTTAATCACTGAATAATATTTCCATTGTATGGATATACCATAGTTTCTTTATCCATTCACCTACTGAAGGACATCTTGGTGGCTTCCAGTTTTGGGCAGCTATGAATAAAGCTGCTATAAACATTTGTGTGCAAGTTTTTATATGAACATAGATTTGTAGCTCAATTGGGTAAATATCTAGTGGTGTCATTCCTGGATCATATGAAATGAATAGTTTCATAACACTAGCATATGAAAACGTTTAGCCTTGTAAGAAACTGCCAGACTGTCTTCCAAAATGGCTACCATCTTCACATTCCCACCAGCAATGAGAGTTCCTGTTGCTCCACATCCTCACCAGCATTTGGTGGTGTCAGTGTTTTGATTTTAGCCATCTTAATAAGAATATAGTGGTATCTCATTGTTATTTTAATTTGCAAATCCCTAACATATGATGTTGAGCATCTTTTCATATGTGTATTTTCCATTTGTATACCTTTTTAAATGAGGTAACTGCTTAGATCTTTGCCCATTTTTTAATAGGATTATTTGTTTTCTTGCTTTTGAGTTTTAAGAGGTCTTTGCATATTTTGGATATAAGTCCTTTATCAGATATGTGTTTTAAAAACATTTTCTCCCAGCCTATGGCTTATCTTTTCTTTCACTTAACAGTGCCTTTTACAGAGCAGAAGTCTTTTACAGAGCAGAAGTTGTTAATTTTAACAAAGTTCAACATCAATTTTTTTTCTTTTATGAATCGTGCTTTTTGTGTTGTATCTAAAAACTCATTGCCAAACCCAAGGTCACCCAGTTTTCTCCTATGTTATCTTCTAGATGTCTTATAAGTTTTGCATTTTACATTTAGTTCTATGATCCATTTTGAGTTAGTTTTTGTGAAGAGTGTCAGGTCTGTGTCTAGAGTCATTGTATTGCATGTGGATGTCCAATTGCTCTAGAACCGTTTGTTGAAAAGACTACCCTTGCTCCATTGAATTGCCTTTGCTCCTCTGTCAAAGATTTGACTACATTTGTGTGGGTCTATTTCTGGGATCCCAACTCTATTCCATTGACCTATTTGTCTATTCTTTCACCAATACCATGCTCTCTTAATTACTATAGCTTTATAGTAAGTCTTGAAGTCAGGAAGTATCAGTCCTCCAAACTTGTTCTTCTTCAGTATTGTGTTGGCTATTCTGAGTCTTTGGCCTTTCCATATGGAGTTTAGAGTTGGTTTGTCAGTATCTACAAAATAACTTGCTGGGATTCTTGTGATTGTGTTGAATCCATACATCAAGTTGAAAAGAAATGACATCTCAGCAATAGCAAGTCTTCCTAACCATGAACATGGAATATTTCTCAATATATTTAGCTCTCCTTTGATTTCTATCTTTAGAATTTTATATTTTTCCTAAAATAGACCCTGTACATATTTTATGAGATTTATACCTAAATATTTTCTTTTTTAGTCTTACTGAGTGCTTATTTTATGTTGCATTTTTATATACAATTTTATTTAATTCTTACAACAATCTTATGAGATTGATAATATTATTATCCCCATTTTACAGATGACAAAACTGAGGTTCAAAAAGGTTAAGTAACCTGTTCAAAGGTCACACAGCTAATGAGTAGAAAAGCTGTGATTCAAAAGCAGGCCATATGATTCCAAAATACCTGCTGTTAACAACTAAGACATAATGGCCTCAAATACAATATATATAGAAACATATTTAAAACTCAGCAGAGGGGATTGCTGTTTAACTCTGGTTTGCTTTGGAATTAGCTATGACACACAAGTACAAGGAAATCACAGAGTTCTTTTCTTCCCTCTCTAGAAACCAGAAGACCGGCCACCTTTCTCCAGACTCTTGAGTCAACTGGCTGAAATTGCAGAATCGGGACTTTAAAAGAGACTCAGTGCCAGGCCATGGGCTGCAGATCCTGAGTGGGGCAAGGAGGTCTTCCCACCACAGAGCATTAAAAGCTGCCACCATCCCAGGACTCCTCAGAGGCAACTGGCCTGTGGCGCCAGTCCCTAAGCTGCCACGGAGGCAGCGGCCTGATAGAGGCGGGCACCAGGCCACAGGCAGGAGGCTCAGCCACTGAACTGGGAGCAGGGCCAGAGCAGTCTGTACCCTTCCTCCAGCCTCTTATCTTGTGTGGAGCGCAAACCTCAATCGACAGCTTTCAAGCAACATTTCTTGCACTTCTTAGAGAAAGGGAGAGATGGGGCAGGACCTTGGATTATTGCCCGTATTGTTATTTTAAACATGGACCTGAAGTTCATGGTCAAGGGATTTTTTATTTGACCTGACAACACAGAATCCCAGGATATGGGGCAAGATGAACAAGGAGCATGACTCTTTTTCAAGGAGAACTAGTGAGTTAATTAAAGTCACCAAGAGTAAGCTCTGCCTCTGTGATGCTGTCAACCACAGCTTCCTGCCTTAGAGGACGATGGAACAGCTGCTCACATTAGAGGCCGGATATTCTGAGAAGCAGCTTTATGAGGTTTTACCCATAGAGACACTGCCACCTCTCTCCTTGAAGGGAGCATAATGGACTGGGGTGAACAATTCTGATCTCACCTCTGGAGTATTGGGTATCTGGTGTGAGGGCATCGGATGGTGGAAACACCTGGTACAGGGAAAGGCCTTAGGTTGTAACCACTTGGACGCTCGTCTTTACTACCAAGCCAAGCAAGGGACTCTGAGTCCCCTTCTGTGCCGAATGCTTCCACAGGCATCCTGGGAGGAAATCATGGCTTCCGTAAACACTGACTTACTGAGACCTCCAGGAATCAGTCCCCTCTCTGCATTCTTTTATCCTCATCAACAGAGTGCAGACTTGTGCTGGGGAGTGTGGCCTGGCAGAGAAACTGAAGCTGGTTTAGGCCCTAGAGATTTGCAACTTTAAGGTTGAGACTTCCAAGTCTCCCCAGATTCTAAGAGAGGAGTGAGAGGTCTGTTCTTGTTCAAGCCATCTGGATGGAAACTGAGTCGGGCACCGAGTGGGGGGCTTCCAAGATGCGCAAGGATGCCTACTGTTGATTGAGCACTTGAATATGCAAAATGAATATGTACTGAGCTACAAGCCTTAACTGCAGAATCTCAGTTCACCCTGAGTTCACACCAGTGCAGTGAGATATTATTATTATTCCCATTTTACAGATAATGGAACTTAGGCTTTGAAAAGCTTGGACACTGGCCTGAAGTGACAGAGCTAGGAAGAATACAGCCCACCTCTGTCTGACTGCAATGCACAGTTTCTCTATTTTTATTCAACACTGCCTTCTACTGAGGGTGAAAGGGATTGCTGAGGAGGTAAGTACAGTAGAGGGGAAAGTCCTAGAGAGCCAATAAAGAAGCCAACACAGCACCATCAGCAAGTAAATCTGCTCCTGCATAGACCAGGGTGGCTGGCGGTGTAGCCCTCCAACTTGGAATAGGATCTTTTATTCCTCATCTGTATCCTCACCTTCATCAGAGTTAATGACGTTGGAGTTACTAAAGGAGTAATTAGCCCTTCGATTCACTCAACCCACCAGAGTCATACTGCATGAGGCAATTTGTAGATGAGCTTCAAAGCAGCTTTAAAAGATTCTCCTGCAGAAGTATAAATACTTCCTTGAATTATCACTTCAGCTTTGAGCCGGCTGCGGTCTTCTTGGACACTTTCTGGGGAAGGGTATTCCCTGATGTAAGAGAGATTTAATTTTCGTACAGTGTTCAGGGAAAACTCTTTTTGGATGGTGTTGAAATCAGCTCTTTCTAAAAAATCATGTGATATTTTGACCGGCTGAAGATGCAGATGTACAACTTTTAAGTATAATTATTGTGAAACTGGTAGCTTCAAAAAAAAAACTATCATTTAGAAGATGATATTCTCAACTTATCCAAAATCATCCCTGTTTACTTTTTTAGCATTTTGTACATTCTTTTTTGGAACCTTTAATTAGAGATGATTTCGGGAACATCCAGCCTGGAAGGAAAACATCAGAATTGACTGATTTCTGTGGTATGGTTTAGAAAAATTCTCCCTTACATGGTATTATCTTGTTCAAGCTCAGAATCATTGAGGCTTTAACTTAACATGTGTCAAGAGGTTACCTCTCAGTGTCCTGCAAAATAGACTTCTGCCTGTTTGGTTTTTGGCTTTTTTTTTCCTTCTCACATTTTGAAAACGGTGCCATGTGCTCACAGGGAATTCCCCTTATGCAAAGTTTTAGTTCTAGATGCATTTTATAGATTTTGCATTGTGCCCTTTTGAGACTATGTATTTATATTTGGATAGACTGAATATTTATTAGTGTACAGTGATTGCTAATGTTCACAATTAAAATGTTACAAATATCTCTTATGCTTTGTAAATCACCAATTTAAAGGTTGGGTCTAGCAAATAAAGCTGTGCATTTTAGTAAATAGGGTATGTATAGCCTGGGTCCATACTTATCCCAATGTCAGACAACCAAAAGTTTTCCATAAATAATAATGGTTACATAGTTTCACATTCCACAGACAAATAAAGACGATACATCGTTCAACATTGTTTCACCAGGTAAATATCAAATGCTTCCTGTGATCTCTGATATGCTGCACTGAGTGCTGCAGAAACAAAGATGAAAAAGACACAGTCTTTACTTTTAAGAAACTCCAGGTATGGTTCGGAAGGCAGACCAATAAACAAGTAAAATTATAATACAGCAATTAGAGCAACAACAGAAATAAGGTCAAAGTAGAGAAGAGCTCAGAAAAAGTGATGGAATCTATTGGGCAAAGGGTGACATCAGTGGAAACTTCTTAGAAACCTGCTACTGAAAGTGTGGTCCCCGGACCAGCAACAGCAGCATTACTAGCTTGTGAGAAATGCAAATTCTCTCTCCACCCTGAGATCCACTGAATGAGAATCTGCATTTTAACAAGATCTACAGGTGATCATCTGCACATTAAAGTTTGGGAAGCACGGTCACAGAAGATATCATCTCTGACTCAGTTTTGAAGATGAATTATGCCTTTTTTAGGCAAGCCAATGGGCAGAAATACTTTCCAGGTAGAGGGATAGAGGAAACAAAACATATTGGGAAGCTATTATCAGCTTACCATTGCTGGGGCAAAGGGTGTGTGTGTGTGTGTGTGTGTGTGTGTGTGTGTGTGTGTGTGTGTG